>NW_020837974.1:9214997-9458831 GCF_003676395.1 Aethalodelphis obliquidens
CAGGGGCATTTTGACATTGAAGAGCAGTTTGAAATTGCTTCAAAGTAAAAAGTTAAGATAAAAGAAATGCCTGGCATGAGTGTTAGACCTTTCTGGCTGACTCCTGCTGGCCTGCGGGATTCATTATTGGACAAGCTCCTGTGGAACCCCCGTGACTGGATGTGAGGGGTCTTTGTGCTCCCACTGTCCCTGGACTCCCTGACACCCTTTTCTGACTATATCTGTGCTTCATCCCTGCTAGCCCCAGAGATCCGAGAGCAGAGGTCCTGTCTGGATCATGACATACAGCAGCCTCCAGAAACACAATGAATGAATCTCCTCCACAAAAGGGGTTTTTGGGGGTACAGCTCAATTCCACCTCTTCACCTGGGTTCAACCAAAGAAACTGGAGTCTGGCTGTTAGAGGTGCACCTGGTTGAGTGGGACCCAGACAAACCAGGAGTCATGTCTGCAGGGAGCTTCCTGGGGGGTCTTGGAGGAAGTATGTACTATTTAGAGTGGGGTTGAGGGTCTAATCCCCAAGATGGAACCTTGCTGCAAAGGCCTCTCAATGGGGAGGCCCTCTTACACGTTTGAGGTTACTTGTGCTCTCAATGGTCACATCGAGGGGGGGTGTGGGATACTGAGATTCTGAGACTTCCCCTGCCCGCCCCCCCTCAGAGCACAGCACCTCCACCCACACTCCAGGATCAGAATGTTGGGAATACTGGAGGAATAATGAACACTATTGTGGGAATACTGGAGGATATTGCTAGGGGGGATGGACGGTTCAATGTGTTAGGAGGCATTTGCCAGGAACGGTTAAACTTTTGCCCTTCTGTTTTCTGCTGAGCTAAGGTTATGGCTGTATGTGTGGTGATGCCACTCAAGCTTCCAAGATGCCAACTCCTCAGCATGGGGGACTGGGGCACCTGTCTCTCAGCGTTGACGTCATCCGGCTCTCACTCCTTTCTTATCTCCTGATGTGAGTAGTGCGCCCCCTTGAGGTGAGGGGCACGCATGCCTGGACAAGGAATGGGTGAAGAAACTCTGGGTCTGGCTGGAGGGTTCCAGGATCCGGGAGTGGAGGCAGGGGCATGGTCAGCCTACCCGGGGCGGAGCCTCACAGGGAGTGCCTTGACAGGAAGGGAGGGCAAAGGGCCACGTCCTCCGCCTGCCCCACCCTGCTGACAAGAGTCCCAGTCACCAGGCCACCCTCTCAGTCTGGGGCCCTCGAGGGGTAAGTGTCCTTCTGAAGCCACCTTGTCTCTTTCCTGGGGATCAGGTGAGAATTCCTTTCCTCTTGTGGGGTGGAGGGGGGCGGTCCAAACACCCTGCCCCCTCTGCTTTCCTTTAGGTGGGAAGGGGCCACACCTACTAACCCCTCAGCATGATGCAGTCCCCTGCCCACGAGACCGGGGCACTGGGGGGCAGGTACAGAACGTCTCAGACCCTTCCCCTCCTGACATCAGCCTCAGGGCCAAGGCCAGGGCGGAAAAGCCAAGTGGGGCACCTCATCCAGGCAAGCCGCAAACCACTACTGCCTCCTCTGTCACCCTACCACAGAGCCCAGAATCCCAAGTGGCTGGAGCGCTGGGGGACACCCAGACAGAGCCCTCGCTGGACCAGGTCCTCCGGGAGCGGGATGAAGCCATTGCCAAGTGAGAGGAAGCTGCTTGTGGGGGATGGGAGGGTGGTGGCTGGCTCACCCTCAGGCTCTGTCCTGCCAGGAGGGGAAGGGGGGACATCAGGCATTCCTGGAAGAAAAGCCACACAAATACCCACTCTGTCACAAGGCGGGGGCTGTGGCCATACTTGTCCACCCCCAGGGCCCAGAACCAGATCTGCAGGCTCTGACGCCCAGGCTGCTCTCTCTGCCCCCTCAGGAAACGGGCAGTGGAGGCTGAGCTGGACATATTCAAAGCCAAGTTGCGAGCTGTGGAGGCCCAGCTGCTGGAAGTTCTGGAGGAGAAGCTGAGACTGAAGCAGGAGGTGGAGGCCTGGGAGGTAGGGTGGACCTGCCGGCCGGGCCCAGGGGGCTGGGCCAGACGGGCACAAGCCTGGCCCCTGAACCTGCTCTCCTGCCCCCAGGATGACATGCAGTGGATGGTGAGGCAGCAGGTCGAGAGTCAGCTGCAGAGAGAGTCCAGGGGCGCTCTGGGAGCCCCATGGACCCTGGAACTGCCAGGACCCCCTGGGTCAGATTCCCCCTGCATTGGTGGGGACGTTGGCGGTGAGAGAGCTCAGCCCAAGACCTTGGGAAGAGTAACTTTATTCATTAAAGTTTAAGGTCTGACACACCCCCGACGCATCCTTGTGCCCTCTCAGTGCCCACCTGAGTCCTTCTGTGCAGAAACAAGGAGCAGCCCGCAGGGCCTTGAAGCCTGGGGTTTTGTGTCCCCTTCTGGCCTTTCTTAGGCCAGGAAGTCTCGGACTGCAGCCATGAAGTCCTGCGGGCAGTCGCTGTGGACCCAGTGGCTAGCGTTAGGCACGGTCTGCATCTGGGCCCGAGGGAAGAGCCGTCTAATCTCAGGGTGGTGGCTGGGACTGTCCGCCGGAGAGAAGGCCACCGAGAGGGGGTGAAAGTAGGAAGATGGAGAGAGAAGGAGAGAAGTGGAGGCCAAGCGGGGAGGGATGGGGAGCCACGTGAGTCCACCTGCCTAGTGGTGTTTCTGGGTTTTCAGGCACCCCCTGCCCACACCCCAGCCCTCCCCAGGCTGGGGGCTGGATAAGTCAGGTATGCCCCTCCCACCACCCAGCCTGGCTTACAGCACGAATTGAGAGTTTCCACCCAGGAGGAAGAGGGATGGCCCAGAGTAGGTTTCTCGTCGTGGTGGGAAGTTCAAGATCTTGTCCAAGTGCTGGGCCAAGGCATCCAAGTTCACCCTCCACATAAAGCGCCCGTCCACCTCCACCAGGTTGGTGAGCAGGAACTGCCGCATACTTATGCTCTGTGGGGGTCCAGCAGTTGCGGGTGGGAGGGACTCCTTGTGAGGCCCGGGGCTGCCACTCTTCCTTTGCCCACAACACCATACAGGGGCTTGGGTGTATTACCTGGATAACACAGCTGAGCTTCTCATCCACCAGTTTTCGGGCACCAGAGAGGGACGCCTCATCGGGGATGTCTATGGCCCTCATGGCTGCCACGTAGTTTGGAAAGTTCAAGCTGGACGGGCTCTCCACTGGGCTGATGTCCACGGCAATCAAGCGCTCCACCAGCTCTGGCTGTGGGAGAGAATCAGACTGGGGACCTTAGGGCAGGCATAGCAGGTCTCAGGCCTAGTTCCTGGATCCTGAACTTGGCCATCCAAGGCTCACTGGAGTTCCAGGTTGCCTGCTGGGCACGCAGGGTCTACAGTGGATGGGAAGAAGCGCTGGATAGAGACGGCTCACCCTCTGAAGTGCGAGCAGCATGGCTGTCCTGCCTCCCATGCTGTGGCCAATGAGGACGCAGGGCACTAGGCCCAGCTGGGGCAGGAGGTCCTGCAGATCCTGGCTCATGGCCTCGTAGCTCATGTCTGGGCTGTGGGGGCTGTCACCATGGTTCCGAGCATCCACTGTCAGCACCTGGGGAGTGGGCGAGGCGGGCAGCTCTGGCATCCACATTCAGGGCATAGCCAAAAGCCTGGCAGATCTGCAGGCTGAGGGAGGTGGAGAGCCTGGGGTGGTGGGGAGATCCAGAAGGGGAAGAAGGGCCCGAAAGGTGAGAAGGCCCAGTTCTCAGACCTTGGAGGCCCAGATGACGAACCTGGAGCCACTGTGCCAGAAGGTCCAAGGAGTGTGACCACGTCTCTGGAGGTATGGCCTAGCTGGGTGGCAACTCCAGAGAAAGCAGACACCAAGAATTGGCAACAGCTGGAGCACAGCAGGACGGGCTGCTGGACGAGGTGGAAAGCCCCCTGTCATCCCTGGTGAACAAGCAGGGTCTGGCCCCCTTAGGGGGTAGGGTATTGGTGCTTAGGCATCTGACAGCAGAGCCTAGGTTAGGGTGCAGCACTTAGACCTGTAACACGAATGAAGGACTGGATGGGTGAAAGCACGAGGGAATGAATGGGCTTCATCTAGGGCCTGGGTCTGCCCTGGGGCCTCCAGCCTTAGAAGGTCAATCTCTTCTTTAATTTCTGCCGAGAAGGACCTGCCACTCCCAGCGCTGAGGACAGAGAAGCTGGCCACACCGCGGCCTCCTCTAGGGCCCCGCCCACCAAGGCCCCACCTCCCTCGGGTCCCCACCTCTCCCGGAAGCTCACCCTCCGGCCGGTCTGCTGGGCCAGGGCCTTGGCGATGGAGTTGAAGTTGGTTTTGCAGCCGAAGAGCCCATGCAGAAAGACGAGGGGCGGGCGGGTTGCCTCCCCGTCCAGAAGTCTGTAGGAAAGCGGCACCGGCCTGGCGGGAGGAGCAAGGGTGGGGGAAGGGTCTGAGCCGGCTGGCGAAGCGGCCTGGGAGAGGGCGGGCCCAAGCGGAGGAAGTGGAGCCATCTGGGTTGGACTGGAGGGGGAGGGGCGAAGGACGAACTTGCACCTGACACCCTTGACTGACCTCGGCTCGGTGCCGCCTTGGCTGCTGCTGGGTGCGACAGGCACTCTGGAGAAGCTGGGACTGGAGGGGCCGAGGCCCCTATGGGGGAGCCTCCAGGCGCTGGCCCAGCGGAGCATCTCCCGGATCTCCTTCCCGGCGCGCACCTCGTGTTGTCCCCCGGCTCCGCCTCGCTCGGAGCCCCGCCCAATTCCGACTGGAGCTCCGCCTTCTCCCCGCCCCCTATCGCGGAGCGCCCCTCCTTCGCTCACGTTTCCTTACGTAATCCCGGAAAACTGTCCCCCCCAGGCTCCGCCCCTTGCGTCACTACGAAACCCTGTGGGCACCACGCCCACAGGCGAGAGCACCGTACCTGGCCACGCCCTGGGCGGAGCTAACCAATACCCTGGCCCCGCCCTGCTAAGCTCCGCCCGGCCCCTCCCCGCGCAGAATTCTTGCGGGGAGTCGGAGCCTGAGTTTTGGGAATCACGTTCCCGCAGCTCGTGACGTGCTGGGTTTGGGGCTTGAACCCTCGCCGCGGAGCAGATCCTTGCCAAGCCGAGGAGGCGCTGCCTGGGCCCGCTGTGGACCCCGCACCTGGCCTGCTCCGGATGCTGTATTTTCTGTGCCGCTGGCGGTCGCAGGCGAGGGGCGCCATGAGTGGCTCCCGTCGTCGAGGCGTCAGCTTGGAGGCGCCGTGCTCTATAGCTGGGGGCCCAGGCAGGCTGGACGGAGCACCTCTTACTAATCCTGAAGTCTACTCTAGAAAGAGCTAGGAGAGACTCTAGAGGTCATTTCCAGCCCGCCCTTTGACCCCCGCTCCTGCCCTTTACTGATGAGGAAACTGAGGCAAATAACTTACAAGCGGTATAACGTAACCTCTGGTCTGCGAGTCAAGGTGGGAGGCCAGGTGTTTGTACTAAAGGGGGCATTTGCTGCACTGAGCTGAAATGGTTCAGATCTGCTCACCTCCGCCCCCCATTTACCAGCAGAGAAATAAATAAGACCTTTATTTCCCACCCCCCTCAGCACATCGTGCAGGGAAGTCGCCTCCTTTTGGAGCACTGACTGGCTGCCATCTTCTCTGACCAGTCTGGGGTAGTGGTGGCAGTGGCGACATTGTCTCAGGTCTCAGCTGGCTTCCACAGCAGTCCAGCCTTCAGCAGCTGCAAGAGTAGCTGCTCTTTCTACAGCATTCTTCTGCTCAGAAACGGTCAGGGGGAATTTCCTGGTGATCCAGTGGTTAGGACTCCGTCCTCTCACTGCTGAGGGCTCGAGTTCAATCCCTGGTCGGGGAACTAAGATCCCACAAGCTGCGCAGTGCCAGGCACCCCCAAGGACTATACTGCACACCTCCCTTCAGGTCCTTTCCCACACCACTTCCCACTGGGACGCTGTGTCCACTTTCCAGATAGCCAGTTGCCCAAGTCCTCCATGTCTTTTAAGGTCCAGGATAACTGCCACCTCTTCCTCAAGCCTTCCCAGCGTTTCCCAGTTGAAACTAATCTCTTCCACCTCATGTTCTCAAAACATCTGTCAGAGTCTGGACTCCTATGTGTCCACCAGGCTGGGGGCTCCTGAAGGACCTGGGTCATGTTTTGTTCATCTGGCGCAAAGTGCAATAGTAATTTTACTGAATGATTATGGAGAGATTCAAGCACTAGCTGAGGCTTAGGTGTAGGCTCAGCTGGTAGCTGGGTCAGTGCCCCCTCCAGGACATGGCACCTGGGCTAGCCAGGGATCCACTGGCTTCTCCCCCACCTCCTTAGGACAAGCCTGATGGAGTCAGTACAGTAGGATGCATCCTAACTCCATGGCCTCATAAATGCCTTGCCTAATGAAGTGGCCCCCATCTTGAGCCAGCCTGGTGATGGGCAGGTGTTTTGTTCTAATCTGAGGAGGACTTTGAGATCGCTGGGGACTCTAAACACACCAGGTGGTGTGATCATTTGTTGCCAGCATAGTCAATAGGGGCATGATGAGAACATCTGAGCTCTGGAGGGGGGTTGGTCCAAGGCCTGGGAGGGGTCCTTGAAGGAGATCAGGTAGGAAGTTTTTCTAGAACTGGTGGATAAAGGGGAAGAGGGTTGATGTCATGGTGGTGATTCAGAAGAGTAGCATTTCAAATGTGGTTTCAGGTGGTCCCCCATCCCCACCCCAGCCTACTGTCTAACTGGGTAACCTGAGCCCGGCCCACAACCCTTGACCATCTGCCCCCAGTCAGAGTCCTGGGTCTAGGGGCAGAAGCAGTCTTGAGACGTTTCTGAGTCCTGGGCCCCAGCTGTGTCACGTGGCCGGTCAGGACCTGGCTGGCTGGCGAGCAGAAAAACCAGTTGGCTTGAGGTTTTCACTTAACACTCCAGAATAAGCAGTGGGACCAGGAGAGGGGTTGTTGTTACCTTGGAAGGACTCTGGTGATGGGGTGTTGGGCAGGGGTAAACCTTAGGGCCGTCCACCCCTCCCATCTTGTCAGGAACAGGCCAGTGGCCTCGCTGGTGGTTGGTGAGGGTCTCCTTCTTGGGGGGTGTCAAGCCCCTGATATGCTGAGGTTGATGTAGGGGGAGAAACGGGGCACAGAATGAAGACGCTCGACCTCGGTGATCGACTCTCCACTTCCGCATCTCTGTTCCCAGCCGTCCAAACTGGGAAGGTGTTAGCATCCTTATTTCACTGCTGAGAAAATGGAGATTTGGGAGGTGAAGTCACCCAGCTCCAATCATGCAGCCCCCGTGTGGCGCAACCCGAAGTCCTTGCCCGGCTGTGTGACTCCTAGTGCAGTGCTCCGAGTATTTCGTCACCGCCCTTCTGGCTGGGGACTGACAGCCAAGGGGGTGTGGCCTGCGGCCGCAGGAACACTGCACCCTGGTGGCGGCGGCGTTGAATGGGTTAAGACAGGGAGGTGGCGGGTGTCCCTTAACCGCACCTGGCTCAGTATCGGTCACGTGGCCAGGGTTTCACCTGCCCCGCTGAGCAGGGACAATCAGGCTGCTTGTTTCTGCGATTGGTCACCATGGTGACAGGAGGGCGCCTGGGGAGGTCATCAGGGCAAATTCCTGCCTGCCGCCAGGTGGGGCAGGGGTGTCGGTCAGGCGGGTGTCACCGGGGCTCCTGGAAGACCCCTCGAGGTTTCCCTTGGGGCTGTCCCCGTGGCCCCCCTCAAGTGACTCCCATCCAGCATCCTCCCATAGCACCCCACCCCCAACCCAACTTCTCTCTTACCAGATTTTGAACCTGAGTTTATTAAACTGCCAAGACTTTCGTATGCATTACCTTGTTTAATCGGCACAGCAGCCTGTTCTGCGTGGGAGCGGTGGTAATCCCCTGTGCCTCCCCCGACTCAGGGAACACTTTGAGAACATTTGCTCCTGCCTTCTTTCACTCAGCAATCAACAGATTTCTTGGGGCCTCATGCCTTTCTAGACACAGGCACCTTTCTAGACACAGCCAGTGAACAAAACAACAGACTAACAGCCACACAACAGTGGGTGGTGTGGAGTATTTACTTTCTTCGGAGCGGGTTGGGGAGGCTCATGGGGACCCCGTGTAGAAGACAGAGACTGCGCGTGATCATCCTCTAGCCCCGGTGTCCAGAACGCCTCTGGGGACCATTTCTGCCACCTCCAGGCCTTACCTGTACCTCCTCCCCTCCAAGCTCCCCACCAGACCCACAGATCCTCCAACTCCTGCTTTCACCTACTTGCTCCTCTGCCCCAGAACCCCCGACAGGCCCTGCTAACTTTTTTTTTTTTTTTCGCAGTACGCGGGCCTCTCACCGTTGTGGCCTCTCCCGTTGCAGAACACAGGCTCCGGATGCGCAGGCTCAGCGGCCATGGCTCACGGGCCTAGCCACTCTGCGGCATGTGGGATCTTCCCGGACCGGGGCACGAACCCGTGTCCCCTGCGTCGGCAGGCAGACTCTCAATCACTGCGCCACCAGGGAAGCCCGACTCTGTGTATTTTGAAACCCAGCAACCTTCACTCCCCTTGAGAAACAGCAGCCTGCAGGTTGCACACCAGCCCCCTCTGCCTGCATTTTGGAGCCTTCATTTACTGAGCCCTATGTGCCAGGCACAGGGGATGCAGGGGTGAGCCCAGATCAATTCACAGACCTGACAGTCTGCTGGGGAAGATACGAATGGATGTGTGATCACACACCCAGTAAATATGCAAAGGAAAGTGAGAGCATAAAACCGAGGAATCCGACTGGCCCTGCAGAAGTGATGCTTGAATGGAGATCTGAAGGATGAGTAGGAATCGGCCAGGTGAGGGGGTTACAGTGGAGGAGGGTGTTCCAGAAGTTGGCACACCATGTTCAATGACAAAGCCATCCCATTTCTCAAGGCAGAATCAGGAGTCATTTCTGATGCCTCCTTCCTTACCTCCTCCACCCCCATCCAATCTCTCACCTAGTTCTGTTGATCTTTATCTCCCAAACAGCTCTGATATCCATCCACTTCTGTCCATCTCCACAGCCCCATCTCGCCCCTCCATCACCACCTTCTCACTGGACCTGTCCATTTTGGCCCTTCTAGTATTTTCCCTACATAGTAGGCAGCTTGATCTTTTCCAAACATCTAATATATTTCTATGTTATTCTAGTTTGTTCCTTTTTACATTTTCCTATTTTTCTTTGCTCTGGGTTCTGTGTTCAATGCTCCTGGCGATGCATGTGGCAGACCAAAGAGTAGAAAAGCTGGTTTTTGTGTTTCAAAAGCTGAAGCCCAGAGGGGAAGAGGAAGCCTCAGTAGAGATAAGTGTTTGGGCCAAGAATGGGAGGGGTCTGCCACTTACTTCTTGGCAGGGTCCCCAGAAAGGAATGGCTCATGGGCTTACTAGGCAGGCAGGATCATAGGCAGCTTGCAAAATTGTTCCCAGCTCTGAGCCCAAAGCAGACACAGTACAAACCACAGGACCAAAGGGACCATGGAGACAAGATGGTGGTGCCTCAGCAGTGATCACTGTTGCCTGAGGGCTGGATACTGTCCAACTTCACCCTTCCCCCAGCCTCCTCCCTCATCTCCCCCCTCCAACACACCCCCAGCAAATTTGGCCCTGCTGAATGTCCTGGAATTGTGGCCCAGCCACTGCCTCAGCAGAATGGAGCATCAAGGAAATAATGTTATTGCATGGCTCAGTTTATGAACTGAGGTAATTGCCACAATGCCATATACACGGACTTTCTTTATAAATCAACAATCCAATGATTCATTTGGCAAATATTTACTGGGCACCCGCGGATGCTAAATATGAATTTTAGAGTCAGGGATATGGCAGTTACGTGGCCCTCTTCCTCAAGGACAACAAAAAGCCAAAACCAAAAACCCCCCCCAGCATTTCTACTTTCAAGTGGGCAGGGTGCTGTGTTCAATAATTGGGGTGGGAGATATTAAGTAGGGTGGTAAGGAAAGGTCTCAGGTAAGGTGAAATTTGGAGGATAAGAAGGAGGCAGTCATATAAACACCAGGGGGAAAAGTGTTTTAGGCAGAGGGAATAGTATGTACAAAGGCCCTGAAGTACACAAGACCTTCCCTTGTTAGAAGAACAGAGAGGTAGGCAGAGGAAGCTGGAGCAGAGAAAACAAAGGGGAAAAAGGCCTATAAGAGATGGGCTGGGGTGGGTCCATGTAGGGGCCTGGTAAGGGATCTGGTCTTTATTAAAGAGAAATGAGAGCCAGTAAGGGTTTAAGCAGGGAGAGATATGATTTCCATTTTACAAAGACTATTTGGCTATGCAGGAAAAGGCTGGAGAGACAGATTAGAGGGGAAGTGGAGGAGAGGAAGGAAAATCAGCTAGGAAGCTATTGTATTATCTAGTTGAGACAAGATGGTAACTTTTGACTGTGAGGTGGCCGTGGAGATAGAGAGAGGTAGATAGACTTGAGATATATTTTGAGTTAGAATTAATAGGATTGGATGAACAATTATTTTTAGTTTTAGTTTTTATTTTTGGCTGCAGGGCGTGGCTTGTGGGATCTTATTTCCCCGACCAGGGATCGAACCTGCACCCTCAGCAGTGAAAGCACAGAGTCCTAACCGCTGGACCACCAGGGAATTCCCTGGATGAAGAATTAGATGGATATCCCCCTCTGTAGGGTACAAGTGGTAAGGGAGAATCTAGAGTTCCACTTGAGGCATGTTAAGTTTGAGATGCCCATGAGATAGCATAATAGTTAACATTTATTGAGTTTAACATGCCAAGCACTGTTCTAAATGCTTTATATCCATTAACTCATTTACTCCTCATAATGACTGTGAGAGGGTACATGTATTATTTAATCCCTCCTTTAATAGCTGAGAGAATTGAGCAACAGAGAGGTTAATTAATTGCCCACGATCACACTGCTTGGAAGCTGCAGGGCCAGAATCCAATCCCAAGTGGTTGGGCTCCAAGGGCCATGCTGTTAACCAGTGTCTTCTACTGTCTTCGTGGCATTCAAGGAGGCAGGTGGATGCATGAGTGGGGAGCTCGGAGGAGAGGTCTGGGAGCTGGGGGATGTTAAAGCCGTGGAAATGGGAGAGACACTCACAGGGGATAAAAGTGCATTGGAGGAAGAGAAGAGGGCCTAAGACAGAGGACCTTTGGAGGATGGCAGGAAGGGAGATGGAAGAAGTGCACAGAAGGAGGAGGAAGGCCAGGCGAGGGTGGTGTCACAAAGAGCAGGACAAGTGAGGGTTCTGAGGAGGAGAGAGAGCAGCCACCTCTGTCAACAGCTGCTGAGAGCGTGACTGTTGGCCATGGCAACCTGGAGGCCCCAGGGACCTTGCCAGGAGCAGCCTGGAGTGGTGAATGGGTGGGGGCAGGAGCAGACAGGAGGGGCTGATTGGCATGTGGGCAGAGAGGAAGCAAAATCAGGGGTGAGATAGCTCTTGAGGTGAACAGAGAAATGGGGTGGCATCTCTTTGGAGATGTGAAGTCAAGGAACTTTCTTTTTTTAAGATGGGAGATAAACACGTTTATATGTTGATGTGAAGGATATAGTAGAGAGTGGGTGGTATTTGCTAATGCAAGAGAAATAAGGCATTTCTGAGGGAGATTTTTTTTTCTCTCTACCTTTTTTAGTTTTTATTTTTAAAAATTAAAAAAATTAATTTATTTTTATTATTTAATTTAGTTTATTGGATCTACCTTTCTTTATAATTTAAATTTTTAATTTTATTTTCTTTTATTTTTTGGCTGTGCTGTGCAGCTTGCAGGATTTTACTTTCCTGACCAGGGATTGAACCCAGGCCCATGACAGTGAAAGCGCAGAGTTCTAACCACTGGACTGCCAGGGAATTCCCTGGATCTACCTGTAAAAAAAAATACTTTTTATTATGAAAAATTTTAAACATATATGAAGGGAGATAGAATCACCATCACCCATCACCCAGCTTCAACAATTATCAACTCAAGGCCAATCTTGTTCCATCTGTACCCCATGTATCTCCTCTCCCATCTCTGCATTATTTTGAAATAAACCTCAGACATCATACTATTTCATCTGTAAATATTTCAGTATGTTTCTCTAAAAGCTAAGGACCTATTTGTTTTTTAAACATAAACCACCATATCATTTACATACTTTTTTTCTTTCTTCCCCTCCGCACCATTGACCTGTGGAACTTCCCTGACCAGGGATCGAACCTGCAGCCCCTGCAGTGGAAGCACAGAGTCTTAACCACTGGACCACTTAATATTCCTTAATATTATCAATTATACACTCAATGTTCACTTTTCTAATTGTCTCACAAATGCCATAAATTTTAACAGGTTGCATCAGGAAACAATTAAGATCCACAGCTGTGATTGGTTGATATGTCTTGTGTTTCTTCTTTTTTGATCCATATGTCCCTACATCTCATTTTTTTCCTTGAGTTTTGTTGTTGTTGTTGAAGAACCCGTTTGTCCTATAGAGTTCTCCACATCTGGATTTGCTGACTGTATTATGGGTATATGTGTTCCTCTCTCCTTTGCATGTGCTGTAAATTGATCTTCTGATCTAGAAGATTGATCAGATTCAGATTTCACTTATTTATTTGCTATTTTTGTTTTTCTGCAAGGGTACTTCACAAGAGATGTTGTACTTGATTCTTCTTTTACGGCAGCCAAGTTGTACTGGTTAGGACCCTTTTGGCTGGAAACCCCAAATCACACTGGCTTAACCAATAAGAAAAGCCGCATCTCCCACAACCAAGAGATCTAGAGGAAATTCAGGGCCCCGAAGAGGAGACGGTTACTGGATAGAAAATGTTTCCAGGGCTCCAGGTTCCTCCTCTCCAGATCGACGTCCTCATCATTGGTCGCAGTCCTCGGGCTCATTCTCTTTGGAGGTTCAAGTTGGCATAGAATTCCAGATATTACCACCTGACAGGACAACGTCCAGGGGAAGATGGGGTGCTTTCTTTCCTAGGCAAGTGGAAGCCTAGTCCTGCGGCCTGGCAACAGACCTTCCCTCCTGTCTCACTGGCTGCAAAAGTGTCACATGCCCTCTCTGAGCCAATCACCATGGAGGGAAAGAAACCAACCACCATGATTGGCTTAGTCTAATCAGGAGTTATCACTGGAGCTGGGGGTGGGAATCTGCTCTAGTTATCTATAGATGCATAAAATGAGTATCCCGTATCTTTGCACACTGAGTATTTCTGAACAATGTTACCTAGAAGTGGAGTTACTGGATCTCAGACTATTTTTTTATACTTATAAGGGACCTTATTTTGTGTAGAAGTGGTCAAATTGCCCTCCAAAAAATTGGTTATTGTATCAATATATACTTCACCAACAAGGGAAAAGGAAAACAAGAGGCAGAGGAATGCAGTCCTTAACAACTTGGGCTCTAGAAGACCAGATGCCTGAGTTCAAAGCCCAGCGTCTCTGTGTAATGTCTGTGTGAACTTTGGGCAACCAGTATAACTTCTTTGTGCCTCAGTTCTCCTATCTATAAAATGGGGATAATGATGATAATACCACTATTCAGTCAACACTTACACTTAGAAATTGTTAGCTATTATTTTCTCTCATATGGGATATCATCAAAGTGCTGGTTAGTGTCGCAGATCCTTTCTCCGCTCTTGACTGCTCCTGTGGGAGGCTCACCTTTGCAGGCTGTATTAGCTTTGTCTTCTGGCTTCTGAGGGCGAGAAGAGAGAGATGCTGGCCTATTTGTTTCTCCTGCTGCTCCCAGGTTTGCTGTGGTTCCAGCAGAGGGTGTGTCCTTCTATAGCTGTGGCTACTGTCCAGCAACCCTGTTTCCCATGGCTCCATCTTTCAACCCTGTAACTCTGTTTCCTCCCATTGCTTCTTTAGGCTTGGGGGTGGTAATGGCTCCCCACTACTGTTAGTTTCTTTCTTTCTTTTTTTTTTAATGCTGCTGGAGATGCAACTCTTTTTCTTTCTTTCTTTATTTATTTTTGGCTGCGTTGGGTCTTCGTTTCTGTGCGCGGGCTTTCTCTAGTTGAGGCGAGCGGGGGCTACTCTTCGTTGTGGTACGCGGCTTCTCATTGCAGTGGCTTCTCTTGTTGTGGAGCATGGGCTCTTAGGCACGTGGGCTTCAGTAGCTGTGGCATGTGGGCTCAGTAATTGTGGCTCGTGGGCTCTACAGCCAGGCTCAGTAGTTGTGGCGCACGGGCTTATTTGCTCCACGGCATGTGAGATCTTCCCGGACCAGGGCTCGAACCTGTGTCCCCTGCATTGGCAGGCGGATTCCTAACCACTGCGCCACTAGGGAAGCCCTCTTTCCTTTTTTTGTTTTTAATTGTTAGTTTCTTGGTACCTCAATATCCTTTACTGAATTCCCTAGCTCTACCCATACCTCTCTGTACATAGTCCCTCCAATAAAGTCTCTTTAAAATCAAGCATGCTGGACTTCCCTGGTGGTCCAGTGGTTACAACTCTGCCCTTCCAATGCAGGGGGCACAGGCTCAATCCCTGGGTGGGGAAGTTCCGCTGGCCACGTGGCCAAAAAAATAAAAAATAAATAAATAGAATAAAATCCAGCATGCTGTCTGCTCTCTGCCAGGCCCCCAGTGACACAATTAGTCTTTAAAGTTTGCCAATCTAAAAGGGGGGAAAATTTGTTTCACTTAGAGAATTTAGAGAAATACCACTTAATAGGGAAGTTATACATCTTTTCATATGTTTATTAGCATAAATAGTTATTTTTATAATTGCTTCTTCTCCTTTGCCGATTATTCTTTTGGACTGCTATACTTTCTCTTGTTGATTTGCAGGAACTCTTTATAGTAGGTGTTTTAACCATTTTTCTGTTACATATGTTGCAAACATTTTCTCCCTGTTTCTTGCTTATCTTTGACATTTGTTCATTTTTCCCTTCTATTTAAATTTTTTTATTGTGGCAAAAAACACATAACATAAAATTTACCACCTTAACTATGGAGTATAGTTCAGTAATTTTAAATAAATTCATATTGTTGTGAAACATATATTCAGAACTTTTTCTTTTTCTTTATTTGGGATCTTAGTTCCCCGACCAGGGATCGAACAAGTACCCCCTGCTGTGGAAGCACAGAGTCTTAACTATTGGGCTGCCAGGGAAGTCCCCAGAACTTTTTAATCTTGTAAATCTGAAACTATACCCATTAAAGGACAACTCCCTTTTTCCTCCTCTCCCCGCCTTGGTAGCTATCATTCTGCTTTCTGTCTTTATGAATTCGACTCCTCTATGTACCTCATGTAAGTAGAATCATACAGTATCTGTCTTTTTGTGGCTGGATTATTTCAATTAGTATTTATCTTTAAGGCTCACCCATATTATGGCATATGTCAGAATTTTCTTCCTTTTTAAGGCTGAAGAATATTTCATTGTATGTATAGACCACATTTTACTTATCCCTTTATCCATAGATGGACATTTGCATTCCACCCCTTGGCTATTGTGAATAGTACTATGAACATGGGTGTGCAAATATCTCTTTGAGACCCTGCTTTCAACTCTTTCGGGTATATACCCAAAAGTGGCATTGTTGGATCATAAGGTAGTTAAAGTTTTTTACCCCCATACTGTTTTCCACAGCATCGATACCGCTTTACATTCCCACCAAAAGTTCCAATTTCTCTATATCCTTGCCAACAGTTGTTATTTTCTGTTTTATTTTTCTTTTTGAGTTTTAGGAATTCTGTATATATCCTGGATATTAATCATATATCAGATACATGATTTGCAAATATATTCCAAAACCATCCCGTGGATTGCCTTTTCATTCTGTCCATAGTATCTTTTGATGCACAAAATTTTAAATTTTCATCAAGTCCAATCTGTCTATTCTTTTCTTTTGCTGCTGGTGCCTTTGATGTCATATCCAAGAAATTGTTGCCAAGCCCAACGTTGTGAAGCTTTTTCCCCACATTCTTCTAAAAGTTTTGTTGTTTCACCTCTTATGTTTAGGTCTTTGATCCAGTTTTAGTTTTTGTATAAGCTGTCAGGCAAGAGTCCAACTTCGTTCTTTGGCATGTGGATATCCAGTTGAAAAAACTGTTCTTTCCTCATTGAGTGTTCTTGGCATCCTTGTTGAAACTCATTTGACCATTTTTGTGAGAGTGTATTTCTGGGTTCTCTATTCCATTTCATTGGTCTATATGTCTGTCTTTATGCTAGTACCACACTGATTTGATTACTATAGTTTTGTAATATTTTGAAATCCAGATGTGTGGATTCTCCAACTTTGTTCTTCTTTTTGGCTATTCAGTTCCCTTGAGATTCCATATGAATTTCAGAATGAATTTTTCTATTTCTGCAACACAAAAACAAAAATGTCGTTGGGATTTTGACAGGGGTTGCATTGAATCTGTAGATCACTTTGGGTGGTATGGATGTCTGAGCAATTTTAAGTCTTTCAGTCCATAAACATGGGGTGTCTTTCCATCTATTTGTGTTTTCTTTAATTTTCTTTAATTTCTTTCAGTGTACAAGTCTTTCACTTCCTTGGTTAGGTTTTATTTCTAAGAATTTTATTCATTTTGATGTTATTGTAAGTGGAATTGTTTTCTTACTTTCCTTTTCAGATTGTTTATTTATTTTATATTTTTATGCACTCAAATCTGATCATCTTTTGTTTGACTTCTTCTGGGGTTTGTGTCTTGCTTAGGGAGGCTTTCCTCATTTTGATATCATAAAAATGCTTTCTGCATTGTCTTCTAGTTCTTTCTAGTTTGCTTGTTTGTTTTGTTGTGTTAGACCTTTAATGCATCTGGATTCCCAATGAATTGCCAATGATTAGCATGTGGACAGAAGGCAAGGTGGAAAAAAAAAAAAAAAAAAAAGTGTTGGGACTTCCCTGGCAGTCCAGTGGTTAAGACTCCTCTTTTCCACTGCAGGGGGCACGGGTTCAATCCCTGGTCAGGGAAGTAAGATCCCCGATGCTGCTGTGCGACATGGCCAAAAAAAAAAAAAAAAGTGTGGAGACTGGGTGGGGAGAGGGAAAGGAGGAGGGGCAATATAGGGGCAGGGGATTAAGAGGTACAAACTACTAGGTATGAAATAAGCTACAGGGATATGTTGTACAACATGGGGAATATAGTCAATATTTTATAATAACGATAAATGGAGTATAACCTTGAAAAATTGTGGGTCACTATACTGTACACCTGTAACTTATATAGCATTACTGTACATCAACTGTACTTCAATAAAAGAAAAACTGTGGAGGCTGGAACAACTCTAGGTGGCTGCATTGTTGGGTCTGGGAAGGAGGCACTGAAGGGTCTGGAATACCAGGCAGAGAAATTTGGGTTGAAATGTAACTCCGTGTCCCTACTCAAATTTTTCAACCTTTCTCTTACTGGCTTGTATACAAAGTTTGTACTTCAACCAGGTTGACCTTTTGGTCAACTCCTGACTTCTGGCCTGACACCTTGCCTTTGCCCAATCAGTGACTCCTGCCTGGAAAGCCTTTTCCTCTTAGCTCTGCCCATCTAAAACCTACTTATGCAAGACCTTTTCAGGGACCACCCCCCCACTGCCCACAAAGCCTTCCTAGACTGTTACAGCTCTTCATGACCTCTGAACTCTTCTAGAACCAATCTGCTGCTGTTCCCTGATTGCACATTAGACACAGTCATTTTTATCTCCAAGAGGCACCATGGACATTAACCTTGTCTCTTCTTTATTGAGTATCAGCTTTGTGCTGGGCATTCTGCTAGGCTTGGGGCATACAAAGGTGAACAGGATGCTTAGGTCCTTCCCCGACAGAGCTGATGGTCTAGGGCAGGAGAAAGACAAGAGGTGATTCTGTCCACCTGCCCATGCAGGGGACATGGGTTCGATCCCTGGTCAGGGAAGATCCCACATGCTGCAGAGCAACTAAGCCCGTGTGCCACAACTACCGAGCCGGTATGCTGCAACTACTGAAGTCCGCGTGCCTAGAGCCCGTGCTCCGCAACAAAAGAAGCCACTGCAATGAGAAGCCCGCGCACCGCAACGAAGAGTAGCCCCCGCTCGCCGCAACTAGAAAAAGCTTGCGCACAGCAACGAAGACCCAATGCGGCCAAAAAAAAAAAAAGAGAGAGAGAAAAGAAAAAAAGAGGTGATTCTGACACAGAGGGACAAACGCTATGGTGTTGCCCGGGATGCCCAGGACTCTATAGGAATAGGCTGGGTGTCAGGGAAGCATCCCTCAGATGGGATATAAAGTGACCTCTAAGCTTCCCAGGACGGGTGAGGTGAAGATGGGGAAACTGTGCCAAGAAGAGAGGATGACTTGTGTTGAGGGTCCAGAGAGCACGATTTTTGAGGAAGGGAAGGCTGTCTAGTGGGGTTGAGCCTTGGAGGCCGGGGTGGGGAGGCCAGAGTGAGGCAATGCGCAGAGTGCAGGCAGAAACCGAGAGGCAAGCACGGCTCTGCCCTTGTAGGGGCTCTTTAGGCATGCCGTGGTGTTTGGGGGGGCTCTTAAGAGCCACCTCGGCTTGGGGGACTGGAAGGACTTTAAATAGGGGAGTGACATGGCCAGATTCCGGACTGTGTCACTTGGCTATTCCAAATGGCTTGGAAATGGACTCAGCAGGGTTGAGGGTAGGGAGAGGCAGTCTGGAGATGGGAGACCCTCTTGAGGCTGTTACAGAAAGATGGTGATAGCCTGGTTGGAATCGGTGGTACAAGTGGGGAAAAAGAGAGGTGGACGTATCTAGAAATAATAACAGGCTGGTAATTGACAGGAGGTGGCACAGCCTGGAGCCCAGCCTCATCAGCTTGTGAGCTTCGGTGGTCTCAGCGTGTAATGCCTACCTCGCAGGGTTCTTACGGAGATCAAATAGAGCAGGGACAACTTCACCTCTCTTACAGAGGAGAGTGGGAGGTGGCCAGTGACTTGTCCAAGATCCCTCACCAGGGCCAATGCGCTCTCTCTCTCTTCACCTCCTCTGCAGTGCATACTTGTCTTGGCAAGGATGACCTTGAATGGAGCCCTGGCAGGGGAGGGAGAAGGAAGGTATGGTCTGTCCCTCCAGGCCTGCCGCAGACCTTGAGGGAGCCACAATAAATGCTGTATTTGTTTGGTAAAACACTTGGCTTTTAGTTTTGCTAAGAGGAAGAGCTAGAACAGGTGTGGCCAGATCAGGGCAGCCTGCAGCACAACAGTGGGGGGTGGGGTGGGACAGAGCCCCAGGGCCTGGCAGGGGGCTCCAGGGGCTGTGGATTTTGAAGAAATCCAAGGACTTTCTCATGACCCAGCCATCTCCCTCATGTTCCCAGACTCCTGCCTGGCTGAATACACCCAAATATTAACGATACCAACTCAAGTTAACTGACGTTCTACTGTGTGCCTAGCATTGTGCCATGTGCTACTCCTGCACATAGACAGCAACACAAATGAGTGCTGGCCTGTACTGGGTGCTGCAGACCGAGAGAAGCTCAGGATAGTGCCCGTGATCTTGGGAGATGACCTTCTGCAGGGGACATCTCACAAGAAACAGAACAACAACATAGTGTATGTAGTATGTGCTGTGACGGGGTGAAACTAGACTGCATGGGAATCCAGAGGATGGCTCAGCTAATCCTCAACACAGCTCAGTGCTATTATCATACCCATTTTGTAGATGAGGAAACTGAGACTCAGAGAGTGAACTGCCCTGTTTACCGGGTCAGTTTGGTTCCGACTAATTTTCTTCTGCAGGGGGTGATAAGGATAAAAATGGGGATGGAAAAGACAAGTTACAGGGGCCCTCATGGATCATCTGGTCCAAGCCCTATGTTGAAATGATGGGGAAACTGAGACCCAGAAGGGAAGGAAATTTCTCCGAGTCACACAGGGAAAGGAGCGGATCCCAGCTGACTCCCAGTCCAGTCACACCAAATGGCTTTCTCTTCTCTAGCAGTCTCAGGATTTCCTGGGACCCCTCACGTGGGACCCTCCTCAGTTTGTGGTCTCTAGGCTGCAAACTCTATGCCCTCTGTTTAGACCCTAAACTCCAGCAGGAATAAGAAGAGTTTGAGTTAGGACAGATCCTGAAGCCAGGCAAGGATGTGTGTGTGAGTTGGGGTGGGAGGGTGTAGGATGGGGTAGGATACCTCACCACTACCTGCCAGGGGAGCCCAGGAGAGCCCAGGCTTGGGGAGAGACTAGGGAGCTGGGGGAGGGTCTGAGGCCCGGGAGTCCTTCCCACCCCACCTGAGGATCTGATTGGGTCTGTCTACCTTCTCGGCCACATCCCTCTGGCTCATGGGTGCTGACAGGTGTGCTGGGGATGAACCACAGTGGGCTGGCTGGCTCAGAGCCTCAGGCTGCAGCTCTGCCACAGTGCGGTTGGGAGGCGTTGCATCCAGGCTGCCCTCCTGAAGCCGGTGGTAAATGAATAACCTCGCTCCTGCCTGCAGGGCCCTCTGGGACAAAGAAGCCACCTGGTGCCCCTCAGTTTTGGCTTGGGCCAACCTGACTCCCTGGTTCCACTGACCAAGAGACCGTGGGGGTGGGTGAAGGCAGATGCAATCCCTTGGCCCTTTGCCTACACTCCCAAATCCCATCTCAGTTCCCTCCCCCTCTACTGCTAAGCCTCTTCCCTCTCTGACACTTCCCCCCACGGAGCCCCCTCCCCTTCACTGACCCCCTTCTCTGAGTCCCTTCCCTCTTACTGGGCTCCCTCCCCTCACTTCCCCATGGCTAAGCCTCCTTCCCTTGAGGCCTCCCCATGGAGCCCTCCCACCCACTGCCCCGAGCCCACATCCCCTCCCTCTAGCTCTCCCTAGGATCCATCACTAGCAGCCCCCCCTCACCTTCATATTCCACGTCACTCTGTTTCCTTCCCCGCAGGCTAGAAGACTGGTTCCCAAAGGGGACTGGGCTGGAGAGAGAGTAATGGCAACCCCAAGTCCTTTCCTGGAATCTCACAGAGAATGAAGGATCTAAAGCCAGGGTACTCTTACTGTTCATGGTAACCTACTTCCTCTTCCCCAGGTCATAAAGGGTAAAAACATATCTGTTGTTCCTTAACTAGAGGAGAATTTTTTGGGAGCTATGTGAAGCATTCTACTGAAAAAATCTGTCTGCTCCCGGGGCCTTTTGCTTTCGCTTTGCTGCAGGCCAACAAGTTCAAGATACAATAATTTCGAAATAATTGCAAGCCTCCACAATCCCAAATACCTGTCCTGTGACCTTTGCTCCCCTGCAAGTGGCTCTCCTGGCCTGGATTCCCCAAACCTCTAGGACGCATGGTCTACATGTTCTGTTTCTGCTTCTCATCTCCCACTCACTTTTCTGTCCACTGCGTCTGCCCCATGCCTCTAGTTAAGGCTGCCAGTGACCACCTCGCCGCTTTTAATCTTCAGGCTTCTTCTTGCCTGACGACTTCCGCAGCCTCGGATGCCATTGCCAACGCCCGCCTTCTTGAAACTCTTTTTTTTTCTCTTTGGTTTCTAGACTGATCTCATCCACTTCCCTGGTTTCGGTTGCCATATGTATGCTAACAACAGCCAGGTTTACTGTTCCTGAGTTCCAGATCTCTATGTATGTCCAGTCACTTCCTGGACGTCTCTGCCTGGAGGTCCCACAGGCTTGCCAAACTCCGTTCACTCACAAGTGAAACCATCATCTTCCCCCAGCAACCTGGTCCTAGTTTGGTAAATGGTACCACCACCAGCCAGTCAGCGACCTAAGGCAGAAAATTGGGGTTATCCTAGCTCTTTCCACTCCCTCACCCCGCCTATCCAAATGGTTCTCCAGCCCAGCTCATCTTGCTTCTTTTACAGCGCCCCCTCCCCGTCAGGCCTGGTCCCCCACCCCACCGTCCCTGCTTTATTTCTGGGCTGCATCATCTCACACGGGTACAGCTGCACAGCCTCTAAGATGGTCTCCTGCCTTCATGTTTCTCCTTGAGTCCCAGTTCTGCAGGGGCAGCTGGAGAGGTTATTTTAGAGTGTAAATTTGACCAGGTACGTCCCTCCCATGATTCCCATAACATTAGATGAGGGTCCAAAATCTGTAATTCTGCTCACGAGATTCTCCATGACTTGGCCTCTTCTGGGCCCAGGGCCCCATTGCTACTTCCCCCCTCACCTTGCTATCTACCCAGCCATCGGAATCCCACTTTCCTGGCTCTGCACACCAGCCCCCTTTCCCACTGCCTGAACCTCTTATACCTTCTCCAAGACACAAGTGCTTCCAAACCTTGTTTACCTTAGCATTAGAATGTCACCAGAGAGTTCTGAGTCCCCCCGCCTCTTTCCCTCCCTCAAGGGTTTCAGGAAGAAAATGAGGCCCCTCTCTCATCTCTTCTCCTGGTGAGAAGATTCCACTCAGCTTCCTTTGGTGGTGTGTTTTACCAAAACAATAGATCTTTTTGTTCTCCTTTCCCAAATATGAAATCATAGCATTGAATGTGCTCTTTCACACACCACAGGCGAGATTCAGGTGTGCGGGAGCACTGTGGAGGGCGGGTGCTCCAGGCACAAGCTCTGGGGAAGGGGGTCCCTGAAATCCTCCTCCCACCTCCCCCATGCCCGGAAGCACTCATGCCCGCCCCTCCAGATTGGGGCTTCATCGTCTGAATCCCCAGTGAACAGGCCAAAAGACCAACTAGCTAGTGAGCACCCAGCTCGGTTTACAACCCCACTTTCTCGGCTACCGAAACTCGGTCCCTCTCTAAGCTTCATCCCGGGCAGTGGGAGAGCAGAATCCAGCCAAGGCCAGCCCTTGTGGGGAGAGCTCTGCAGGGAGGTGGAGGCCTGTCCGCGCTCGGGACAAGGAGGCACAGGCAACTGCAAAACGAAAGGCTTTTATTGAAAAATATCAAGTGGCCCTTTTCAAGACTGCGGGTCCCTGCTCAACGAAGGCTGTCAGGCCGCAGCCCGACGGGGCGAACAAGTAGCGCTTGTTTTGTAGCTCCGCGCTCCAGAGGGGCAAGGTTTCATGGTCCGTGCTGTCTGGCCCCTGGACTCCGCAATCCCGCTCCCCGGCCCGAGGAGGGGTGGCGGCTGGGGAAGGGGGTGCCGGGAGGTCCCCTCCCAGTCCAGCGAGAGAGTTGCCTGGCATCTGGGTGGGCTGGTCTCCGATGCAAGGCCGCACGCAGGACTGGTGGGCGCGCCATCTCGTGGGAGTGGTAGAGGCTTCCCGCGGCTGCTCCCTCAGACGTAGTCCTTGCGGTCGTAGGCTGTGCCGGTGCCGGTGCCTGGGCCGTTGGAGCGCGGCGCCGAGTAGAGGATCTTGGCGGGCGTGTATTTCTTCTCGCGCGGCGGGCACGAGCAGCAGAGTAGCGCTCCCCCCAGCAGCTGCAGCGCCGCGGCCGCCCAGCCCACGTACAGGGCGGAGCCCATCTCGCGCTTCTGTGCATCTGGCACCAACGGGTTGTAGAATTCCCGGATGATGGTGTTGGCCGACCAGGACACCGGCACGAGGGTGAGCAAGGCGGCCATCAGGAAGAGCACGCCCGCCACGATGGTGATCTTGGCCTTGGCCGTTTCGTCCTGCACACAGTTTGTGCACTGGGCACCCACGAGCGCCACAAGGAGCCCGAAGGCGGCCAGCAGGATGGCGATGACGATGAGGGCGCGGGCCGCCTGTAGGTCCTGCGGCAGCGCCAGCAGCGAGTCGTACACCTTGCATTGCATCTGGCCCGTGCTCTGCACCACGCAGTTCATCCACAGGCCCTCCCAGGTGATCTGCGCCGTGATGATGCTGCTGCCGATGAAGGCCGTCACGCGCCACATGGGCAGCACGCAGCACACGATGGTGCTCAGCCAGCCCATGACGGCCAGCGAGGTGCCCGCGATCTCCAGGCCCATGGACATGGCTGCCGCTCCAAGGCCGTCACTGGCGGGCGGCTCCGGGTGCGGGACGACGAGGGGCCGGGGCCGCTGGGGCCTGGGTGGGAGCGGCGGTGCGCCGACGGACTGACGCCCGAATTGATGGACCGACGGAAAGACACACGGATGGCGCGCGCCCTAAAGGGTCCGCTCTGCCCGTTCGCGCAGCGGCTGCGCCTGCACCTGCCTGTGGCTTTGTAGGCGGGCGGCAGCGACTGGGCTGGCCCTGGGCTGGGGCAGGTTAGTCTTCGATCCGGGCCCAGCGCTCCGGCGGGGGAGGGAGGGGCGGAGCCGCCCTCTCCCGGGCCTGGGGACAGTGACGTGGCCCCTCTTCCCACCTTCACTAAGCGCCCTGGGAGGAAGGACTTGGCCAGGAGTGGCTCACGGCGCGGGGAGGGGGGGTGCCAAGAGAGGGCGGGGCCGAGACCTGCGCCCCCGCCCCTCGCTCCTGGTTCCCCACTGCTCGGAAACGAATTCTACGGGGTGTGGGGTGAAAAGCACAAAGTGCTGGACACTCCCCCTCCCACCTCCCGCATTTGCAGCGCCGTTGGCACGGAAGGCGTGGGGAAGCGGGCGCTGCCAGCTGCCAGGGATCCGCGGGGACAGGGAGGGCCCACTGTGGGCGTGGCCGCGGCTGTTTTCCCAGAGTGGGCCGCTGCCCCGGGAGCTGCGCACCTGCTCCTCGGTCCGTCTGGCCTCTGAGGCAGCGCTCCCAGCGCAGGATCCCGGTCTGATCCAGGCCCATGGCGTTGCCAGCCCTGGACGTCTGGACTCGGCGGAAGCCAGGGACCACCCGCAAAGGCGCCCAGAAGACACCCCTGAGCCAGTGCTGAACTCAGATTCTCTAGCCCCTCTCCAGCTCTCAGCTCTTAACACTCGCAATGACCCCGGATCCCTTTAGCTGAGCTGCTCTCGCCTCCCAGAGCCGCCCCCATTGAGTCCCTTCCCTTCACAGAGCCCTGGTCCTCTCTCCCGCTGAGCCGGGGGCGGGTGGGGGTGGGGGAGTCAGAACCGGGATCCACCTTAATGAAACTGTGGTGAAAGAGGTTTGATCCAGGCAAAAGTGGGAAGTCAGAGACATTACCTGCAATCCTTGCTCCCACACCTGGGCTATCCCTCGCCCTGCTTAGAGCCCTGCAAAGTTGGCCTTGGAGGGTCTGTCCCCCACCTTCCTCGCTTCCCCTCATCTCAGGGCCCTCATTCTTGCCGTGTCCTCTGCCTGGGATATTGCAGAGACCACATGGCTCACTCCTTTCACCTTTCATGTTTTTGTTCCCAGCCAGGCCTTCCCTAACCACACTATTTAAAATCACAGCTGGGACTTCCCTGGTGGCAAAGTGGTTAAGAATCTGCCTGCCAATGCAGGGGACACGGGTTCCATCCCTGATCCGGGAGGATCCTACATGCCACGGAGCAACTAAGCCCGTGCGCCACAGCTACTGAGCCTGCACTCTAGAGCCTGTGAGCCACAACTACTGAGCCCACGTGCCACAACTACTGAAGCCTGCGTGCCTAGAGCCCGTGCTCTGCAACAAGAGAAGCCACCGCAATGAAGAAGCCCGCGCGCAGCAATGAAGACCCAATGCAGCCAAAAGTAAATAAATAAAATAAATTTATTTTAAAAAATTAAAAAATAAAATCACAGCTGGGAATTCCCCAACGGTCCAGGGGTTAGGACTCCCTGCTTTCACCGCAGTGGCCCAGGTTCAATCCCTGGTGGGGGAACTAAGATCCCGCAAGCCACGTGGGGCGGCCAAATAAATACATAAAATCGCAGCTATTCACCCCACTATGTCCTGTCCCCTTTTTATACTTTACATTCTTTTTTAGCATTTAACACTGTCCATCATACTCTATATTTTTCTTACTTATTTTTTATTCTCTCTCTCTCTGCTCTAGTATGTCAACTCCACTGGGACATCCAGAAGCTCCCCAAACGGGCAAGGGTTTCTGCTGGTTTTATTAACTGCCGTATCTCCAGTGCCCAGAACGGTGCTGGGTCCTCAAGAGAAAGTTGATTTAGAAAGTTCATGCAAAAACATCACTTTCTTGCATTCCTGCAACCTTGTCTGCCTGGGGGCCCTCCTCCTGGCATAAATGACTGATAATGGGACACTACTCTGTCACATGCTTTTGGAATCTAGTCGGAACCTAGGGCACTTCCAGGCGAGATGAGAAACCCCATCAAACCAGGCCTAGGGGTTTTTCTGGTTTGCCCCACATCTCTCAAATACAGGCATGCAGCCTATGTCTTCCTCCGTAAGGGTCAAAGCCCTGGGGTGAGGTAAACAGGGCCAGAGGCCCATGGAAACCAGGGTCCTACTTCTCGCAGGGGCAAAGGTCTTGGGCTGGGCCTGTTGGGGCTGGGTTGGGCAGGGCTGGGAGTGCCCAGCCAGAGGGCCCTGCTGGTGCTGGGCGGGGGCTGCCCCGGATCAAGTTCTTGAAGCCCAGGTCCATCCAGTGGACTGCTGGCTGCTGCAGTTTCCTGGTTAGTGGCGTGGCTTTGGGTCGGAGGAGAGGCAGAACACTTGGGCAGTGTGGCTGCGTATAGGGTGGGTGCCTGAAATCACATGCTTTTGTCCTGAGAGTGGGCTTCCTGCTGGTTTTGCCCTGAGCTCTATCTCTTGCTACCTGTGAGGCTGAGGAAAGTCACGTCCCCTCTCTCTCTTTTTTTTTTTTTTGCAGTATGCGGGCCTCTCACTGTTGTGGCCTCTCCCGTTGCGGAGCACAGGCTCCGGACGCGCAGGCTCAGCGGCCATGGCTCACGGGCCCAGCCGCTCCACAGCATGTGGGATCTTCCCGGACCGGGGCACGAACCCGTGTCCCCTGCATCGGCAGGCAGAATCTCAACCACTGCGCCACCAGGGAAGCCCACGTCCCCTCTCTTAACCTACATTTCCTCCTCTGCCAAATGAGGAGACTGATGCCTACATGACCTACCTCACAGGGCATTGATGAGAACGGAGGAAACGTATTTGTACTGCAAACCAGAAAACAGCCAGGACCAGACAAACCAGTGGGCAGAGAAACAGTGTGGACAAGGTGGAGGGTTTAATTGGACAGACCTGAGGTGGAGTCCAGCTCCACTCTTATCAGTCCTGTGGCCTTGAGCAAGTCCTTTCCCACCTGGACTTGGTTTCTTCATCTGTGAAGAGGGGTTTGTTCTGAGCTGCTTGGGTTCGGGGTTGGGGGGGTGGTGGGCAGGAAGAGGCACCTTGTTCCTGAGCCTGAATGAGGTGGATGTGCTGGGCAGGGCTGTGAGGAGATGAGGCCAGCAAGACAGAAAGCTTCTTGCCCAGGGGCCAAACTTCAGGGACGCTGGGCAAATAGCTTCAATCAGCGTTTTGCTCAATATCGTCCATGGTCCTTACAACTCAATAATAAAAAGACAAATAACCCAATTAAAAAAATGGTCAAAGGATCTGAGTAGACATTTGGAATAGACAAGGAAGACGTACAAATGGCCAAGGTGCACATGAAAAGTTGTCTGACACCATTAGTCATTAGGGAAATGCAAATCAAAACTACAAAGAGGGATTTCCCTGGCGGTCCAGTGGTTAAGACTTTTCCTTCCAATGCAGGGGGTGTGGGTTCGATCCCTGGTTGGGGAGTTGAGAGCCCACATGCCTCATGGCCAAAAAACCAAAACATAAAACAGAAGCAATACTGTAACAAATTCAATAAAGGCTTTAAAAACGGTCCACATCAAAAAAATCTTAAAAAAAAAACATACAGAGATAAAACTTCATACCTGTGAGGATGGCTAGAATCAAAAAGATGATAACAAGTGTTGCAGAGGATGTGGAAAAGTTGGAACCCTCCGACAATGCTGGTGGCATTGTAAAATGCTGCAGCTGCTTTTGAAAACAGTCTGACAGTTCCTCACAAGGTAGAATTACCATAGGACCCAGCAATTCCATTATTAGGTATTTACCCAAGAGACATGAAAATGTACGTTCACACGAAAAACTTGTGCACGAATGTTCATAGCAGCATTATTCCTAATAGCCTGAAAGTAGAAATGTCCTAAATGTCAGTTGATGAATGAATAAACAAAAAGGAGTGTATCTATACGTGCAATATCATTCAGCCATAGAAAGGAATAAAGTTCTGATATGTGTTACAACGTGGATAAACCTTGAAGACATTATGATAAGTGAGAGATACCAGTTGCAAAGGATGGCGTATTATATGATTTCACTTATAAAAATGATCCAGGACTTCCCTGGTGGTGCAGTCGTTAAGAACCCACTTGCCAATGCAGGGGACACGGGTTCGAGCCCTGGTCTGGGAAGATCCCACATGCCGCAGAGCAACTAAGCCCGAGCACCACAACTACTGAGCCTGTACTCTAGAGCCCACGTGCCACAACTACTGAAGCCCGAGCGCCTAGATCCCATGCTCTGCAACAAGAGAAGCCACTGTAATGAGAGACCTCTGCGCGGCAATGAAGAGTAGCCCCTGCTCGCCCGCACTCAGCAACAAAGACCCAAAGCAGCCAAAAAAAAAAAAAAAAAAAAGATCCAGAGTAGGAAAATCTATAAAAATAGAAAGTAGATCGGTGGTGGTGCTGCGGTGGTGGTGTTGGGAGAAAATGGGGACTAACTGCTAATGGGAACAGGGTTTCTTTTTGGGGTGATGAAAATGTTCTAATGACACAATTGATTGTGTTGATGGTTGCATAGCTCTGTGACGATACTAAAAAACCATTGAATAGTACAGTTTAAATTGTGAGTTGTATGGTATGTAAATTGTATCAATAAAGCTGTTAAAAACCACAATGGTGCTGGGTGGGGGGGGCTGCAGTGTGTGTTCGTGTGGTATGTGTGTCCCCAGAGAGTGGGAATGAGGGTGGGATGAAGCTGTTTTCTAATGGAGAGTACTGTGGGAGTTGGTGAGAGGAGGGTGAGGCTTGGGGGCTCCAAGCACAATGCTTGTCTCCTCCTCCTCCATTCCTGAGCCTCCTGTCTAGAAACAGCAGCATGAGCCAAGATGGGACCGATGCTCCAACATCCCTCCAGTTAGTGCTGAGTGACCATAGGAAGGGGAGTTCTGATGCTGTCTTGGTCCAGGAGAGCTTCCCGTAGGAGGAGGTTGGGCAGGAGCTGGTAGAGAAGGATTTGGCTGGTGGAGGTGACTAGGTGCGTTTGGGGTGAATTGTGTGTGTGTAACTCCAAGAAGCAAGGGTCTAGAAAAAGAGGAACTGAAAGAAGAGTGCCCCCAGCTAGGAGATTAGCCTGTTCCCCATCTCCCACCCAGTGTTCAGCTCCCCAGAAGTAGCCATCACGTCCCCAAGGCCTGCCTTTCCCCTACTGCAGTGGCAGCATCCTCCCCTTTCTCCCATCCCAGCACACTCAGCCTGGCCCCCACCTCTCCCCAGTGGGCAGTCTGTACTGAATTACACCATCGGCTTTCTTGGTTCTCCAGTTTGCAAATGGCAGATTGTGGGACTTCTTGGCCTCTATGACTGCATGAGCCAATTCCTATGATAAATCTTCTATTATGCGTATCTGTGTATAGTCTATTAGCTCTGTTTTTCTTGAGAACCTTGACTAATGTGGTAGAATTCTCCAGTGAAAAACTGGGCCCGTAGATTACTTTCTGGGAGTTTTAAAATTACAAATACTTAATACTTACGGGTCTATTTAAATTATCTATTTCATACTGAGTGAATTGTTGTAGCTGTGTTTTTTGAGAAATTGGACCATTTCATCTAAGTGGTTGAATTTATGTGTGTTCATAATATTTCTTATTATTCTTTTGATATCTGTAGGGTCTGTATGATAGCTCCTGTTTCATTTCTGTTGGCAAATTGTATTTCTCCCTCTCTCTCTCTGTCAGCTAGAGGTCTGTCTTTGTCAGCTAGAGGTTTGTCATTTTTACCAGTTTTTTTTTCCTCAAAGAACCAGCCCTTTGCTTCATTGATCTTCTCAATTATCAATTTCCTTGATTTTTGCTCTTCTTTATTATTTTCTTATTTCTACTTATTTTGGGTTTATTTTCTCCTCTTTTTCTAAATTCTTGATGTGGGAGCGTAGATTATTGATTTGAAACTTTTCCTCTTTTCTAATATATGCATTTAGTGTTATAAATTTCTCTCAGCACTGCTTTATCTATGTTCTACAATTTTGATATGTTGTACTTTCATATTCACTTATTTCAATGCATTTAAAAAAAAATTTCCCTTGACCTATGGCTGCCTTTTGAGTTATGGAACAAGAAGTGTGCTGTTTAGTTTCCAAGTGTTTGGAGATTTTCCTGTTGTCATTCTGTTATTGATTTCTAGTTTGATTCCATTGTGGTCAGAGAGCATACTATATGATTTCAATTAATTTAAATTCAATTAATTTCAATTAATTTAAATTCAATTAATTTAAATTCCCTGGCCATCCAGTGGTTAAGACTCAACGCTTTCACTGCCAGAACCTGGGTTCAATCCCTGGTGGGGGAATTAAGATCCTGCAATCCAAGCAGCACGGCCAAAAAAAAAAAAAATCCGTGGAGATTTCATTTTGGCCCAGGATATGGTCTATCTAGGTTTTTAATTTTTAATTAAAAAAAAATTTTTTTAAGATTTTTTGATGTGGACTATTTTTAAAGTCTTTATTGAATTTGTTACGATATTGCTTCTGTTTTTTGTTTTGTTTTTTTGCCCCCGAGGCATGTGGGATCTTAGCTCCCAGACCAGGGGTCGAACCTGCGTTCCCTGCATTGGAAGGTGAAGTCTTAACCACTGGACCTCCAGGGAAGTCCCTATCTGGGTTTTTTAAACAAATATGTGTTCTGCTGTTGTTGAGTGGAGTATTCTATAAATGTTGATTAGATCCTGTTTGTTGATGGTGTCACTGAGTTCTATAACTTTGCTATATTTCATCTAGTTGTCCCATCAATTGTTGAAAGAGAAGTGTTAAAGCCTCCAACTATACTTGTGCTTTTGTCTATTTGTCCTTTCAGTTACGTCAGCTTTCTCTTCATAATTTGCAGTTTTGTTGTTTGATAATGCATACACATTTAGGATTACTATGTCTTCTTGGTAGATTGACCCTTTTTTCGTTACATAATGTCCCTCTCGGTCTCTGGTAATTTACTTTGCTCTGAGGTCTAGTTTATCTCATACAAATATAGCCACTTTCACTTTCCTTTGATTGTTTTCATGCTATATCCTTTTCCATTTACCTTGCCTATGTCATTATATTTGAAGTGAGTTTCTTGTACACAACATATATTCGGGTCATGCTTTTAAGCACTCTGATAATTTCTTTTAATTGATACAGAGGCATACCTTGTTTTACTGCGCTTCGCAGATATTGTGTTTTTTTACGTTGAAAGTTTGTGGCAACCCTGTACCAAGCAAGTCTATCGGTGCCTTTTTTCAACAGCATTTGCTCACTTGGTGTCTCTGTGTCGCAGTTTGGTAATTCTTGAAATATTTCAAACTTTTTCATTATTATTATGTTATGGTGATCTGTGATCAGTGATCTTTGAAGTTACTATTGCGAAAGGATTATGACTCATGAGGCTTATGATGGGTAGCCTTTTTTAGCATGAAGTATTTTTCAATTAAGGTACGTACATTGTTTTTTAGATATAACGCTATTGCACAGTTAATGAATACTGTATAGTGTAAACATAACTTTTATATGCACAGGGAAACCAAAAAATATGGGTGAGTCACTTTGCTGTATTTGCTTTATTGTGGTGGTCAGGAACCAAAAGTGCAATATCTCTGAGCGATGCCTGTATTTAGACTATTTACATTTAATGTAATTGTTGATGTGTTAAAGCTTAGTCTGATATTTTATTTTTTGTTTTCTGTTTGTTCTCTCCATTTGTTTGTTTTTTTTCCTGTTTTCTTTTTTCTGCTTTCCTGTGGGTTACTTGAACAGTTTTGAAATCCATTTTATCTATAGTGTTTGTTCTTTTTTAAATATTTATTTATGTCTTAGTTGTTGCATGCAGGATCTAGTTCCCCAACCAGGGATCGAACCTGTGCCCCCTGCATTGGAAGTGCGGAGTCCTAACCACTGGACCACCAGAGAATTCCCGAGTTTGGCTATTATTTATTAAAGTTTAAAAGCAATGCCTACTTATACAGGAAAGTCAAAATGGAAAAGGATATTAGAAAAATTATAATCCCATCCATTTAAAGATACCATTATTGACATCTGGTTTTATACGTTTCAAGATGCTTTTCTAGTCATTGCTGTTCAAACGTGGTGTCCGCTAGAATGTAAACTTGATGACTGTAGGGACCTTGTCTGTATGCTTCAGCACTTTATTTTTAGCAGTAGAATAGTGCCTAGCAGAGGGCAGGCACTCAGTAAATACCTGTCAAATGAATATGTGAGTGAGTCCTGTTGTACTACTGTTATAATACACTGTAATTAAAATTTTTTAATTGAAAAAAGTTTTCATATTTCATATTTAGGCTCCCCATTGGCCTTTGTGGTGTGGGGATGGGTGGGGCCACAGTTTCTTCTCTGGTGTTTGTCCTAATATAGAATGCTTAGTTTTAAATTTTATTTAAAATTTTTTTTGGCCGTGCCTCATGGCTTGCAAGACCTTGGTTCCCCGACCAGGGATTGAACCCACGCCCCCTGCAGTGGAAGTGCGGAGTCCTTAACCCCCACTACACACAAACGGCTGACAAATATTTATTGAGCACCTACTGTGTGCCAGGCACTGTGTAGGCACTGAAGGCAGGGTCAAGGGTCATTCCAGCTGATGACTCCTTGCATTCTCCCCACTTCACCCCGCCCCCACAAAAACCACTGCAGGGATGAAGTATCACTCTTCTAGCTACCACTATCTCTAAGAACCCCAAATCTGTCACCCCATAATAAAGCTGATTTGAAGTGTTACTATCTTTTGGAGGGACTGCCAGGAAGTTCCCCTAGAATGATTACTGTTCAAAAGTTTTCTGTCCTTTTAGGCTGCCTCTTTCCTGGTCTTTTTTTTTTTTTTTTTTTTGCGGTACGCGGGCCTCTCACCGCTGTGGCCTCTCCCGTCGCGGAGCACAGGCTCCGGACGCGCAGGCTCAGCGGCCATGGCTCACAGGCGCAGCCGCTCCGCGGCATGTGGGATCTTCCCGGACCGGGGCACGAACCCGCGTCCCCTGCATTGGCAGGCGGAGTCTCAACCACTGCGCCACCAGGGAAGCCCTTTCCTGGTCTTTTGACTGGAGAAAGCAGACTTTTATTGGGGCTTTTTTGGTTTTTGTCCAGTGGTATCTCCCACTTGCCTACATCTTCAGTTCCATGTTTGGGATACATGAGGGAGAAAGAAAACCCAGGGCACTGGCACAAAAACAGACACCTAGATCAATAGAAAAGAATAGAGAGCCCAGAAATGAATGCACACTTATATGGGCAATGAATCTATGACAAAGGTGGCAAGAATATACAGAGGGGAAAAGACAGCCTCTTCAATAAATGGTGTTGGGAAAACTGGACAGCTATATGCAAAAGAATCTAACTGGAATACTTTCGGGCTTCCCTGGTGGCGCAGTGGTTGAGAGTCCGCCTGCCAATGCAGGGGACATGGGTTCGTGCCCCGGTCCATGGGTTCGTGCCTCTGGTCCAGAGGTCCTGAGTTGGTCTGCCTTCCCTCCACCTTTCAATCTTCTCATGCCTGTTTTATCTATAAAATCCAGGGGTTTCAGCTGTACTTGGCAGAAGGAATAGGAACACGTATGTCTATTTCATCTTCTCAGGAGTCAGTCCCCCAACTGTTGTCTTTCTTTCCTTCTTCCTTCCTCTCTTCCTCCCTTCCTTCCTTCCTTCCTTCCTTTCTTTTTCTTTTGGCCACACCATGCAGGATCTTAGTTCCCAGACCAGGGATCGAACCCGTGCCCCCTGCAGTGGAAGCGTGGAGTCCTAACCACTGGACCACCAGGGAATTCCCCCCCACCCCACACACCTGTTTTCTTTCACCTGGTTCTCTGTACACATATTCGTTACCTGCTTGGCCCATGTAACCACTTGAGTTTGAGACCCCTGGCTTAGCCTCTGTAGTTTAGTGTTTTGGCCCTGGGTCTCCTACTGGCAACCAGAATGAGAAAAAAGGAAAAGGAAAAGAAAGAAACCCCAGGGAAGCTCAGTTGGGATAGGCTGGGGCTGGGGGCACTGCAGGAGAGAGGCATGTGAGACCCCAGCCCCCAGCCCCTGCACTGTGCTGTGTCTTCACTTCACTAAGCCTCCCTTCCCAGGAACAGAGGGTAATGGACTCTGTTGACTTCTAAGTTTATTTAAACCTTGGGGAACCTTATCATATCTTCACGCAAACAGCACAAAGTTAAACAAAGCAGCTTCTGAGGCCCAAGGAGAGCATAGTTGATTTAAGATAGGACTCTATCAGAGGTTACTCAACCCTTAGTGCCTCCCATGTTATCACTGACAGAGGCCACGTTCGCCAGCCAGGGCAGTCCCATGGCACTCTGTGCCCCGACTCTGAGCTCCAACCGAAAGGAGAGTCTTGCTGCTGAAGGAGCTCAAATATCTTTGTTGGCTGATGAAGAGCCCTATGGGTACCAGGCAGCCTCTTCCCCAGACAGCCCAGTCCCTGCTCAATGGCCTTGTGACTGCGGCGGCCACTGTGGCAGGGAGGGAGTCCACGGAGGGCTTTCTCTCACCAAGGCCGACCCCTGTGGCTTCTGGCCGCAAAGTAGCACCCATCCTGAATCCAATACGGCGCTCTCCTTCCTTAGGGGCCAGCCAACCTAATGGGACTGCCGTCGCTCCAGACTCCTGTTGTGAGGATGTCAGCAGTGTGTCCGTACATCGATAGGTGCCCATCTGGGATCTGGATTTGTTCTACTTGAGCATCATGCTTCTGCCAGGACTACTATTCATGGACTTACTCATGCCTCATTTGCTGTCCTAGTGAATCTTGCAATATTGTTTCTGATCTAGAAGCTGCCTTACAGCAAAAGAAGTATGGGGTGATATCCTGGGAGTCCTGCTCTTATCCTGAGCCCCACCATCTAGAAGCATCTGGCCTTGCAGGGGGGATGAAATGGCCCTTTGAAGACAACTGTGGTTCCACCTGGGAGACAACAGCGTGGCAGCTCAGACGGCCATCTTGCAAATGCTCTCACACCTCGTGCTGTTTCTCCTGCCGACAGAACACGTGTGTAATCAGACCCCCTCCTCCCCTGGCCTGCTAAACAGGATTCAATAATTGCGCACCAAGTTTGCCCCAGCCCCTCCCACCTTATTGAATATAAGGAGGAAGAGCTGCTTGCTGGAGGAAAGGCAATGCAGATACATATAATAAAGCGTTGCGATGGGCAGGGGAGGAACGGAGCTCGTTAGACTGGGAGTGAAAGAGTGGTTTGGGGGGTGCAGCTTCTAGAAGATTTGCTTAGGACCGATTGTGGGGTGTGAGGAGGGGAGAGGGAAGGTGGTTTTCACCTGAGTTGTGGTAGACCACACATTTTGATAACTTTGACATCTTTCAAAAGTCAACGGTGGGGGGCTTCCCTGGTGGCGCAGTGGTTGAGAGTCCGCCTGCCGATGCAGGGGACACGGGTTCGTGCCCTAGTCCGGGAAGATCCCACATGCCGCGGAGCAGCTGGGCCCGTGAGCCATGGACGCTGAGCCTGCGTGTCCGGAGCTTGTGCTCTGCAATGGAAGAGGCCACAACAGTGAGAGGCCTGCGTATCGCAAAAAAAAAAAAAAAAAAAGGTCAATGGTGGGGATTTCCCTGGTGGTGCAGTGGTTAAGAATTCGCCTGCCAATGCAGGGGTTACGGGTTCGAGCCCTGGTCCGCGAAGATCCCACATGCTGCGGAGCAACTAAGCCCGTGCGCCACAACTACTGAGCCTGAGCTCTAGAGCCCGTGCTCCACAACAAGAGAAGCCACCACAATGAGAAGCCCACGCACCGCAACAAAGAGTAGCCCTCTGCTCGCTGCAACTAAAGAAAAGCTCGCGGACGGCAACAAAGACCCAATGCAGCCAAAAATAAATAAATTGACAAATAAACATTTAAAAATATGTTAAAAAAAAGTCAACAGTGGGGTGGGGGTTAGGGGGTTCCTATGTACTTCTAGATCATGCTTTGTAAATGTGACACCAAGCCTGGGTGGCATTAAATCTCTAGGACCTCAGTGTTATTTGAGGATCCAGGAACTGAGGGGCAAAAATGGGGGAGGCATCACCCTGAAGTACACTCAATGACCCACTGTCAAGAATTTTGTTTCCTGAACTCTGTGGAAGGAGGGATGCTCCCCTGGGGTGTTGCATGGTAACAGGCCCACTGTGCTGGAAGGGAGGAGGCCCCCTGACTGTTTTGTGTCCCTTGTCCCCCTACAAGAACAGGCAAAAAGGAATCACTGCAATGGCTGAGATGATTGACTCTGACCACGGAGGGTAAATCAAGTCACAGTTACTGGGGGGGAGCATATGGGCAATTCGTGTAGAGCTCAGGGACCCTCCTGGGTGTCTGCATTCTGCTGTCACCAGTGATAAATGTTCACAGAAGACCACCACCACCCCAGGCAGGGCCACCAAGGGCTGGTTATCTCTGTGGGAGAAGAATGCTGGCCCAGCTGGGGCTGCCAAAGCTGAAATGTGGAGTGAAGGAGGGAAGGCACAATCCGGGGTCAGCTGCAGAAACCAAGATGGCAGCCCACCAGCTTGCAGCCAGACTGTAAAACTGCCCTCTTCCCTTTGAATATATATTTTTAAATTACGAGGGCAATTCCTTGGTGGTCTAGTGGTTAGGATTTGACGCTTTCACTGCCATGGCCCAGGTTCAACCCCTGGCTGGGGAGCTGTCCCGCAAGCTGGGTGGTGTGGCCAAAACCCCTCCCCCCAAAAAATCCCACCCAAAAAACCCTGGAAAGAATAATATAAAAAATACCCATGGGACCCCACCACTCAGAGTTAGCAAGTTGTTACATTCTGCGGGAGACCCTTTGCACTCCTTCCCTATCCCACTCACTTCTCTTCTTCTGGGTAACACAATCCTGAAGTTGACATGGCATCTTCCTGTTCAGATTTGTATAGTTTTGCTACTTAGGTATATATCCATCCACAATACATAGAACTTCTTGCATATTAAACATTTTTACATGGATGGTCTTATATTGTACACATCATTCTGCAATTTGCTTTATTCAATGGTGTTATGTCTTTGAAACGTATACAGGAAGCGTTAGTTCATTCATTGTAACTGCTGTGTATATTCCATGGTGTGAGTATGTCACAGTTTATATCCATTCTCCTCTTGATGAGCATTTGGATTATTTCCAACTGTTTTGCTATTACAAAGATGTGACATACATCCTTGTAAATGCCTCCAGGTGCATATGAGTGAGAGTTTCTCCGGAAGTGGAATTGCTGCATCATAGAGTATATGCACCTTCCACCTTACCAGACCTTGCCAAATGATTCCCGAAAATTGTTGCCTGTTAGTATTATACACTCCTTCCAGCACATTAGAGAGTTCCTATTGCTACACATCTCTGCCAGCACTTGGTAGCGTCAGACTTTTTGTCATTCCGGGGGTGTCAAGTTGCATCTCATTATTATTTTTAAAAATTATAATCCTGCTTAGTTTTTTAAAATATTTATCTATTTAGTTGTGGCTGCGTCGGGTCTCAGTTGTAGCGCACAGGCTCTGTGTTGTGACGCACATGCTTCTCTCTAGTTGCGGCATGAGGGCTCAGTAGTTGCGGCACGTGGGCTTAGTTGCCCCGCGGTATGTGGGATCTTATTTCCCCGACCAGGGATCGAACCCACGTCCCCTGCATTGGAAGGCAGATTCTTAACCACTGGACCACCAAGGAAGTCCGCAGTTTCTTTTTTTTGAGGCACAAAATACATTCACTGAGGTCCTTGAAATGAACAAATCTTAAAGGTACAGCTTGAAATTTTTACATTTGAACACATCATGCACCTACCACCCAAATCAAGATACAGAGCATTTCTATTACCCCAGAAGGTTTCCTGGTGTCCCAACCCCATCCTTCTCCCCAGAGGTGGCCACTTTCTAACTCCTGTCACCATTGATTACTTTTGCTTATTTTTGACCTTTGTATAAGTGGAATCACAGTGTGTACTCACCTGTACCTGGTTTCACTCAATCCAATATGTGTGAGGTCCACTCACGTTGTTGTGCATGTCAGTAGTTTATTCTTTTTTCATTGTTGTAGAGCATTCCATTGTGTGACTATGTCACAATTCCTATCCATTCTTGTGAGCATTTGAATGGCTTCCAATTGTTTTTCTATTACAAACAAGATGTGACACATGTCCTTGTCCTCCAGGTACACATACCTGAGAGTTTCTCTAGAAGTGGAAATGATGGGTCATAAGGTATATACGTCATCCACCTTACCGGATATTGTGAAATGATTCTCTAAAATTGTTGTACTAACCAACACTTCCTCCAGCATGTTGGAGTTTCTTTTTTTAAAAAATTAATTAATTAATTAATTTTTGGCTGCATTGGGTCTTCGTTGCTGCGCACGGGCTTTCTATAGTTGCGGTGAGCAGGGGCTGCTTTTCATTGTGGTGCGTGGGCTTCTCATTGCGGTGGCTTTTCTTGTTGCAGAGCACAGGCTCTAGGCACACAGGCTTCAGTAGTTGTGTCACATGGGCTCAGTAGTTGTGGCACACGGGCTCAGTAGTTGTGGCACACGGGCTTAGTTGCCCTGTGGCATGTGGGATCTCAGTTCCCCGACCAGGGATTGAACCCGTGTCCCTAGCATTGGAAGGCAGATTCTTAACTACTGGACCACCAGGGAAGTCCGAGATTTATATATTTATATGCTGATCCCCATGCTGTTCCACCTTGTGACTTTTCTGGAATTTGGTGACTCATTTTGCTCTGGAGAGAAACCTCCGTATTCACCCTATAACTATTCCCTCCAATTCCCATACTTTTGTTTTGGGACTTACAGTAAACACTGGCAGTTTCTGTAACTTTCAATAAAAATAATCATGTCTGGCACACCTGCTATCTCTGACACTGAGGCCCTGGTCTGATTGGAGAGACATGGCCTTGCCTTTGGGCAGACATTGCCGAGAGAAGAGACAGGCCCTGCCCTGGGAAGTCTCAGTCTGAGGTGGGTAATCACATATACTGGGAGCAGATGCTGCAGCTGGGGCAGAAATGGCCAATGTGCTCAGGGGCTGGGGATTCCAGGCACTCCTTGGAGAGGCAATTTTGCAGCCGGCTCTTGTTACATGGACACCTGTGCGGAGACATCAAGATTATGTGTGTTCCCTGAGATGCAGCCTAAGGTGGGGGACAGGAGGCAGTGAGGGTGGGTTGGGGGTCACCTCAGATTCTTGCGATAAGACAGTGCTTGGCCCTGGGGTGGTTAAAACCCAGTGTGTGCTGTCTCTCCTCAGCAGGAGGCTGGGGTCCCCCCCACCCCGATTTGGCATTCCCTCCACCTCCGCTGCCCCAGCGCCTTCCCTCTCTTTCCCTCAAGAGCCTCTTAAACTGGCCGACTGAGAAGCCAGATTGGTTCTGGGCCGGCAGAGAGGGCCCACACCTGGGTCCGGCTGAGTCTGGGAGCTGGGCTTCGGGCTCACCGGGTGCTGTGCTTTGCTGTGAGGGAGTGACGGTGGCTTCTCGGTGCGCTGGCTTCTGGGGGCTCTGGGGGCTGTCGCGGATGGCGGGTGTTTGTTTCTGGGTGCGGAGGTTTGGGATTGCATTTAGCCTGTGGGTGTGTGTCTGCCTGAGTTTGTGTTTGTGTGGGAGGTGTGTTTCTCCTCCAAGGTGTCCACTATTCCGGGCATGGTCCGTCCCTCCCTGCGGGTGACGGTGGGAGGCCTGAGGTGAGAGTAGCCGGGGTGGGGTGGAGCTGTTTTCTCTCGGCCGGGCCTGGTTGGCTGTTTGAGAGTAATTCCCAGGCTCTGGGGTGTCAGGAGCCTGGGAGGGGGAATGAGTCACTCCCTCCTCCCCCCCACCAGAAACTTATTCCCTGTCCCGGGGGCCAGGTTTCGCCAGGAGCCATAAAGAGGCCCTGCCCAAGCCTCTTCCGCTTTCAGGCAGGCGGGCGAAACCCAGCCCGGGGGCTGCCTCGGAGCCAGGCGCTGCCCAGCTGGCATGAGGCGGCCTGGACCCACCCCTCAGGGCTTTCCCCGGTCTATTCTATGTGCTGAATATTCTGCCCGCTCACAGCCGCTCCTCCCATGGCCCCTCCCATTGCTGAGCCCCTCCCTCACTGAGCCCCCCTCCCCTCACTGAGCCCCTCCCCTCACTGAGCCCCTCCCTTCACTGAGCCCCCTCCCCCACTGAGCCCCCCTCCCCTCACGGAGCCCCCTCCCTCAATGAGCCCCCTCCCCTCACTGAGCACCCCTCCCCTCACTGAGCCCCTCCCCTCACTGAGCCCCCCTCCCCTCACTGAGCCCTCTCCCTCACTGAGCTCCCTCCCCTCATTGAGTCCCCTCCCTCAATGAGCCCCTCCCCTCACTGAGCCCCCTCCCTCACTGAGCCCCCCTCCCCTCACTGAGGACCCCTCTTTGAGCCCCCTTCCGCTCTCTGAGTCTCTTCGTTAAGCTTTTCTGGGGGCGGGGGCGCGGGAGGGCGTGAGCTCGGAAGCGCGACTGGGTGAGCGGGCTGAGGCAGAGGGCCGGAGGCTCAGGGCAGGGTCGGGCTGCGTCTGGGCCAGCCTGCCTTTGGCCTGGCTGGCTCTCCATTTCATCCCGAACGTGGGGGCCAGGGTTCCTGCCATCTTCCCAGGCCCAGGGGCATGATGTGGAGGAGGGAAGAGTAGGGGGCTGTGACTCCGGAATTGAGTCACCCCAGGGGCTCCTGGACAGCCCCTACCTCTGCTCCCCTTCTTTCTCTCTCCTCACAGAGGCGCACACTCGTCTGCCTACCCTCCTCACCACCCACCTCCGTGAGGGCACAGGAGAAGTCTCCCTCCTCATTCCTAGGCTCTTGGTTCTCAGGTCTGAGCCCTTGGTCTAGGCGCCCTCACCCCATCCGACCCGACAGACCCAAGATGGGGTGTCAGGGCTTTCCTCGGGGGTACTTAGAGGAAGGCTGCAGTGACGCTCACCTCCACTGGGGGCGCTCCTCTACTGCCGGGGCCACAGCCACCCCAACCCCATGGGTTACTCCTCCCCGTGGACCTCACAGTCCTGCCCGGATGCCCACCTCCTCCGCCTGTGCATCAAGGCCTCGGTCACACTGGCTGTGCCCTCCGCAGACACCCAAGGGCGCCCACCTCAGGCCTGCCCCGCTGGACCCACCCTGGGGAGAACGGCACTGGCCATGCACACAGCACTGGTCGGCCTTTATTTTTCATCATGATGAAAAAAATCTGTACATCCTGTGGTTCACCATTTACCCTGAACCCCCTCCCTTCGCTGAACCCCACCTTAGGGGTACCTTGGGCGGCCCCGTCACTTTTCTGACGATCACAACATTCCCTGTTCACTCTTCCACCGCCCTTAGCAGGACCGATTTTCGAAATTCCCATCCACGGGCTGGAGTACACGGCAGAGGCTGCAGTGACCATAAGCAAACACACGGGGGCAACACCTGAGAGGGCCGGGCGGGCCCAGCCTTGGCGGGGAGATGGACACGCAGCCATTGTACCCCGGTATGCAGCGCCACTGCCGGGGCCTCTGTCACCTTGCTGGGCGTCCCAGCTCATTCTGGACAGGGGGTTGTAGCGGTAGAGATGGGGTGTTGCCTAGGACAGGCACCCTGTATTTCCACCATCCTGCTAGGTCCCCGCGCCCTTTATCCCAGCCCCACACCATCTCGGGTAGGTCTCACCACTCCAGCGTGTCCACAACCCGACCAGCAACCCTTGAAGACAGGGCCTGAGGGTTTCTGAGTTTCTCCCCAGTTCGAGCAAGCTCCCGGCTGTCTTGAAAACAGACTTGAGTAGACTTGATGTTTGGTGTGGTGGTTACACACTGGCTGTGGTTTCAGACAGTTCTGGGTTCAAATCCTGCCTCCACAAGCTGTGTGACCTCGGGGAAGTCACTTAAATGCTCTGAGCTTTGGTATCTACATTAGTAGACTGGGATGATAGCCCTTTTTTTTTTTTGGATCTTAATTAACAGAATCTTATTAGTTCTCTCCTACATATACCCATGGTATCAAAGCCTTGTTTCAGAGCTCTTCCTTCCTCCTGTTCACTGTACAGACCTGGAACCCAGGCCTGCCCAACAATCCCTATAGAAGACAGTGTTAGTGTGTTTGGGTCCTTCTTTGGAAAGCTGTCACCTCTCTTTCACCTGAACACTGGGACTAACCCCAAATTCCAGGCAGTCACTTCATGTTTTTGAGCTGTAGCAGAACAAATGCATGGAGATTTCTTTCAGGCTACAAACTTTACAAGTTGGTCCCATTAACAATGACCTAGAGGCAGGAGTTTTGTTTTTTTTGTTTTTTTTTTTTTTGCAGTACGCGGGCCTCTCACTGTTGTGCCCTCTCCCGTTGCGGAGCACAGGCTCCGGACACTCAGGCTCAGCGGCCATGGCTCACGGGCCTAGCCGCTCCGCGGCATGTGGGATCTTCCCAGACCGGGGCACGAACCCGTGTCCCCTGCATTGGCAGGCGGACTCTCAACCACTGCACCACCAGGGAAGCCCAAGGCAGGAGTTTTTTTTTTTTTAAGGCAGGAGTTTTTTAAACGGCATGAATCGAACACTTGCACGTTTCAACAGAATACAGTTTACATTCATCTCTAAATCTGAGATTAAGAAACTATCAGCTGGTTTCCAACTGGTTTCAATACTGGTTTGAAATTTGAATAATTTTACTGTGTAGACATTAAATATTTTGTTTAAATATGAAACATTAAATCTTTTCCTGACTATCCAGACAGAAATAGAGAAAGCAGGAACAACAGGCAGGAGAAGAAACAGTCCAGTTAACAGACTTGTGACTTCTATGCCATCTGTAACAAGGGGAGGGACTTCGGCATGGGTTTCAAAATCGCCTGGAAGCTGCCGCCTAAAGTCACCTCTACTCGGCATAAACCCTTTTTTCTACACAAGGTGTCTGATTCCTACAAAGGCAAAAGAAACCCAGAAAACAAAACAGAAAGAACTGGGGTGGTCTCTCAATGAGTTACAGTGGATATCCTGTAGCACTAAAGGAACTGTCATTTTATTTTGTACTACTGAGCCCTTGCCACGCAGAAGAGCTCTTGCTGAGAAATAAAAAACTTCAATCCTGGTTCCCCTCAGAGGACACCTTGAGCCTGGGTAAGGTCCTCAAGACGAAGGTTTCCTGCTAGCAGGAAGCTATTCTCTCCTAACTTCTAGGCTTACTGCATACTAGTTGAAAAACAGGCCACTTGGCTATTTCAATAAATCTCAATGTCACAGCCCTTTTTTTTTTAATGTTTATTTTTTTCAAAGGAAAACAGCAACAGCCAGTTGGAAACCTATTTATTCTTCAACTCCAGTTTTGTTTAATTTAGAAGTGACTTACTGATTCACTATATTAACCACCCCTCCTCCCCCCCAACCTTTCCTCTTTAAATATTTATCTTCTACTTTGCTGAATTCTTCTAAGGAGATTGTTCCAGTATATATCTCCAGGTCCTTGCTTTGCTCCTTTTACCAAATAAATAAATAAAAATTAAAATGCAAAATGCAATTCCCTTGTGCATCTTAAGGGCTCCAATTGTCAAAAATAGAAAAGAAAAATCTTTGGAATAGCCAATTAAGTTGAATTTAAAAAAAAAACTCGCACGACCATGTGTAAAATAGTTAGTGGGAACCTGCTGCATAGCACAGGGAGCTCAGCTTTGTGCTCTGTGATGACCTAGAGGGGTGGGAAAGGGAGGGTGGGAGAGAGGCTCAAGAGGGAGGGGAAATACGTATACATAGAGCTGATTCACTTTGTTCTACAGCAGAAACTAACACGACATGGTAAAGCAATTATACTCTAATTTTTAAAATTAATTAATTAATTAAAAAAAAAAAAACCCTCACGTGAATGTGGTTTCTCTGGGGGCAGAAATCCACTCCTATTATACATCACAAGGTCCTGAGGGGTAACAGAGGCTGTGTGGGGCCTGCCTGGCACCTGACAGGCATTTGACAAGTGCTAATTATTATTCTTTTCAAAGCAGCTCTGTTGAGCTCTAATTCACACACCATGCAATTCACCCATTTAAAGTGTATAACAAAGTGTTTTTTTAGTCTATTCAGAGTATGCAACCATCATCACAGCCAATTTTAGAACATTTTCATCACACCAAAGAGAAACCCTGTACCCTCTACCACCCTATGCCACGTCCCCTCCAGCCCTAAGCCACTCATCTTCTTTCTGTCTCTATAGATTTGCCTGTTCTAGACATTTCATGTAAACAGAATCATACGATATGTGACCTTTTGTCTGACACTTGCATTTAGCATGTTTTCAACATTCACCCATGTTGTAGCACGGATCAGCACTTCATTCCTTTTTATGGCTGAAAAATAATTCCGGTGCATGAATATAGCCCACATAGTTGATCAGTTCATCCTCTGATGACCACTTGGGTTGTTTCCCTTTTGACTGTTGGAATTATGCTGCTATGAACATTCAGGTAGCTATTACTATTAATGTCACTGCCCTTGTCTTCCAAGATAACTAGGCCTGAGTGCCCCAGACTGTCCAGAGCACAAAGAAGGGAAAAAGCCGGGAGGGCTGTTTTGTACCAGATTCATCCCAAAGGGAGCCCCGGGTACCAGAGTTACATGGGATGGGGGATCCTTCTCCCCATCAGCAGGGAAGCCCAGTGTGTATGGATATGATTCAGGATATGAAGCAGGAGAGGAAGGCTGGGCCAGATTACGGCAGACTTTAGTATGGGGTGGGTAGGGGTGGAGGCGCCTGGGGAAGACTTCTGTGGGTGAGTTGGGCTTGGGGGTGAGTGGGCGTGGAGGGTGAGGCCGGTGGGAGGCCAGCAAGGAGGCTGAGGAAACCATGGCTGGTGTGTGTATGTGTGTGGGGGGGTTATTGCCATATCAGTTTGCCTCTGCTCTCTCTTCTTCCCCGTTCCCAGCAGCAACTGGTCAGGCTTGGGACTGGGGTGGGGTGGAAAGAGAGCCAAGGCTGAGGCAGAAGCTCTCCCTGGGCTTGACTTTGAGGTAAAGGCCGAGGTCAAGAAGAGCTGGGGTTTGGTGTTCTGGAGTGGGGACAGGAGGAAGGGATAGCAGAGAGATTCCTCTATTGGAAAGCAATGATGTGGGCGGGTGGATGACTTGAGAGTGTGTGGCATGTGGGGAGGTTCCTACTACATGCTTCTACCATACGCCAGGCACTACTCACAGGAATGAAAGGTGATACCTTTTAGTTGATGACTATATGGTTCCTGGACAGTGATTTCTTTCATTTCGTTTTTTGGCCGTGCCACGTGGCCTGCGGGATCTTAGTTCCCTGACCAGAGATCGAACCCGTGCCCCCCTGCAGTGGAAGCGCGGAGTCTTAACCACTGGACCGCCACGGACGTCTCGAGGCCAGTGATTTCTGATTCCTCGGTGTTGCTGGGAGGCCACTGAGCCCCAGACCCTGAGGGGTCCAGGCAGACTGGAGCCTGGAGGTTTCCACGGCACCCAGGGCTTGGCACTGGCTGATGGTTCAAGGAAGGACTTCCCGATGTCCTGGGATGTCGAATATCCCTGGTCAGAGATGGAGCTGCAGGAAGTTCTGAGGCTGAGAGCCCTGCCAGCCCGCTGAGGTGGCAAAGAACTGGAATGAAGTGGATTAAAAGAAAATAAAGAAACACGCGGGACCCTTGGTGCATGCCCAGGTGTGTGGTGGCAGCTTCATGCTGATGTGGGGCTGAACAGCTGTGGAGTGATGCTGACGGGCAGTGACACCAAGCCACTGGCGCCTGGCCAGCCCCCTGGGTACCTGCAGTCCCCCAACCTCACTGGAGAGAAGCAGGGATTGTATGGAGGGGGAAGGGAGGGTGTGACCAAGGGCTGTGGGTGAGCGCTCAGGTCCTTGTCAAAAGTTCAAATCATGTAGGTTGGGGCTTACCTGGTGGCACAGTGGTTGAGAGTCCACCTGCTGATGCAGGGGACATGGGTTCGTGCCCCGGTCCGGGAAGATCCCACATGCCACGGAGCGGCTGGGCCCGTGAGCCATGGCTGCTGAGCCTGCGCATCCAGAGCCTGTGCTCCGCAGTGGGAGAGGCCACAGCAGTGAGAGGCCTGCGTACCACAAAAAAAAAAAAAAAAAGTTCAAATCATGTAGGTTAAGCCCTGCTATAAAAAGAACATTGAAAAAGAAAAAAAGTTCACACTAACCAGAGGTGTGGCTGCTCCCAGCTGGTCCCCACATCCTGCTCCCCAGCCCATGGCAGGCAGGTCAGGGCCGGCTGTACCCTTCCTCAGGGCTAGACTGATCCAGAGCTGGGAGCCAGCAGAGAATGAGGGCTGGGTCAGTGGGCGCACCGGGCGGTAGGACAAAGACCTGGCAGTTGAACTGGGCCCCAAGAAGGCCAGGGGTCAGGATCTGTGGGTGGTGTCTACCCCAACCATGCCTGGAGGCACTCCAGTAGGAGAATGCCGGCCAGGCCCGGAGGAAAGGGTAATACGATCTCTGAGTCACCTGGGGCTGGGGTGAAATGCCACTTACAATGGATAGATTTTTGGTTTTGTCCCTGGTCTGTCACTGCTGACTCACTGGCTGCCTACCTGGGAGTCCCCTGGTTGACCTGCTAGTTTCTCTCTCCCTCTTGGTATGTCATGGAAGTAGAGACAGCTTCTCTGTAAGCTGTCGTCATCAGGTGTAACCTGCCCAGGCTGCTGGGAGGGAAAAGGTGCTGGGTTCCAGGATCCCCTGGGGTCCGCACTTGGGGGGTGGGCAGGAAGCAAGTAGGGATGACTCCAGCCCCTGGCTCTACCCACTGGAGACCACGTCTGTCTTGGCCCGGGGGAAGCAGGCTGCTCTGGGGGTCTAGCTGGTCCTGGGTCAAGATGTCCCCCTAATATCTCAAGGTTCCATCCACCCCAGAGCAGGGCAGCCCTCCTGGCTCTCCCCATCCAATTAACCTACCACGAAGGCCCAAGTAACAGCTGTCTGGGCCTACCCTTGCTCAAAGCCTGTCCATGGCTCCCCTGGGCACCCCAGCTCTTGAGCTGGCTACTTGAGGCTTTTCCTGATGTGCCCAACTTGCCTTCCAGCCCAGCTCCACCACCTGCCCAGCTCCAGACACCACAAGGCCCCCGAAAGGCCCCTAGTCTCTGCCCCTTGCCGCTCCCCTTTTTAGAGAACTCTCTCCTTTCCATAGGATTCTAAGCTTTTACTCACCTTTCACAGCTCTCCTTCCCTCTCCCTCCTCCAGGAAGCCCGCCTTGAGCCCAGGATGCTGCTGACCCTTTCCTCCGGAGCCCACACAGAGCTGCCTTCTCTGGTCTAGGGAGTTGTCTGTTTAGATCAGGGGGTCTCGAGGGCAGGCACTGGCCCAATTCCCACTGTTCTCATGATTCTCATGGCCCTGGAATGTCACATCAGTTCTCCGAGGCTTAGTTTTCTCATCTCTAGAATGGGACAGATGGTGCCCTGCATGGTTTTGTAGTGAGAAAAAATGATGTCTCATAATACTAAGGCACCTTAGCAGGCCCAACTCCTGCTGACCAGTGACCTGGCTGGGGGGTGTGGGCTGGGCAGGACTGATCCCTCCAAAAGATTAGAAGGTCCTCGGGGATCCCCTGGCCTTTAAGTCCTCTTCTTCCTCTGCCTCTGGAAAATGGATGTATCATACAATCAAGGGACAGGGGCTGCTCTGAAGTTAGGTAGGGGGAGCAGGAGGGAGGGATGGGGGGCGGGAAGGAGTTCTCCTGTCCCTGGGATGGACCCCTCTGAGAAGCAGGGCAGTGGCTTGTGAACGGTGGACAGCAGGGTGGGCGGTGAGGATGGCTCCGGTCTTGCATAAATATGGGCTCTTTGAAACTGCCAGGCAGAAGCTGGACTCAGAAGCACTAATTTCATGGAAACTAATTAAAAACTCACTCAGTCCCATCCTGTCTTTCAGTCTCCCTCTCTTCACAGAGCCCTTCCCCCGCTGAGCCCCTCTCTCTAGCCAAGCCCATTCAGAGCACCCACATCCCCCCACCCACCCCCCGCCCCCGCTCAGCCCCTCCCTCTCTCTGAACCCAGCTCCATCCCTGCCATCCCTCCATCCCATTTCCAGAAGTGCCTGGGCCGTGGGGCTGCAGCCAGCAGCGTGGCCTCGCTTCTCTTCCTTGGAGATGCCACCCCACCCCACCTTCTCCCTCCATGTATGTGGGGAACCAGGCCTGTCATTACCCCCTCCGGGGCCAAGTGGGGAGCGTGGCCACCGGTGTGGGCTGCCAGGCTACGGGCAGGGGGCTACCCACTCAGCCCAGGGCCTGGCCTCCACTTCTGAGCCCAGGGCCCGTGGCTTTCTAGGGCCTGGACTGGGCCCGCTGGACCCCTGTCAAGGCGGCGAGAAGAATCTCAGTGGACTGAGTGGGCCTTGCTTCCGTGTTTTCACGGAGCATCCCACTGCCTCAGAGGGAGATGTTGTCCTCCTTCCCCGGATGAGGAAATTGGTTGAGAGAGTTTAATTCTATTGCCCAGTGTCGCAGAATTGGTAGTGACAGAGCTGGGACTCAACCCGGGGAGGGCTGGGGTCATCTCAGAAGAGAGCCATAAAAGGACCACGACATTCTGCCCCAGATTCTGAAAGTCCCAGCCTGGGGCCCAGCCCTCCCAGCCAGGGCTGGGCCTGCCCTAGTGAAATCCCCACTGTTGCCAGAGCCAGCAGGAGGCGGCCAGTGCATACCGGCCCAGGGTCTGGAAGTGACCGCCTGTTTGCTGGAAGCATCCAGGAGATCTTCCTCCCGGGACCATCCAGGACGATGGCTCTGAAGTGACTCGAGACACATCTTTACACTCACGGAGAATTATGACACCCCACTGCAGATTATTCACTAAAATTTAAACAAATTTTTAACTTAATGACATTGTCTCTGGTTAAAAAAGAACAGGATCTTAACTTGTGTCTGTGGGCAGAGAAGTTAGTGAACTCCTGCAGAAATAAATCGTTTTGAGCCAACTTCCAGCTAGACTGATTTCTGAGCTGAGAGTGAGGCTTATTCCTTTTTCTTTTTTTTTTTTTCAGAAAAGCCATTTGGTTTTTTTTTTTCTCGGTACGCGGGCCTCTCACCGCTGTGGCTTCTACCGTTGCGGAGCACAGGCTCCGGACGCACAGGCTCAGCGGCCATAGCTCACGGGCCTAGCCGCTCCGTGGCATGTGGGATCTTCCCGGACCGGGGCATGAACCCGTGTCGCCTGCATCGGCAGGCGGACTCTCAACCACTGCATGACCAGGGAAGCCCTAGCCATTTGGTTTTATACAGATCAAAACGTATGTTTGGTGGGGAAGAATAATTTTAAGTTGACACCTGGCCTTAGAGTTCCTGGTCCCAGCGGAGACGAGTGAAGGGTCCCGGGACTCGGGTCCGCTCAGCCCTCAGAGATCCCTCTGGCCGCCTCGGCAGGGGTCTGGTGGACCCGCACAGACCAGAGAAGGACAAAGAAGGCTCAGATGGCAGCAGGGCGCCTCAAGGTTGGATGCGAGACTTTATCTGCCACTTTCCCAGGGACATGCAGGGAGCTGGGCACAAGGCTGTGTGTGTGTGTATGTGTGCGTTGTGATCAAAGACTTGGCTGAGCCCCTGGGGCCCTGGGGACCAGGGTCTGAGAAGTCCCAGCTCCCCTTCGGTGCGAGGGTAGAACCAGAGCTGAGGGCCTGATGCTTTGTGACATGAACTTGGCTCTTTCCTCCTCACGGTCCCAAGCTTTTCAGCTCTCAAAGCACTTTCACATCCTCGTCTTATTTCACATCTGTCTTAGATCGGGAAATGTGCTAATGTCTTCAATTTACAGAGAGAAGTTGAGGCCCAGAGATGGAGCTGGCTTCCCCCGAGGTCACGGGGCTGGTGAGAGGGTTATGGGCGGAGATGGGTGACCTGATCTGGCTGGGGAGAGCGCTGTCCTTGATAAAAACCAGCGTGTAAGATACAATTCTATTGGCGTCAAATTAGTGTATGTTGGGAGAAAGAAAAAGAAATAAGTGCTAACCCTGCCCTCTCAGCCCCCAAAGCAAAAGTCATGAATGGCAGACACACTAGTAAAGTGTCACAGTGAAAGACTGTCTAAGCTGTTGGGAGGACCAGGCCCAGGGAGCCAGAGTGGGTGTAGGAAAATTGTTCCGGCTTTGCCGGTGTTTTTCCTGCAGCAGGTGCGTGGGACCCAGCCAGTGTCTCCTGGCGTAAATGAATCCTCAGCAAATATTTCTCCAGCTCCACTCATGTGCAGAGGGCTCACAGCTCCCCCAGGACTGGCTCCTGTTTCTCCTTCACACCTGAGCACCTCGAGCTCCACCTGAGCTCCCCTGCCCTGGGCCTGCCCTTTGCCTTGGGCCCTCTTGCACCTGTCCTCCCCCTAGCTTTCAGCCCCTCCCCTGCCTCTGAAGTGCTTGGCTGAGCTGGGCAGGGAAGGACAGCTTCTTAGTCACTTCTGTTGGGCCACAGGTGGAAAGCTCTAGGGCCTGTGTGCTCCCCCTCCCCCACTGCTGCTTCTCCAAGTGCCAGTCAGCTGTGTCCCAGAACAAGAGCAGGAAGTTGAGGGAGGGGCGTGTAGGGGGTGAGTGAGGGTCTCTGTAGGCAGAAACCTTACTGAAGGGCTGGAATGACCAGCCCACCCCGTTCTGGGCAAGCCCCACACGGCCCTCCCTGGGCCTCAGTTCACCCATCTGTGCAAAGGCAGTAAGAGTCCTTGCCCTGCTTAATGATAGGCAGGCTGTGATGAGGTCACTGCAGGGAAGCACTTATCGTCCCTCTGGAAGGGCAGTATCTCCGTTGCTCAGTCCACAGGCCTGTTTGCGTGCTGTTCCTCGAAGCCTGGTAAGGAGAACGCCAGGGAGGCGTGGTCCTGGCAGGAACTATTCCTGTTTGTGTTGGTGTGTGTGTCTGGGGCTGAGGGGGAGTGGGGGAGGGCAGCTGGGAACCGGGATAATGCCTCCTGCCTTGTTGAGCACCTAGTAGGTGTCAACCCCTGCGCTGAGCTCTGAGGCTGAGTATCTATCCTTCAGGAGCCCCCAGCCTTGTAGGGGAGACCGAAGTGTTTACAGTCAACCACAGTACAAGGACCTCAGTTTCCCCATCGCGCTAGCTTATTCCTGCCAGCCCTATGGTTCCACAGGCTGTCAGCACGTTTTAAATAGCTCACAGAAAGCTTCTACCCAAATCACCCACACAGGATAGCTCTCTTTCTCGGGAAGCTCAGGGACCACTGCCAGGGTCAGATTAGACACCCAGCTGCCCCAGGGCACCAGGCACGGGGCTGGACAATGCTGGGGGCTCAGGGATGAGCTCCCCAGCACGTGGGGAAGAAAGGGGGTGGGGTTCCCTTGATCCAGCCAGGATGAGCCTGGCCATTCTCTCTCCCCACCACAGTGACTCCTTCCTTTAGGTTCCCAAAGCCCCTGCCCTGAATCAGGCCCTTCCTAATCCTTGCCCTCTGCCCGGCTTTCACCTCCATCCTGTTTCCAGAGACCCCTTTCTCAACCTGGCATCCGATGCCCTTGCTGGTCTCACAGCCTCTGTGCACAGCCCAGGGCTCCGAGATGCCTGAGGCAGAAATTTCTGGCTCTTTTCCTCTGGCCCCTCCCCCACTACCCCGTCTCTGGTCAGACTGGATTCCTCTGAATCTGTTCTGGTTCCCAGAACTAGCTGCATCTCCCCACCTTGGGCACCTTGGCGCTCGCCGTTCCCTCTCCCTGAAGCTCTCCTTCACCTAGTCCTGCTGTCTTGCCCAACTCCAGAGGGCCCCGTCCATGGCGATTTCTGTCATCAGTGCCTCTGCAGCACAACCCAGTTGCCTGGAGTTATGCCAGGCAACTCCCCTTCCCTGTCAGGCCCCCTCCCAGGCACCACCCCCGACACCCCAGCTGAGTTTTTCCTCCCCTTCCGAGTCTCATGGGACTTTGCTCCCATTCTGGCTTTATCAGAGGACGGTTCTGTGTATCTTCACTAAGTAAACACCTGTTTGCTGGACTGATGTCCCCAGGGTCTGGCCCATGGCTTTCTCTTGGTGACCTCCCCGATCTAATTCTGGCCAAGCCGGCTTTGCCCCAGCAGAAACTGGCTGAAACTTCTGAGGTTGGGGGCAGGCTTCCTTCTCTCTTTGGCCAAAAGGGCATCACCTCCGAGACCCCTCCTCCGGCAGGGCTGGGAAGCCAGGTGATGGTGGTGAGAGATGGGGAGGGCACGTGATGGACCCAGGAGTCCGGGCCCCCCAGCTCCTTGGTCCTTAAAACTGGACCACATCAGGCCAATGTCCAGACGCGGGTAATGCAGATGCATGGATGGCGAGACGCTTAACAGTTAATTGTCAGGCCAGTGATGCAGCTGATGAGGACTCTGACATCAGTAATCATGGTGCGGCTGCTCTTTGATGTTCCCAGGACTCTATCCTCAGACCCTCTCCCTGAAGGTAGCCACCTTCCATCCAACCACCCAAGCCTGGAATGAGGGAGCCCTGGGGTGTGGGGACCCTGGTCTTCAGGCCCCAAACCTGGCTGGGCCTGGCTCCCCGCTCCGGCCCCCCAGGTATGTCCAGGTGTTTGCAGGCTGTGACTCAGTGTCTATCTCCCGGATGACCTCAGCACGGGCCTGGGGGCAGGGGGAAAGGGCAGTTTCCTCTGAGACTGGCTCTCCAGCGTGGTGACTCAGGGGCCGAGGGCTGGGGCCTGAAAGTTCTTTTGTTGGCAGGCTCAGGAATCTAGAGAAACTGGTCAGGGGGCGGCTCCAGGGACTGAAACCCCTCCCTCGGCCCCCGCCCCTCCCGCGGAGCCCTATAACTGCTCCAGTCTTTAGCCTGAGAGCTTGCGGCAGCTGTCGGCAGGAAGGAACTGGTTGTGTTACACTCTGACTCTCGCTGGGTTTGTGCCTCTGACCCTCAGGAAAGGCACCCGGAGCTGCTCCAACTGGCTTTGCCTCTGGACTTGCAGTGAAAGACCTCCCTGCGAACGCTGAGTGTTCATCCTCGGCACTTGGACTCCTACAGCCTCCAGGGCCGGATCCCCACAGCCTTCCAGGTCCTAGACCCCAGCAGACGCTAAGCTATGGCTTCCATGGGGCTGCAGGTGATGGGTATCGCTTTGGCCGTGCTGGGCTGGCTGGGCGCCATACTGAGCTGCGCGCTGCCCATGTGGCGCGTGACGGCCTTCATCGGCAGCAACATCGTCACGTCCCAGACCATCTGGGAGGGCCTGTGGATGAACTGCGTGGTGCAGAGCACGGGCCAAATGCAGTGCAAGGTGTACGACTCGCTGCTGGCGCTGCCGCAGGACCTGCAGGCGGCCCGCGCCCTCATCGTCATCTGCATCATCTTGGCCGTGCTCGGTGTGCTGCTCTCGGTGGTGGGCGGCAAGTGCACCAACTGCGTGGAGGATGAGAGCGCCAAGGCCAAGACCATGATTGTGGCCGGCGTGGTGTTCCTGCTGGCCGGCTTGCTGGTGATGGTGCCCGTGTCCTGGACGGCCCACAATATCATCCGCGACTTCTATAACCCACTGGTGGCCTCGGGCCAGAAGCGGGAGATGGGTGCCTCGCTCTACATTGGCTGGGCCGCCTCTGGCCTGCTGATGCTCGGTGGGGCCTTGCTTTGCTGCAACTGCCCACCCCGTACCGACAAGCCCTACTCTGCCAAGTACTCTGCCGCCCGCTCCGCTCCAGCCAGCAACTACGTGTAAGGCGCTACTGTTGACTCTTTTCCTTTCAGCTTTGTTTCTCCCTGGACTGAGCTTACTGTGACCCCAGGATGGCCTGCCAAGCAGAGACTGAGCCAGGCCGTTGGCCAGCAGCCCTCAGCCCCTCCTGGCCCTGTCGGACATTTTCTCAAGGTCACCTCCAACACTAGCAAGGATGGATGGAAAGAGACTCCTGTACCACCTTCCTCGGAATGGCTGTGGATACGGGGGGCTGGCTCCTGCTGGCCCGGACAGCTCAGCCCTGACTTTGCTTGGGCTCTGCCTCTGAGTGGGTGTTCAGCGGACCATGGGACTATGCCCATGTTGATCACGGCCCCCTTCTTTGATCCTCCCCACTCCGTCTGCCAGCATCCTCTGGGTGGGTCAGCGAGCGCTTGGGCTGCGCCTTGCCCATGGAAACCTGTGGCCACGAGAACGGCCGCCTTGCTCACCCACCTGCCCTTGGAGCATAGTTGCCGAGCAGAGAGTGGACGGACAGGTTTAGAGGGGAGGGGCAGAGGTGCTACAAACTGGTTTGGGTAGTGGTGGGGGAGGGGGCTACATGTGGCCCAGGCTGCCCACACCCCTTCCAGCCCCTGTCCTGCAGGCTCCGAAGAAGGACCCCGGGCCCCTTGAGACTGGCCACCTCTGGATCCTCACCCCTGCCAAGGTCATTGGAGAGCCTGGGAGAGGCAGGGGGAATGCTCTTTCTCTGGTCCTAACCCCAGGAAGTCCTGGGGCTTTCCCCTGCTGCTACGTGGTTTCTGTTTTGTAATTTAAACTATTTGTCACGGTAATTGCTATTATTTTCTACAATAAATGGGACCTGTGCACAGGAAGACTGTATCGTTTCTGATTTCAGCTGCGGAGGTGGAGGGGAGGGCAGGGTTGGAAGCCTGGGCAGGGGGGTGGTGAGGGGCAGGACGACCGTGTGGTGGCCAGGACCAGAAGACTTACAAAACTGGTTCTGGGGAATTGTGAGACGTCGAAACTGGCCCCGAGCTTTGGAGTCACCTTGCTCAAGCCCTCCATTTGTCAGAGCGTAAAGCCCAGGACCTTAGGAAAGTGCTGGGGACTGTAGGAGGGAGGAAAGATGAGAACAGCCAGCCCTGGGGGATGGGCCACCTGCCCTCCCCTCCTTTTGTTCCAGCTCCGTCTGGGCCTCCAGGCTGGTCTGCTCACCCCCCAGGTCCCTTCTCCCAGCCTTTGCTCAGGCTGTCTCTGCCCTCAGCCTGGAACGTCCCTCTTCCTTTCTCCACCCTTCTGAATTCTAGTCCCAAAGGCTCAGCTCTGCGCCTCCTCCTCCATGAAGCCTTCCCTGGCTCCTGTCTGGAGGCATTATCATCAGCCCTGTTCACATCCCCACCTGGTGCTGGTGCGGACAGTCACCGAGGCCCTTTCACCTGCCCAGCTCTGGGGCAGCCTCCAAGCTACGCCCTGAGCCCCTCGGCTCCGCGTTCCGATCCCTTTAGAGATGAGGAAACCGAATCCTGGACACGTGAAAGTGTTTGGCCAAGGCCCAGATGCGTGAGCACGGGTTCCTGGTCTGTGAGTTAGAAGGAGAGGGCCCTCCACCCCGGGAGGGGTCAGAGTCACATCTGTGGCCCTATCGCGCCTGGCACAGGGACAGCCAGGGATGGGGCCCCTCTCTGTCCTGTTTCTTCTCTTCTGTCCTCCATAGGGACAGATGTCACTCTTTGCAGGGGTGAGAAAACCGCCGAGCCAGAGCTCTGCTGCCGCTTCTGGGACTCATTTAATAGGCATAGCTCTCCTGAGGGGCAGGGCTGGTGCAGCGGCCTCATTTTACAGGCAAAGCAGAGGAGGCCCAGCCATGGGCCTGGCCAAGGCCTCATGGAGGCTCGGAGGCCAGCTGGGGGCTAGGCACTGGGCCTCACTCCCTCAGCCTGGGCTGCCTCCTGCTTTCGGTACAGGTAGACGATGCCGGAGATGAAGCCGTCGCTGTCAGAGGTGCCAGGCCCCACCTCGAGCTCGGAGGTGGCCAGTTCCCACTGGTCCACAGGCCAGACCACCAGGCGTTCCCAAGCCCTGGCCTGCTCCAGCCTGGCCAGGGTGGCCTCCAGCGCCTCTTTGTAACGCAGGTTGGATGGGTTGGTCCTGGTGGTCAGACACAGCAGCCCACCTGGGGAGGGGTGGGGAAGGAGCAGGTGAGTGGGGGAGGGGCAGGAGCCAGGGACAGGAAGGTTGTCCCCTTCCTGCTCACATCCTCAAGGGAGGAAGTTCTCCCAGCTTTGTCCCCGGGCCAGCCTTTCCCATCTCCAAGCCCCTGGTGCTCACTGATCCCTCCCCCAGGAATACCCTCTGCTTCCTCAGCTTACCAGCCTCCTACACACCTTTCAAGGCCTGAGTGTCCTTTATGCTGGGAATTTGGGGCTGAATCCCCTTGACAGAGGGGGCTCCCTTCTCACTGTTCACCCAGCCCCTCTCCTGGAGGATACGGCTGTGTCTGAATGCTCATGGGCTTTGGACCTTGGGCAACTCCCTTCACCTCTTGGAGCCTCAGTTTCCCAGCTTGCAGGCATGGTTACCCTGTCTCACTGGAAGGCCAGCACAGTCAGTAAGCACTGGCTGAATGAATGAACGACCTTGTCACTCCAGGTCTTCTCCAGGCACCTAGTGTATGCGGGCTCAGATATACTCAAGAGAGACAGGAGTCTGGAAGGCTTCTTGGAGGAGGAGGTAAGGAGAAGCAGGGTGCTACTGGCGGAGAGGGGCTTCGTGAGAGGAAAGGCTCTGAAGCAAGGAGGCTGTGACATGTGGGCGGGCAGTCTGGCCGGCTGAGGGGACTGGCAAGCACAGGCTGGGCGAGGAGGTCTGGTCCTTACTTGTTCAGGTGATGGGAGTTTCCTGCCCTCCCGAGCCTGATCACTACCTCTCTCTCTGATGCCACCAATGTCCCTGCATCTGTCAGCCTCTGCGGTTCCCTGAGGATGAGGCCTGCCTAGACCTGTCTTGACTTTGCCAGAGCCCCTGCTGAGCCCAGCAGGGGTGAAGGGGCAGGGAGCAGATGCAATCTTGCTGTGATGGGGCACCTTCGGGGCTTCCAGATCCTGTCCTGCAGCCAGGTCTGAGCCTCGTGGTCCTCACACGCCACCACTCTCCTTTCTACCTGGGACTTCACTTAGGCTGTGTTCCTGCGTGGACTGCCCCTCACTCCCCATCCCAGCTGTCCCAAATGCCTCTCTTGTCTGAATTCTCAGGGCATTGAGCACCCACAGCCCTGTGGGCCCACCTCGGGCTTGGTCTTTTTCCCCTGGCCCCTTTCCGGGGTATGTGGGTTGGGTGTGTACCTTCTCCCCAGGGCAGAAGCAAGCACGGGGCAAGGCACACAGTAGCAGCACAGTAAACACAACCCTCACCTGCACATCAGCCCCACTTGTGGAGTTTATAGAAAAGCACTCACATCTATCATCTCACCTGAACAGCCCCATTTCACAGATGAGGAAACTGAGGTCACGAAAGAGAAAGAGACTCCCCCTAGGTTAGTGGGGAAGCTGGAAGATGAGGGAACTCAACGGAGCCCCTACTATGTGCCAGGACTGAAACACAGGCCTTACAGACACTACTTGACCCAATTCTCACCGTAATCCTACGGGGAAGGGACTGTGCCACTCTGCTTACTGATGAGGAAATAGAGGCTGGAGAGGAGAGTGGAGTTGCTTCCGGTTTCCCAGTGGATAAGAGGCAAGCTGGCAACCTGCCTGCCCTGCCTGTTTGCCTGGGTCTGTTCATGGTGGCGGCTGCAGCCGAGCCTGGGACGGCAGCTGTGGCTGGGAGGCCAGGCTGTGTGACCCTGGGCATAACCCTACTCTCGCTTGGCCTGAGGCTTTCTGAGGCTTGCGTCTGTGGGTGTGGAGAAGGGAAGGTGCCTGCGTGTGGCTGGATGGGCTGCTGCTCACCTGGCTTGGTAACCCGCAGGAGCTCAGGTACGGCACTGCAGGGCACCTGGCCGTCACTGAGGGCGCCCACCACCAGCACCGCGTCGAAGGTCCCTGTGTGGAGGTGCGGACGTGGTGTGGTGGTTTGTCTTCAGTGTGGCCTCAGACCACCCTGGGGGATGGTGCGCGTGACGGGGCCTGGGGAGGGACCAGGCCTGCCACTGGTGTCTATGGGACCCAGATCCCGTGGGGGATACGGCAGATGTGGCCCAGTCCTGGACTGAGGTCAGATCATGGGACGGAAGTTTCAGAGAAAGCGTCTCAGTGAGGGATTGGGGGGCTCGAAAAGAGAATAGGACTCAGTGTGGGAGGCGGCTTGTGGAGGGCTAGGCAAGGGGGATGGAGTCTTGGCAAAAGAAAGGGGCTACGTCAGGTGGGCTTGGTCAGAGGGTGTGATTTCGGGTGCTGAAGGGGGTAGGGGAGTACCTTCAGAGCTGGGTAGAGGCTCCTGGCCCAGGGTGCAGAGGCTGAGGCGCTGGTAGAGGCCACGGGCCCGGGCCTGTTCCAGCATCCCTGGGCTCCCATCCACCCCATGCAGCTGGAGGAAGCCCCGAGCCTGCAGCTGGGGTGGGGGCACCCAGTCACAATTCATACCTGCCGCCTCCCACTTAGGTCCCTGCACCTCGGGGAGGACAGTGGTCCCCGCAGTGGATGTAGCCCAAGTGTTTGGAACCAGTGAGTCTGAGCAGGGAGGCGGGGATCTGGGGCCTGGGGTAGTAGGAATTTTGAGCAAGTGGGGGCTGAAGGGAGGGCAGGGGATCTGGGGTGGTCTCACCTCTGCAGCCACTAGGCCAGTACCACAGGCCACGTCCAGGATCAGGGCAGCGTGGGGTGGACCTGGAAGGGCTTGGGTGAGGCAGTCCACTGCGAGCTGGGGAGCGCGGTACTGCAGGGCGTCCACGTCCTGGGGACAGAGTGCTGCACCAAGAGCCACCCCGTGCCCCAGTGTTTGGGGGACCTCCTTTTGGGTGGTCTAGGAGTCAGCCCGGCCTAGCTGTGTGTGTCGGGGGCCCAGGGCCTGCTGGGACTACAGTGAGGGGAGAACCAGGTATGAGGTGCTTTTCTCTGTCAAAGAGCGGGGACTGGAGAGTAGGCCTCAGCCCACGGCTGGGGTCTTTTCTGTGGGCCTTGGCATGGCTCTCTGCTTAGTTCATACTGACCCCTCAGTGGCACCTCTGCCTGGACTGCAGTCCCAGGGTGGGGATGTCTTGGCCCCTGATCTCTAGGGTCTGCCAGTCTGGAAGATGGGTCTGGTGAGAGGGCAGGGCCACTGTGGATGCGCTGAAGAGGAGCCAGTCCCAGAAGAGACAGGACTGCAGGGCTGCACCCAGGTCTTACTTCCCTCTCACATTCGTTGCCCTGCGATGATGCAAGGCTCACTATTCCGGCTTTACAGACACGAAAACTGAGGCCGTGCAAGTAGATGGAAGCAGAGGTGAGGACCCGGCCGGTTTACCTGGTCATAATCCGGAGCCCATTGGTCATAGAAGTGAAGCTTGTGGGCCAGGTCGGTGATGCCATGCGAAGCCCCCACTCGCGCCCGCACCTCGGGCAGGCTCCGGCCCTCTTCCAGAGCCATCCTCCTGTGGGACACGGCTTCCGTGTCCTGAGGCCCACCTCAGTCTCACCTCCCTCCCACCCATCATGCCCAGCAGAGGAGGCTGTCAGGAGGGTGCCTCTCCCGGCCACCGGCACAATGCAATCCCATTTCACTGGGGGTGGGGTTGGGAACACTGAGCGCAGGGAGGGCGAGGCTGGACACCTGGGGACTCAGGGCTGCTGGAAGGGGTGTTCCCCGCGGCGGGAGGGAGGACCTGCCCCACCTCCTTGTCGGCCAACGCGAGCGGGATTCCAGGGCGGAAGGGCCCCTTAGGTGGTAGGGGTTCAGAACTCACCACCTATCTGACACGCCAGCGGGGTGGGTGGGCGCTGGAACTCGCGGAAGGGCCTGTAGGCGAGCCTGGCCACGCCCCCACCTCCTTCGATGATTGGTTTTCTGCTAAGAGAAAATGTCCAATCAGAGGAAAGCGCTGGCAACTCGCCCACCCCTCCACCACCAGCCAATGAGCTCAAAGTTCTTGGCCCGCCTTCAGTCCGGGAAGATCCCAGAATCTTGCTGAGAAGTTTGGAAGGTATCTGGGTTGAGTAATGTCCTCTGTGCCCTCCCGACTCCTGACGTCCTTTATGCTTCTCCAAAGCATCAGCTTTTAGGCAGTAGGAGCCTCAGAATTCTTGCGGACCAAAGAGGGACCTAGGATTAGCCTTCATTTTTAGAACAGTCACCAAGATCCATGCAAGGCTGTCCAGTAGAACTTTCTTTGGTGATGGAACTGTTTTATAAATACACGCTGTTCAAGTGGCTGTTGAGCGCTTGAAATGAGCCTAGTGCTGCTGAAAACAAACACTATAGGTTGGGACTTGAAGCCAGTCGCACTTCAGATGGGACTTGAACCCACAATCTCTGGTTTAGGAGGGGACTTGAACTCACAGTCTCCCTGGTGAAATCACATACCTGGTCTCAGGACTTAATGAAGCTCAGGTTCTTTATGTGTTGTTGCGGAAGGAATTCAGCAAGAGGCAAAGTGATAGGTAAGAAGTGGACTTACTGAGAGTGATACAGACTCCATAGACAGAGTGTGGGCCATCTCAGAAAGTGACAGGTTGCCCTGAAATATGGGGAGGTTAGTTTTCTCTGTTTTTTTTGTTTGTTTGTTTTTGTTTTTTGCGGTACGCGGGCCTCTCACTGTTGTGGCCTCTCCCGTTGCAGAGCACAGGCTCCGGAAGAGCAGGCTCAGCGGCCATGGCTCACGGGCCCAGCCGCTCCACGGCATGTGGGATCTTCGCGGACCGGGGCACGAACCGTGTCCCCTGCATCGGCAGGCGGACTCTCAACCACTGCGCCACCAGGGAAGCCCGGGAGGTTAGTTTTTATGGGCTGGATAATTTCATACGCTAATGAGTGGGGGGGATATTCTGACTATCTTGGAGGAGGGGTGGGGATTTAATGGTTGTGCCCTGCCCCCTTCCTGCCTGTCTCAGCACTGAGGAATGAATTTTAAAATTTATTTAAATAATTTAAACAGCCATCTGTGGCTAGTGGCCTCCGAGTTGGACAGAGCAGGGAGCCTTGCTACTCAAAGTATGGTCCACAGACTTGCAGCACCTGCATCAGCATCATTAGCTTGGGTTGCTCCAGGGAAGGACCTTAGGGGAAATGCAATTGTTAGAAAAGCAAATTTGTTAGAAATGCAAATTCTTGAGTCTTATCCCAGGCCTATCGAATGGGGTGGTCGTAGGGCCCAGGGATCTGCTTTTTAACAAACTCTCCGGGTGATTTCTATGCAGATGAATTTTCAGAGGCACTAGCCTAGAGAACCCTTGTAGGGGATTGAAGTGTGGGCAGGCAGTTTGGGAGACTGTTGCAGTTAGCCAGGCAGGAGGTTGATGTCCAGGGTTGATGGTGCCATTCGTAGTGGGGGAATCCAGGAAGAGGAGTAGGTTTGGGGTGAAGAGGATACTAAGAGTTTGGGAATGTTGACTTTGAGATGCGTACTTGAAGATGTCTACTTGATGCCAGAGTCTTGAGCTCAGGAGAGAAGCCAGGCTGGAGACAGATTCAAGGTCATGAGTACAACCTGTGGTGAGTGAAGCATCTGGCACAGGTGAGATTGCTCAGAGAAGAGAAAGGGGAGGGGAGAGCCCTCAGGATCCAGCTTGAGGACCTCCAACACTTCAGTGTTTCAGAGTGTAAGCAGATCGGTTAGGGGGTCCCCAGAGAAAGAGAACCAGGAATGGTTTTCTGGACAGAAGAGAAGCCATTTTGGCCTTAGCCATTTTGTGATCTAAGCTTGGCCACAATGCTTGCCCCTGAACAGGTCTCAGTAACCAGGGATCTTAAAGGAACAAAGGAATGCAGGAACAGAGAAAAGGCAGTCAGACAATAGTGCAGTGATAAAGCAGAGTCCTAGTTCATCCTCAAAGCATGTACATAATAATATATCTTTGAGTTCTGTGGGAACTAAGGCCCCCACCCAAGTAGAGGACAGCAATGATCCTCCTGACTTCAGTCAACTAAAGCCTGGACTCTGTGGGCCTTTGCTCCAATTCTATGCTGAATTCTCCTCTGCTCAGGCCCCTTCATGAATATGCGTATACCGTTAGCTTAAAACTTCCCCAATTTTGCCGTTCAGGGAGACGCTGCTTTGGGAAAGATCCCAGGTGTCCTCCTTACTTGCTGCAGGTAATGAATCCTTCCTTCTTCCTATCTTTGGCTTGGTTGTGTCTTTTGTCTTAACACCCACCAAGAGGTGAATCCAGTTTTCAGGTAACAAGAGGAGCGTCTAGCAGTGTTGAAGAAAACCCCGAGAAAGTAAGGATGCCAAGAACAGAGTGTTTCAAAAAGATGGGAAAAAAAAAAAAAGAAAAAGGACTTTCCTGGTGGTCCGGTGGTTAAGACTCGGCATTCCCAATGCAGGGAGCACAGGTTCGACCCCTGGTCAAGGAACTAAGATCCCACATGCCACATGGTGTTGTCAAAAAAAAAAAAAATCTGCAAAACAAAAAGATGGGGGATGGCCAACATTGCCCGATGTGCTGGTAGGTGGTGTAAAATGAGGCTGAGGAACTGAGCACTGGATGTAGGGACATGGAGACCTTTGGTGGCTGAGGTAGACCCTGATAGCGCACACTAGTTACCAAGTTTGCCTCTTCTCCCTGAGTTAGACTCCACATCCCAGCTTCCCTTACCTGTAGGTGTGGCCGAGTGGCCAAATTCAGGCCAATAGACTGCGGGTGGTGGTGAAGTGCTCCATTTACAGACCTGGACCATAAACGCCTCCCATATGACCCTCTGTGGAGTGGGCTCTAAGCACCCAGAGGAGAGCGGGTCTGTAGACGGAGGCGTCTGGAGCCCTAAATGATTGTGGGGAGCCATGCCCTCCCCACCAACCTGCACTGCACGGTAACATGGACAAAAATAAACTCACAGTGTTAGGCTACTGAGATCTTAGGATTTGTCTATTGCAATAGCTATTGTCATTTCCCTTAATGACCTTGGCAAGAGCAGTTTGGGGGGAGTAGAGGGAGTGGGGGAGACCCAGATTTCAGCTGTTATCTGTGTAGGGGAGCAAAACTTGCCACCCCAAAATGTCTCTTTGGCGTGTAGATTATGTTGAGCTGGAAATGATGACAGCCAAAAAGACTCAGAAAGAAACTCTTTTTAAAAAATCTGTTTTGTTGAAGTATAGTTGATTTACAATGTTGCGTTAATTTCTGCTGTACATCAAAGTGATTCAGTTATATGTGTATACACACACACACACACACACACACATATATTCTTTTCCAGATTCTTTTCCATTATGGTTTATCACAGGATATTGAATATAGTTCCCTGTGCTATAGATTGTGGGTGGTGGTGAAGTGCTCCATTTACAGACCTGTAAACACCTCCTATAAGATGCTCTATGGAGTGGGCTGCAAGGATCTTGTTGTTTATCCATTCTATATATAATAGTTTACGTCTGCAAATCCCAAACTCCCAACCCATTCCTCCCCTCCCCCTGTCCCCCTGGCAACCACAAGTCTGTTCTCTATGTCTGTGAGTCTGTTTCTGTTTCGTAGATAAGTTCATTTGTGTCATATTTTAGATTCCACATATAAGTGATAGCATATGGTATTTGTCTTTCCCTTAATGAAACAGGAGGGAAGCGGGCAGGGCACAACCTTTAAAAGAATGACATAGCCGTTGAGGATATGACACAAACTGGTTAGAACCAACTAGGTTCAAGATGGCAGAAGATTCGACCACCAGTAGAACTTGAGTCTCACTATATACTCATTGTAATTCATTAGCATATGCTAAATGACACATCCACAGGCACCATGACAGTTCTGAGACCAACCATAAAAGGCCAAAAGTGAGTGGGGCCCAATGCCTGGAAATCTCCTCCCCTTCTCCAAAATAGTTGGAATAATCTTCCCACTCATTAGCCTGTGAAATTACCCAGCCCATAAAAACTAAGCACCCCAGGGCTTCCCTGGTGGCGCAGTGGTTGAGAGTCCACCTGCCTATGCAGGGGACACGGGTTCGTGCCCCGGTCCGGGAAGATCCCACATGCCACGGAGTGGCTGGGCCCATGAGCCATGGTCGCTGAGCCTGCGCGTCCGGAGCCTGCGTTCCGCAACAGGAGAGGCCACAACAGTGAGAGGCCCGCATACCACCAAAAAAAAAAAAAACAAAGAAAACAAAAAAAACCCATAAGCACCCCATATTTCGGGGCTCTTGCCTTCTGAGATGGTCCACACTCTGTCTATGGAGTGTGTTTCTCTCTAAATAAATCCACTTCTTACCTATCACTTTGTCTCTCACTGAATTCTTTCTGCAATGAGACATCAAGAACCTGAGCTTTATTAAGTCCTGAAACCAGCTGTGTGATCTCAGTTAAAAGACAGTGGGTTCTGGCTGGGTTAGAGTCCCAGCCCACGGGTTCAAGTTCCAATCTGAGTTTAGGCTGGGTTTGAGTCCCGGCACGTGGGTTCAAGTCCCAATCCGAGGTGCTCAGTTTCATTGACTCAGAAAGAAACTTTGACCTTCCCCCTTACTGCCTAAATCATTTAGATAGAGGGGCTGTTCCTGGAATAGAGCTATCACCAGAGGTATCTGCAAAGAATGTGGGCTAGGTGTGGTGGGAGGAAATTCTAGGAGGGGTCTAGAGATCAGAGTCCACTCTGTATCCCATTGTCTCTGCCTGGTTCATGAACATTTGTTTACCAAACATTTACTTTTTTATCTGTGTCAACTGCCTTCCTCCTTTCTGAAATTCCAACCCCCACCCTAACATCCTCCTTTGTCTTTAGCTGAAGATGATATTTAAGGTGAGTGTTTCTGCCATTTTGGCAAGTTAATCAGTCTTCCTGGGTCTCTTCCATGCATACATGTTATTATATTTTGTTTGGTTTTCTCCTGTTAATCTGTCTCATGTCAATTTAATCCTTAGGTCAGCCAGGAGAACCTAGAAGGGTAGAGGAAAATTTCTTCCTCCCCTGAAACCGAATCCCCCTGAAACCGAGCTCTCCCACCAAGCTTACGATTAACCTCTATCCAAAACGTTATTCTCTTTCTTGTCCTGTACCTGTCCCCCTCAGGACTGAGGAGCATCAAAGAAAAGGGGGGAATGAAACCCTCCTGAGTACAAAAGCCTCTCCGTGTCGCCCATTTCCTGTTTCTAGAAAATGGCTTTTGTCTCTTAGGCCTTCTCTGAGTTCCAAAGAGCAGACACAAGCATTGCTTATTAGGGAAGTGAGGGAATGCTGAAACAAAGATAAAGCAGTTAAGTGAGGAAAAAATGACAATAATTCAGTGATAAAACAGAGTCCTAGTTCCTCTTCAAGGGATATATTGACATAACCATCTGACACATAATTTGGTGTTGTTCTGCAGGAAGTAAGGCCCTCACCAAGGTGGAGGATGGTGACTACATGCTGAGTATAATCAGTAGATCCCAAACCAGTTGGTCAGAACCAGAAGGTTGATGATGTCCCTGGAACACCATCCTGTTATCTCACTACCAACCAACCAGAAGAAAATCATGCACTCTGCAGCCCTCACCCCAAGTGTTGCCTTTAAAAACCCTTCCCTGAGGACCGTCGGGAAGTTCAGGTCTTTTGAGCACAAGCCACCCACTCTCCTTGCTGGGCTCTGCAATACACGCTGTACTTTCCTTGACAACAACCCCTTGTCAGTAAATTGGTTTTGCTTCACATGGGTGAGCAAACCCAAGTTTAGTTTGATAACACCCTGACACCAGCCAAGATCCAAACCCCAGTCTATCTTAGTCTAAAGCTGTACCAAGAACATGCTGTGAACCCACTGTGTTCAGCTGCAAATAACAGAACACCTGTATAGCTGTGGCTTAAACAGAGAGGGGTTTGCAGGTCTCAGAGAGGAAGCTGAGACTGGGCAGCATGGTCTGGGGCTCGGTTATGCCATCAGGGACCCAGGCTCTTATCCTCTTTCCTCTTCTGTCACCTTTTGCATGGAGACCTTTGTCCTCATGTCTGTCATCTTGTCACAGCTGCTACACCTCCCAGTAGGACAAAGGAGAAAGTGCAAAAACCTAGGCCATCTGAGCTTTCTCTGTTTATGACAATAAACAAAAGCTTTATTGGAAGCCCCTCCCCATGACTTCTGCATCATCTTATTGGCCAGACTGGGTCACACAGCCACCCCTGAATCATCGCTGGAAGGTGAGTGGGAAGGGGGGCTGGAGATGGGGGCTAGTTCAACCAGCTGATGTCTGGGCCCCATCTCTGCAGCCTCATGTTCCATTTAGGTCAATAAATATTTATTGTGCACCTTCTGTTTGCCAGGTCCTGTGCAGGGCACTGGAGGCAGTCATAGAGATGAATCAGAAGTAGCCACCACTCCACCCTGTTCTAGTGGAGGAGGTGAGGCTGGGGTGTCTTCTCCTGTCCAGACTCTGGTCACCCACACCCTCCACATCCAGAGCCACTGCTTTGTCTGGGGTGGGGGTGGATGGGTGCTATGATGTTGAGGAATGTCACTGTGGGGAGTGACCCTTCAAGTAAGGTGGATACCCCAGTAAAGGCAGTCCTGTTGGACCATCTGAGGGTGGCTTGGGTTGTCCCAGGAGAGGCCCTGGTTGGGGGGAGGGTCCTGGGGGGATGGTCCCGGGGGGACCTGCCTATCTGATCTGTCCTTGTAGGCCCTCAGTGGTGTCCTGCTCACTGACCAGGGCATGCAAGGTGTGTGGGCACCTGTAGCTAAGGCTCCTGATGGAGGATGAGACTTGCCATGTAAAACACTGGTAGGGGTGCTGGTGGCCTCTGGACACCGCTTTGGTCCCCCCAGACGTGGACCCCAGGCCCCACAGACTTCTTTCTCCACAACCCACTACATTCCTTCCCCTCTGGAGCCCAGGAAGCTGTCCCAGCCTCGGGGTGAGAGGCCTTTCTCTGACCTATCACATTTCTGTCTCCTCTAAGTCAGTCTTCTGAAGTTTCTGTAACTTTTGCCAGAAACCATCTTCCCCCCGGGCAGTGGATAACACTGGGTCCTGCAGCTGTCAAAATGGGGGAAAGGGTCAGGTAACAGAAAATAGTTTTGGGGTGAGGAAGGGGCCACAATGATCTCGGGTGGCCTCGGCCTGCAGCAGCTTGAAGCAGGGTTTCGGTTCCTGGCCGGAGATTGAGGTCTGGCCACAGCAGTAAGAAAGCTGAATCCAAGCCACTAGACCACCAGGCACCAGGGGCCAGTGACAAGGCCCTGGCCCATCAGCTGCGTAGAGATGAATTTCCACATAGAGATGGAAAGTAGTGAAACAAGTAAAGTGTTTATTAGGAGGAAATAGGGTACATGTGGATAGACACACAGGTGGGCTCAGAGAGCGAGTCACGCACTCATGACAGTTTGAATCACTCTTACGGAGCATTTCTTCTGGGTTTCCTTTGGCCAATCATCTTGCTTTGCCTGGTTCTGAGTCCATATTTGGTATATCTCAGGGTCCTCCCCTGTGTGCACACACATCTCTTAGCCACGATGGATTCCAGCGGAGAGGCTTATGGGTAGGTTGACATCACTTATTATGAGGTGACGCCCCCTCCCTTTCAATCTCTGAGGAGCCTTGCTGTGCACGTGTAGTCGGGAAGGTCTCCTTGACCTCGAGAATGAGAAGTATGTGGTCTCTGTCTTTTATCTGGGCGGAACCCAGCTCTCCTCTCTTGCTATTTTGGACAGACTCTAGCTGCTCAGCCTGGGGCCCGTCTATCTTCTGCCCCAGTCATAGCAGCTGTTCATGTTTCAAAGCTGTTGTCGGATCTCAGATGTACAAAGGCCAAGGGTTGCTGGTGGTGGAGGAGAGGGCAGAGTCATCCTGTGGCCGGAAGGAGTGGACAACGGCGATGGCATGACGGGGCAAGACCTGGCAACGCCAACGGGCATGAGTTCTGGTGGGAGGCACAACTTTCAGGGCATCAGGCGTGCGAGGGTGGGGTGTGCGCATGTGTGAGTATATGGGGGTCAGTTGGGATGTTTCTGAATGCAAGTGTCAGAAACCCAAAGCCACCCGAGCCGGTGTTAACAGTAGGGGTTTGCTATTTCCTCTTACAGGAAGTCCGGCGGTCACCAGAACCAAGTCTGAGCCTACCGATCTCACTAAGGACCCAAACTCTATCCTCTGGTTTGCCATGCTGTACGTTTGCTCTGTTGGCCCCTTCTGGTCAGAAGATGGTGACAGCAGCTCAGGCAATCATGTGTCCTCACAGACAAAGCCCCAAGGCACGCTAGGGTTGGCCTTGTCTCCTGGTCTCTCTCTTTTCCTTCGGGGATGGAGGATATTTTCCTGGAAGCCCCAGAGACTGGGAAAGCGAGGTCTGGTACTTCCAGGCTCAGGTGTGGGAGGTGAGCATGGTCTCCAGGAAGGAGGGAGAGGCGAATGGCTGTTGGTACAAGCTGTAGCGCCTGCTCCTTGGGTGTATGCAGACGTGTGCAGAGGGGTGGGAGCGTCTGCAGGTGTAGCTGCTGCCTTGGGTAGGACCCGGGCCACAGGGAGTGTGGTCACCAGGCTGTGGACTTGGTTTCTTACCCTGAATGAGCTACGGGGAGTTACAGCATCAGATCTGCATTTTACAAAGATGGTGAGAGTGGACCCGGTGGACTGCAAGGGCAGAGCCTGTTGCAATCATTTAGGCAAGAGCTGGAGCCCTGAGCAGTGTCAGGGGCTGCCCTGGGGTTAAGGCTGTGGCGTTTTGAGGGATGAGGAGAGAGCAACTCCCCTTCTGCTGAGCTTCCTCCTGCCCCAGGAGCTGCTCATTCTGATCTCCTTTGCCGCCTCCTTCTCCTTTCCTCTCCTCCACCTGTACCCAAAGGCGGGCCCCCGGGCTCAGTCCTGAGTCCTCTTTCTTCTCCATCAACGCCCACTTCCCAGGTGATCTCATCCAGTCCCGTGGTTTTAAATGCTATTTATATGCCAGTGATACCCAAATGGGTGACCAGCCCTGATTCTTCCCTGAACTCTGGACTTGTTCGCCTGACATCTCCCCTCAGAGGCCACTCCCAAACCCCTTCCCGTCTCCGCGGTCCTCTGAACCACTAGGCATCCGGAGGCTCAGCCCGAGCTAATTTTCTCCCATCCCTCGTTCTGTCCACGGGCAAATCCCGTGGCTGCTCCACTTCACCCCTGACACTCTGGTTCCGCTCACCTTCCCCTCTCGCCCAGACCCCTGTGGTGGCCCCCAAACTGGCCTCCCTGCCTCCCCCCATTGTCCCCACACCCAGTCCGTTTCCCTCACAGCAGCCAGGGATCATATTATTGTTTTTTTAAACTTCTTATGGGAAATTTCAAACACACCCAAAAAAAGAGATTAGTACAATAACCTTAGTGTTTGTTTATCACTCAATTTTAGTTGTTAATAAAACATGCCCAGCCAGAATGATGTCTTTACAGTATAAGTTTGGTGGGTTTACCCTCCTGCTTAAAACCTAAAATCCAATTCCTTACCAACCTCATCCTTAACCTCTCTCCTCCTCGCTCTGGCCTCCTGGCCTCTGCTGATCCTGGAACATGCCACGGTGACCTCAGGGCCTTTGCACTGCTGTTTTCTAATGGCCTGGATCACTTCTTTCAGATCTTTGCTTGACTGATTTGTTCTCAACCTTGAGGTATCCACCATTTAGAATGAACAAATGTTAGAATTTTGCCATTATGGCTTCTTAATCTTTGAAAGTAGAAAAAAGGAAAAAGCATGACAGATGAAGCTGACATTCTCTCTGACTTTCTCCCTCCATCTGCTGCTCCAGGGAACCAGCTACCATCACAAACGGGCAGGGACCTTCTAGGTCTTGTATTTTAAGAAAGATTTTCACTGTATATGTGTTCAGAACAACATATAATATGGCTTAGTGGGCTTGAAAAAATTATACAAATGCTATCATTCCACAGCTATGACTGTAACTTTCCCTTTTCACGTAACACCGTGTTTTTGAGATCTGTCCACATTGATACACACAGATTGCATTCATTTTAATCACTGCTTAGTCATCCCTGAGACAGATACACCCAGTTTATTTATTTCCCAATTGATGGAAAAATGCTACCACACGCAGTCTTGCACATGTTTTTTCATTCACAGGTGGATGCTTCTGGAAGGAGTGCTTTTCAGACTGGGGTTTGCAACCCATTAGGGGGTAGTGAAAACAACTCAATCAGTTGTGAAATAGAATAGATAGAGAATAAATGCAACATTGCACGTAATAAGGGTAATTACTGTTTTGTTAACTTCGTGTTTCAGTTTCACGTGTCTGAGTAGTGGGCAGCTTTGTAGAGCATACTCCTTACTGTGGGTGGCTCTCAAAGTCTGAAAACCAAGTCTGAGAGCCACCCACGGTAAGATGTGCTGGGTCAGGGCATGGGCAGTGTCTGATGCTCTGGTCGACCATGAACTCATCCACGCACACACGGTGAAGCGTCAGACTTTTTTTGTTTTTTCAAATGAGTATGAGATAGTATCTAATTGTGGTTTTAATTTGCATTTCCCTCGCTTACTAACGAAGTTGGACATCTTTTCCTACGTTCATTGGCTCTCTGGTTTTTCTCTTCTGTGAAGTGCCTTTATCTATGCGTTCTGCTGCGTCATTTGATTTTATCTTACTGATTTGTAGGTGTTCCTTAGATATTCCATGTATTCTGGCTACTGGTCCTTGGACTGTTTCATGGGTTGCATACATTTCTTCCAGGCTGTCACTACCTTTTGGCTTTGCTCCTGCTGTCTCTACACCAGATTCAGCAACAAGGAGTTTACCAGTGACTTGGGCCAGGACAGTGGCCATGGAAGTGGGGAGGCAGGGGCTGAAGCTGTATGGCCAGTGGCTGGTGACTGCATGACTTCTTTCAACAATATCGTTTAAATGGTCAAGTGAAGGGGCATTGAGGAACATTTTTTTTCTTTTAATAAAAATTGTATACATTTTTTTGGGCTGTACCTTGCGGCTTGGGGTATCTCAGTTCCCCGACCAGGGATTGAACCCCAGCCACGGCAGTGAAAGCGCCAAATCCTAACCACTAGGCCACCAGGGAACTCCCCACGTTGTATACATTTAATGTGTACAACTTGATGTTTTGATACACATATACACTGTGAAATGATCGCCAAAAACCAGTTAAACAACATTTCTGTCACCTCTACATAGTTACCGTGTGTGTGTGTGTGTGTTGAGAAGATTTAATAAAACCTATCCTCTTAGCATATTTCAAGTATACAGTGCAGCACTGTCAGCTGTCATCACCATGCTGTACATTAGATCTTTATACCTTATTCATCCTGTATAACTGAAACTTTGTACCCTTTGATCACTATCACCCAACTTCCTGAGCCTCTGACCACCACCATACTACTTTCTGTTTCTAAGAGTTCAACTTTTTTTTAGATTCCACATATAACTGAGGTCATGCGGTATTTCTCTTTCTGTGTTTTGCTTATTCCACTGAGCCTAATGTCCTCCAGCTCCATCCATGTTGTTACAACTCACGTGTGGGAATGTAAATTAGTACAGCCATTATGGAAAACAGAGTGGAAGTTCCTCAAAAAATTACAAATAGAACTACCTTAGGATCCAGCAAGCCCACTTCTGGGTATATATTCAAAGGAATTGAAATCAGTATCTTGAAGAGCTATTGGCACTCCCATGTTCACTGCAGCATTATTCACAGAAGCCAAGATATGGAAACACCCTAAATGTCCTTTGATGGGTGGAGGAACGTTTTCTTTAGGACACAAGGAACAAGCAGGAAGAGGAGTAGTTGAGGATGGGTGTGGGTGTGGGTGTGTGGAAGATCCCAGAGGGAGGTATAAGTGAGCTGGCAGAAAACAAACGCATGAAACACATTGGTTTTGAACAAACTGATCAGTAAATGAATTGGTGAAAATTATTTGCCATGGTTGTTTTTCACACATTGATTTTTGTACCACGCAGCTGTGACTTTGCAATCTGTTGCAGGTGTTGACGTGTTTTTTCCCATTTATCCAAACTTTTTTTTTGGGGGGGGTGAATGTTTTTGAACAATGGGATGGTTTGGCAACTTTGTATCCTTTTAAAGAACACTTTTTAAAGCATTTTCATTCATTTTTGTGTAAAAAATTTTTTTTGAATTACTTTTAAGGCAACAATGACCCTTTTTTCTATGGTCGGGACTTTTTTTGGAATTTCACGATCTAGTCTTGGGCTCCAGGTGAATTACTTGAAAGTGGTTTGGTTGCAATGAATATTTCCACAGATTGGTTTATGAATTAACAAAATGCGTGCCCCTGGGGGTGATTTCTTTTTAGAAATTTGCACATATTTGAAAGCACTTTTGTCCAATTTGTAGCTCATTTTGTTTTTTAAAAATTCTTGCGTTCCTTCTCAACTGCTGACGCTGACTTCACTCACCCACCAACCCCCAAGCATTGGTGTGCGGTCAGGTACTGCACAAAGCACTTTACAGCCACTATTTCATCGACTCCTCCCCATGACCTCACCTGGCAGATTCTATATATAAACTATATCCCAGTTTTACAGATAAAGAAATTTGGGGCGAGAGCATAGACTTGTGATTAAGCGGCAGAGGTCAGTTCAATTCCAAGTCTGTCTGACTCCGAAACCTTTTTCCTTAAATCAGGATAAGTGCTCGAGCTTTCATCCGTTTGTAATGATTTTTTTTTTTTTTTTTGCATTTAAGTGGTTTCAATCAAGCCATCTTTAGAAAGAAAAAAAAAAAAAGACAAATTCCAATAAGTTTGAAGGCATATTTTATCATTTTTGCGTACTTCTGGGGAAAAAAAATGAAGATTTGAAATAAAGTGAAGTTTTAATATTGGAACGAGAAAGAAAGGAGGATGTCCTGAACATTTCTCGGTGGTTTCGCCTCCAGCAACCCAGGCAGGACGGGACCTGCACCGGGCGAGCTCCTCGGAATGACGCAAGGTTGTTGTCGCAGGCTGAGAAGGGACAAAATCAGCGACGGAGAACTTTGCATCAATTTGCGCAGCACGCTCGGGTTCGGCGGGCCCCCGCGCCCCTGGTGTTTGCTGCCCCCGTGCGGTCGCGCCGCCGTCCTGCACCTGCAGGGAGCGCACCTGAGAGCCCCCGGGACTGCGAGAAGTCGAAGGCGGGCTTCCTGCCTCTCTCGGCCTCGGTTCTGGGCCGGGGAGGAAAATCTCCGCGGAGACGGGCAGGGACTGGGGAATGGCGCCCCCTGGCGTTAGGCAAGGCAGCGGCCACTGATAATTCGGTTATCCCACCAGGTCCATCCCATTAGGGAGTGGAGGTATTGCCCGACACCACATAGCACAATAGTACATGGATAGCCTTGAACCTAAGTGATGAGTAGGAAAGAGAAAGGAGTGGAGGGATCCCTTCTGAAGGATCCAAGCGGGGGGGGCTCCTTCTGCAGCAGCTCCTGCTGCTTTCATTCCAGCCTGGCAGGTGGGGATCTCCGAGGCCATTACTCATTCATTCATTTATTAATTCAACAAATATTTATGGAGTTCCTGCTATGCACCCGGCGCTGTTCTAGGCATAGGGCACAGTAGTGAACAAGATTCATGGTCCCGGCCTTCAGAGGTGGCTTGATATGAAGATTAGGAGGGAAGGTGATGGGGTGACTCTGACTCTGGGGTTTCTGGCCCGTGGGACGGCATGGCTGGGACTGCCCTTCCCTGAGCTAGGTTAGGAGGAGGTCCTGTGTTGGTTTTACACTCCAGGGGCGATCTCTGACCTCTGTTACTAGATTTCCAGCCCTCCGTGTTCCTCCCTCCTGTGGTCTGAGAGCCTCAGAGAAGCCTTGCTATAATCTAGCTTGGGGACCAAGATGAGGGCCCTGGTGAGGGTGGGGGACAGTTGATTGGAGCTGAGACTGAGGCCCGGGCCTGGCATCCTAAAGGAGCTTGAGAGGTACCTTGAGGTGCAGCCCTGGGGGCAGTGGGGCAGAATGAGGTCTCCAGCTCCTGCCTGGACCACATGGTCCAGGGAGTTTGGTCAAGATGATGTAAAGGATGATCACCTCAGCCTTAGTGACAGTGGAATTCTGGGTGTGGTGATGCCAAGTGTTAAAAAACCAAAAGTCAACTAAGAAAATTGAAGATCTAATTGGCCTTATTCAAAAATTCATGAGTAGGGTTAGCATCCCACCTAGCAAGTAGATAGGTGCTGTGAGGAGCTGTACAAAATGGAAGGCTTTTACAGGCAGAAGGAGGGTGGGGCAAGAAAGTAAAGACAGTGGATTAATTTAGGCAGGGTCATCTTCCCTTAGGGGAAGGCAGAGGGTCTTAGGCAGATTACCTCACTGGTGTTGACCAGGTAATTCCAGACTACTTGGTTTAAAACACCGCTCCTGAGAGAGGCTGAAATTGCAATTAGGTTAGGCATTAAGTCTCGGTGGGGCTTAGCACAAGTGACTCCATTTTGGGCCTGTAGTTTCTTTCTAACAACTCCCCCTCACTTTGATCAAACTCTCAACCTAACTGAGAGATGTGATCAAAATTTTAAGCATCAGTACCACTCACCTACTGCTCTGTAGTTCTCAGTTTTTGGTGATGCTGCTTCGTTGCTGAATCTGTGTAGTATTCACAGGTTGCACAACTCCAGACTCACAATTTTTTAGTCAATCATTCTCTTTGTTCCTTTTTTGAGGTCCAGTCTTAGGGAGATTTGCTTGGTGATTAGCAGCTGTAAATATGCATTTAAAGCTTTAGAGAGAATGAAATGCACCAGGGATATTATTATAACTATAAGCGGGATAATTCCCAATGTTAAGAGTGCACTTGGGAGCCATGGGTCTCCAAGACCCAAACCAATCAAAATCAAATTAATCAAAGAAAGACTCCATTGAAGGAGTCACCTTTTTAAGCCAAGTCGTTTGCTCAGTGATCTTATGTAATTGAGTTTCAGCTTCCCCAGAAGTGTTCATTCTAGGTACAGCAGGTGGTGTTGGCCACAGAACAGCTCAGCTAAAAGATAATCCTGTTATAAAGAACAACTTTGGCCAGAGAGTCTAAGGATCTTTGCTGGGTAGCTAGTGTCTTAGCAATGGAATCGGCAATGTTTCAAGAGTTAAGGAGAGGTTTCTGATCATACTCCCATTGGATTTACTCCTAAGCCAGGGGTCATTCAGGTTTTTAGTGCATATGGGGTGAGAATCTTCTAGCCTGAAATAAAAAATTGTTCTAAATTCCAGAGCTTACACCCCCTAGCAATGGCCTGGGAGATATGGGTGATGACGTTATCTTTCCAGGCCAACGCCAGGGTAAAGGAGAGGGAGAAGAGAGAGTTTCATTTTTAGTTAAAGTATAAAATCTTGATCCAGTGTCCTGAGTGGAAACAGTCTACTTTGATGTTAGCTACTTCTCTTCCTAGCCAATTTGATTTGGATGTCTCCAGTGTTTGCAGAGCACCCACCAAGTTTTGCAACTTTTTGGCTTCTGAGATTCCTGTTAGCAATAGTCTTTACTGGACCCAGTCCAGCTCAAGTTGGACCCAGTCCAACTCCAGCTGGTAACTACCAACAATTCCTGGGGAACTTTGGACTGGGGGAAAGCATTGAACCAGCAGACCTTAGCAAATGAAGACGGCAGCCTGATTCCAGACAAATGGGGGAACTACTGTAGCCGTGGCAGCTCCCAATGTGGAATTTGGGGAAAGATTCCAAACAAATGGGGAACTAACTGGAAAGCCAATTAGACCAGGAGCTTGACACAAAGAGAGCAGAGCTCACAGTCATGAGGAACTTCCCCTGGCTTCAGAAATGCTGAGAAAGACAGTGAACTCAAAAAGGGGTGTCCGGGTACCACACTTGTCTTTCTCATTGTCCCCAAAAGCCATCAGCAGTTCACTTTGGATCCCACCCCTGCCACCAAATCTGTTAAAAGCCAAAATTCAACTGAGTACATTTGAAGATCTAATTGGCTTTATTCAATAATTCATGAACAGTCAGCATCCCATCTAGCAAGTAGAAAAGTGCTCTGAGGAGGTATACAAAACGGAAGGCTTTCATAGGCAGAAGGAGGGCGGGAAAAGGAAATTAAGAAGGTGGATTATTTCGAGCCAGGTCACCTTCCCCTAGAGGAAGGCAGGGGGTCTTAGGCAGATTACCTCATTAGTGCTGACCAGGAAATTCCAGATGGATTGGCTTAAAATTCCACTCCTGGGGGCTGAAATTGCAATTAGGTTAAATATTAAGGCCTGGAGGGGCTTAGCACAAGTGACTCCATTTGGGGCCTGTTGTTTCTTTTTAACAGGGGTCATGGTTGGGGGCAAGCCAAAGAGGGGAGGAGAGACAGGATGGAAAACAAATTGCAAAGGCTAGTTTCAGCCCCCATCATCTGACTCCCAGCAATCAGGCTCTTCCCAAAACCCGCTCCTCCTCCAACCCCCACCTTAGTGGGCAGTACCTCCATCTACCCTTTGCCCAAGCCTTCTGAAGAGGACCCCCTGACCCCTGCCTCGCTTTACCTCTCTTTCCTCAAACTTCTGCTGGGAAACAATTCCCCACAGATCTCCTGTGTTTCTGCAGAGGAATCGGTTGCTTTTTGTTCTGAGCGATCTTTTCCAGCATGGCTTGGAATACGTAACTTCTTCTCAAAGCACAGGCATGGTCCAGCATGATAAAAATAATGTCTCTCTCAGGAGCAAAGGGCAGGCTTGCTTATTGCCCATCAGAAAAGATTGGGGTTCCCTAAGCTCAGGGTTTCTCTTCTGTGATTCACCCACTCAGTGTACAGGTACCATCTGCCCCTTTTCATGTCACCCTGTGGGATTTGGGACTCAAAGAGCCAAAGCAAAATAGTTATACTCCAGGTTACTGCTAGTGCTGTAATACATTGTCCATCCTCTCTGACCCATGAGTCTTGTGCCTTCTACCAGCATCCAAGAAACCCCAGCAGGCCGACTGGTAGCTTGCAAGTAGGGTACCATCTTGGACCTTTCACCATTCTTGACAGCTTCTAACTCTGTCAGTTCCACCTTCCACATGTTTCTGGCATCTGGCCACTTCAGCCCCCGTCCTGGCTGCCATCATCTCTTGCCTGGAGAGCTTGTTGTTGTGGGTTCCTATAAGATCTCCCCCTTTCCCCCCAAGAGCCCTTCTCTGACCTAGTCTAGCCTCCTCATGCAGCTGGAGGGACTGTTGTAAAGCCCCCATTGATGTCCAGTGCCTTGCTGCCTTGGCTTTTCCATGGCTCCTATCATTTGATAGAATATTCTATGACCCATGTGGTCCTTGCCGACCTCACCATCTACCTCGTGCTCCTCCCACCTCCTACTTTATGCTCTAGTAATACTGAATTGTTGGAATCATCCTGTCCCCTCTGCCCGGACCATCCTTCATACTTTCTTCTCTGGAAAACTCCTACCCATCCTTCAAAACTTAGCTCAAGGTGGCCTTTCTGAAGCCTCAGCGACCCCTCAGGGACATAGCGTTGGAGACATAGAGGGTGGGTAGGGGAGGGGCAAGGGCAGAGGACAGAGTGGAGGGACTTTGCACGCTTTACCCTCTGGGCCCCTGCTGTTGCCCCGTGGGGAGGAAACAAATGGGTGAACAGGACTTGCCCTGGGCAAAGGTTGTCTTTGACCTTCCAGGGACTCATTATGGCAGGTTGCCATGTACAGCTGGGCGGGTCGTATACTGCACAAGGGTCCTGGCCGAGGAGGGTAGCGAGACTGAAATCGCGCTGTGTGCCAGGGCAGAGGGGCCCTCTGCTCACGGTGCCCTGCACTCACAGGATCCTGCCACCAGAGGGCGTCTTTAAAAAATTTCTAAAAGGTGTGAGAGCCTCATCTTGCAGCATCTTGGGGCATCTGATGGGACCCAGACAGGAAAACAATGCAGGAAACGCTGTGATCAAGGTTCTGGATTCTCCCAGATTTCTAAGCCTTTGACCCTGATCCATGGCTCCAGAAACCTCTCTGAGATGCTCCAGGCAGCCTGTGGCCCTGAGGGGTTTCACTCAGACAAGTGCCCCTTTTCCCTCTGAGAATGCCTCTCTCCAGGATCCTCTGGGCACATTTTCTCTCTCCTGCCCTCCTCTAACTGAATCTCAGAACCCACTGACACATCACTAACATCGTAGAATAAAGGTCACAGCCGCACTTCTCTGCTTCTGTGACTGGGGACCAACCTTTAGCAAAATGCAAGAAGGATGGATGGGGGCGGTTAGGTAGGAGATTTCAGATTTGGGTGGCTGAGGCTTCCATCTGCCTCCAAACATTTTGTCACCTGAGGCCCTGGGGGTGGAGATTTCTGTATCCCAGGCGTTTGCTCCTTCGGGATTTGGAAGGACGTGGGAAGGCACAGCGCCCATACGCTGCCTTGGCCGCCCATGCTGGGTGGACGGGAGGTTCGTGGAGTTGATGTCCCTGGGAGCAGTCTCCAATTAGGAAGTCGACAGGATGTGGAGGACAAATACCCCAGTTTCCGTTCAGCAATGGGATGGGAGGCAGGTAAAGGAGAGCCTTTTGCGGCAGCTGGGTCCCCATGGTAACTTGGCCCCCACCCTGCAGTATCTGTGAGGTCACCCTGCCTCTCCCACCTGGAGGGGGGGTAGGAGGGACAGACATGGAGTCCGTCCCTCCGGTCAGATCCAGCCTTTGGGGACTCTCCGCACTGGTGGGTGGGGTTGGGGGGGGGGGGGGGGAGGGCCACCTCAGAGCTGCTGGACTCCGCAGGTGAAACAAGGTGGCTGCCTCCCTCCCGGAGTAATCCGACAGTTCTCAGAAGCCCCACCCACAAGCCACAGTGCTAGAATTTTCTCTATAGAGGGTCACTCCTGTGGGTTAAGTTTCGCCCGTCCCATCTGTCTTTTTCAAACATGCAAATGCTGACCATTGGGGTCACGTCTCCAAATCACAACTCCTCAGTGGGCTGAGTTATCAGAAAAGGGTCTCCTGTGGCAGAGAAAGGGGAGATTACACAGGGCAGTAGAGAGACAGACATGGCTGGATTGGAATCTCAGCTGCTCTACTCTTTAGCTGTGTGACTTGGGGCAAATTGCTCCACCTCTTTGAGCCTCTGTTTCCTCTCCTGTAGCCTATCTTATAGGATCATGTGGGATATGACAGGTTTCTCTCCTTCCTGGTTTCTACCTCACGAGCTGAGGGGTGGAGGTGCAGCTCCTGTTTCCATCTTGATTCCCCTCCTAGCTGGACCCCTGGACCTCCTTCCTTTCTCAGCATTGCTCCACCCCCTTGGCTCTGCTGATCCCGCCCACAGTGGGGCACACAGCCAACCCCGGGTGACTGCCTTCCACACCACTGTACCCTAGGGCCCCAGGTGGTCCTCTGGACCAGAGCATGTGGGGTCCGGATTGGTGGGTTGGCGATGCTTTGGGGTTGGAGGCTTTAGGGCTCTGATGAGGGGCTGTTCAGCTCCAGGACTCCAGTGAGTCTCATTTCCAGCCTCTTTCCCCATCCAGGCCCACTCTTTCTCCCAGTGGATGGGAGACATCACATCTACCTTGTCACCCAGGACAGGAATCTGGACATCTTCTTGTGTTCCCCCTCCTTAGCCCTCACAGTAGGTCAGTCATTCATTCTGTCACTGTCCCTGTGCCTCACAACTGTCTACCCCTAATGGCACAGCCTTTGTCCCCAGCTGCCCTCATGACACCAAGAGGCAACTGATAAGAAGGAATCCCAGGTGCTCGGGAGAAGGAAATGCCCTGGGTTCAAATCCTGCAGGATTAGAGGGCTGAGGGCAATCGTCATTCCTTATATAATGATGATGATGATAATAGATCAACCTCCTTCAGTCTGGAGGTTTGTAAATAACCATTTAAACCCAAAGGAAAGGGAATTCCTCGGTGGTCCAGTTGTTAGGACTCAGCGCTTTCACTGCCATCAGCCTGGGTTCGATCCCTGGTCAGGGAACTAAGATCCCGCAAGCCGCCTAGTGCTACAAAAACAAAATGCAAAACACAAAACAAACAAAAACAACCCAAAGGAAAGAAAATCAAATATAATATGAAACACCTCTAAAGCTCCCTCCTGAGAATGGAGTCCTTCCAAGTGACAAATAAAGATCGTTCTTGGGGGGTGGGGATTGAGGGGGGAGGGCACGGCCCAGGGCGGCCTGGCATCCCCACCCCCACAATAAAACTTGGGACAGGGAGGGCTCCTGCCGCAGGTGAGTGGCAACGGGTGGTGATTGTCTCCTCCTCCTGCAGCTGGCCCAGAACCGGGCCCACCTCTGCAATTTCCTGCCCCTCAAGACCACCCTCTTTAACCGCTGGCTGTCAGGGCTGACCCAGGAGGCCCAGGGGTCCCACCCACCCGCCAAGATCTCAGCCTGCCCCGTGGGCCGGGTTCTACAGGCTGGGCTGACACTGATAGAAGTCCCTGTGTGGCTGGTGCGTCGGGCGCCCAGGCTGGTGTGGGCAGGCGTGCTGGGCTGTGCCCGGGCCTCGGGCCTGGCCCTGAAGCGGCTGGGTGCCTGGGAGCAGCTGGGCCTCTCTGCGGCCACCTGGACAGACCTGCTCTTGTCATATCTGCACGGCCTGATGCTGGCTGCTGGGCTGCTGCTACTGCCGACCTGGAGACTGTGCCAGAAAGCCCACTGCTGCAGCCTGGGCCGGCTGCCCAGGAAGGTGGGTGGGGTGGGTGTGGGACAGGCTGGGGAGGGCAGGCCTGGGGCACTGGGCCTGGGCTGGGCGGGGGCGGAGGCTGGCAGCAGGTAGTACAGCGTGTGAGCTCCTGGCCGTCACCTGCCCATCCACCTGCCCCTCCCAGGCTCTGCTGGAGAACCGCGTAGTGCTGGGGACACCGGCACTGCTGAAGCGTCTGCACTGCGGTGTGGAGAGCATGGCGGCACTCACCTCCTGGCACCTGGCCTACTTTGTCACCTGGACCACCTGCCTCGCCTCCCACCTGCTGCAGGCTGCCTTTGAGCACACAGCCCAGCTGGCCCAGGCCCAGAAGGCTGAGCCCCAGAAGGCCTTGGGGCTCTTGTGTGAGTCCCCGCTCCCTGAGCCCCTGGCCCCCGAGGCTGGGCCAGTTCTGCCAGAGCCTGGAGCTCCTGTAGAATAAACGTGTGCCCATCTGCCTCTCCTGTCTGATCCGGCCTAGAGTCTCACTCTCTGTCCCTCTTCCGTACTGGGCTGGGGGTGTGTGTATGTGTGTGCGTGTGCGCTCGGGCGTGTGTGTGGGTGCATGCGTGTCCTAGGGCTGCCTCTGGGAAGGAAGTTACCTCCGGTGAGCACCTGGTATGTGCCAGGTAACCCTTGCAGACACTTTCCACACATAATTTTGTTTAAACCACTGACCAGCACAGGTATCCAGATGAGAAAACGGAGCCTCAGAAGGTTGAACCTTCCCAAGGTCCCAGAGTAAGTCAGGGGAAGGGCCAGCACTGGACCCAAGGTTTCTTCATTTCCTAGAACCCCTAACTTCATCGAGGTCCATGTCCCTGCTTCTCAAGACTTGGTGCTCAAGGCTTTAGGGATGATGGGTAGTTAGAGACTCTGGCCTCTGGGGGGTGCCAGGTCCTCACATTTCAGAGATTTAGAAAATTCCTTTGAGGAGTAGTTACTCCTGGGCCAGTCTGAAACTAGCCCATGCATCCACTCACATACTTGGCCACTCATTTTCCCACCCACCCATCCAACCATCCGTCCATCCGTCCACCCACACACACACCTACGCACCCATCCACCCACTCACCCACAAATCCATCCGCAGATCCAGCTCCTCCAGGGAGGGGGAAACACCCGGTATCTCAGCACTCAGCCCTAGCTGCTCAGGTGCCACTGAAGGGGTGCTGACGTAGCCAATGCAAGCTCAGGCTGCAGTGGGTCAGATCCCCCTGACGGCGCTCTTAGGTGAGTGATTCTGTGAGAGGAGGGGAGGGACGGTTTCTTGGGAGTCAGCGATCACCGCTTACTCATTCCCAAGCCTGACTGCGGTGTGAGTGTGGGAAGACATTCTGGAGAGCTCTGCCCTGCTTTCTCCTTCTCCATTCTGGTTCCCAGGGAAGTTAGGGCTGGATTCCTGCCCTGCCTCTCATGTAAACCTGCAGATGGCCCAGGGTGGGTGTGGGGTGAACTTCCAGGCCCTTCATCTGAGTCCGAGGGGGCAGGCCTGGCCTGCCCCCGTGGGGAGACTCTGAAGGGCTCCCAGCTGGCCGACCAGGCAGAGCACCTGCTGGGGAAGGCCCTGCAAGGTCCTGGTGAAGGGGTCAGCACAGCTGGGATTCCAGAACCCACACACAGCACGCAGGGAAAGCTGAGGGCAGAAGTGTGTGACATTGGCCCACTGCTGAAGGTGGGGACGGGGGGGATGGGAAGGAGGCCCCGGAGCAGGCCTGTGGAGCTGAATGGCCTTTGAGCTGCCAGGGACCAAGATGGTCCTTGACAGCGCTGTATCCTGGGGGTGGGGTGGGGGGCGGGGGAGGTGGGAGGCAGGGAGCAGGTGGAGAGGGGCCTCAAAGGCCAAGAATGGAGGGAGGTGGCAAGTACCTGTGCCACCTGGGAGAGAGGACAAGATCCGGGATGGAGCTGCGGACCAGTGATGAGACTCGTGCAGCCCTTGGCAGTGGACGGGGGTGGAGGGTCATGGGGGGTGAAGGGGAGGGGGGGTATTTTTTCCTTCTACTAAAAAAATGTTGTTGTTGTTGTTTTAATTACCTGAAGTACAGAGATGTTAAGGTAAAACTCTTTCCTTTTCTCTGGTTCTAAACTTCTGAGAAACAGGGTCAGCTGTGTGTGGACTATCTCTCCAGTCACAACACAGATGCAAACCTGCGTGCATGCACTCAATGCGCCTATAGATTGTACTGACAGGGATCCAGTCACACTATACGTATCGTTAGGCCTCCCCTCCATGTCTGTGCAAGGTCGGTGACCTGGTGATCCCCGATGAGACAGCCAGCGTTCAGGGAACCCCAATATCCTGGACGCCCCAGCTGGGAGTTAGTTGGTCGCCAGCTGGACAGGAGGGGCCGGCCTGTGCAGCTCCGCTGGGCTCTTAATGTGAGCTGAGATCTGGCTGTATGAAGCTTACAGCTCCAGGCCCTGAACATAAGTCCTCCCGGGCCTTCCAGGGGCCCTGGCATCAGGGGGCCAGGGCTTGGGAAGGAGGGAGGAAGGTGTGAATCTGCCCTTGGCTTTTCCTCACAGGCAGTGGGAAGATCAGAGGCCTCTTGGGGTCAGACAGCCTCAGGTTTGAATCCTGGACCCACCACTTCGTCTGTGTGACCTTGGGCAAGTCCTTAATCACGCGAGCCTCAGTTTCCCCACCTGGGAACAGGTACAACTGTAGCCTTGGGCCTCCCTGGGCTGTGCTGGGCCTCTGCATGAACTGTACCAGGCCTGGTGTGGGAGACGTTGGGAGCCGCAGCTCCCTCTCCTGGGCATGCGGCCTTCCCAGGGGCCACGGGGACCTTGCTCTGAGGTCAAGAGGGCGGGCGATCAGTCCATCTGTCTCAGGCCTGAGAGTGTGGAGGGGCCCTGGCCTGATGGAGGAAAACAAGTGGGGGACGGTGGGCGGGAGGTGCAGGCAGGGTGGGGGGACTGGCTGCAGGGCTGGCCAGCAGCTCCACGCAATCTGTCTGCTATGCAGTCCCAGGCCTGGCCTGTATTTATTTATGCTGAGCGTGTATTTATATCAGCCCCTTTCTCATTAATAGGGCAGGAAATGGCTGGAATTGTTACATACCTGGCGGCCCAGGGGTCCCACTGAGCCAAGACACACAGGGCCCTGGACGCCCAGCCGTGCTTGTGAGGGACCCTCCTGCTCAGCCCCAGGCCTAGGTCCCTGGCCTTTCATTGACCCCCCCGCCCCTCCCACTGAGCACCCATCTACTTCCTTGGGATCCTAGTCACCCCCTGAGCCCACAGCCCTCAGAGCGGGGCTCATTTCAGGTCTGTCCCTGTCCTCCAGCTCCTGACCCCATCTGAACCCCAGGAGGGCCAGTGGTGTCAAGGTGCATCTCGGAGGATGGGGGAGTACTGGGCAGACCCCGGGCAGAACAGCGAGAGTATGGGATGAGAAGTCAGGGGATGGGATCCTGGAGTCCCGGGGTGGGGCTCTGGGCAGAGGAGGAAGTGAGGGGATGCGAGAGGACCCGCCTGAGGCTTGGGGGTCATCCCAGGGCTCTGTTCCCCACCAAGCTTGGACAGACCCTGCAGCCCACGGAGGGTGTGTCTGTGTTTACCACCCAGCAGGGGTCCGACAGGGGGTGGGGCTCATCCGTGTCTTGCCTTCTGGGCAACCATGGCTAACTGATGCTTCTCCGCTCAGGGCCCGGCAGCCCCCTCCTGGGCTCTCACGCTGCACGCAGAGTCAAGCCAACATCGCTCTCCAGGCCCCAGCTCTTGGGCGCGGGCCCCAGGTGGGGCTGCCAGAGCTGAGAGGCGCGGCCCCCTCTCCAGAGCTCTCGCCTGACATAACCTATTAGTGCATCTCGCCTCGGGGCAGCTGGGCCTGCCCACCCCTCTCCTCGGTCGGGCCCAGAGGCCTCCTCTAGGCTGGGATTCCCAGCAGTTGCTGGGGTCAGGTGGGCCTGACCTCCAACCTCTGCCCACTGTGGCCACCATGCCCTCCTGGGTCAAGAGTCCAGAGCTGGGGCCACTGTGCAGACGTGGGGACTGAAGCTTGAAGAGGATGAGGGGCTTTCTGAGGGCCTGCCCTCGGCCTCCAGCCTTGCCCTCTCGGCCGCACTGCTAGGGTCTGCTGGAAGGCGTGGTGGAGGGCGGCTCCGGACACTGAGGAGGGGCTGCCGCAGGGGCCTCTGGGCTCCTCTAGGCTGTCCCATCATAAGGACAGATGTGCTATGTGGGGAGAGGAGGGCCAGGCCAGGGACGGTACCCCCTCGGGGCTCCCTTAGGACGGCTTTCCTCAGACACTGTGTTGATCCCCCAGCCTGCGGACCCCCAAGCCCGGGCCAGGGGCTGGTCCCTGGTCCTCCAGCCCTGCCTGGCCCAGCCTGGGCTCCTCCGGGAGCTCCCATCTCCGAGATGGGGACACCGCACCCACACAGGAGCTGTGGGGAACCTAGGTGGCAGGTAAGGAGTTTGCACATGGCTCGCATACAGTGGTGCTCAGTGAGCAGAAGCACCTCTTTTTTTTTTTTTTTTTTTGGCCGCTGCCACGTGGCATGCAGGATCCTTAGTTCCCGGACCAGGGATCGAACCCGTGCCCCCTGCAGGGGAAGCAGGGAGGCTTATCCACTGGACCACTAGGGAAGTCCCCAGAAGCACCTCTTTCCAGCTTGGTGGCTGAGAGCCTGGGGTCAGGGGCAGAGGGGCGCAGTGGTCTGGGGTCTCTTGCCTAGCTGGGCTCCTGTCCCTCCAGTCCCCAGGGGAGCACCACTGTTTGGAGGAGGAGGCTGAGGGGCGGGGCCTCCAGAGCAAGGTTTCATCCTCTGAGATTCTCCTGGGGCTGCACTGTGTCCCCGCACCCCAGGGACGCTGCCTCAATGGGCAGGGCAGCGTCCCCTCCCCCTGCTGCCCCAGCTAAGCCCTAGGTCGCCTAAGTCTGTGGCTGGGAGTGTCTGGGTGGGGGTGGGGAGAGGCAGACATCCAGCCCCGGAAGCTGCACCCCCCCAACAAGCTGCCTGTAGTCTGAGGGACTTCAGACCCTTTGTTCCCATTGGGGTCCTGCCTGTCCCTGACTTACATGACCCTGGGCAGGTCCCTGGGCCCTGTCCCTGCTCATGAAATGAGGCAGGGGCCTCTGGGCGCTGTGGCTCCTGGGTCAACGTTTTAGTGAATCCTGAATCCCTCTCGGCCCCGAGGCCTGTGGGCTAGGGTTCGGGGTGCTGGAGAGGGTGTGAGGAGGGAGGCCCTTTGGCCCAGGCCTCAAAGCCCCAGGGCCCTCCTGCTGTGACCGCACACATCTGGAGCTGCGTCCCGTCCCCACCCCAGGCCCACATCTGGAGCCCAAAGCCGGCTAGCGGCTAAACATGGAGCGTTTGGGTCCCGAAGAGCCTGCTCCCAGGTTAACGCAGCGCATCTGGCCCCTGGCTGCTGCTCTGCTGTGTCTCCACAGCGGAATGCTGGCTGCACATCTGGAGGCCGGAGCCCTGTGGCCATCCCGCCTCACCCCACGCCCAGAGGGAGTGGAGTCGGTGCTGCCTGGAGTGCCCTGCCCTGAGGTGGGGTTCCGGTGTGTCGAGGGCTCCCTCTTCCCTTCTGATGTCATAGCTCACAGGGCTTCTCCTGGGGGCTGCCTTGGGAATAGCTGAGTTTGGACATAATGTAGACACATGTCCCCTGATGGGAGTGGTGACAGCTGCCGCTCTGCACCAACTCAACCGGCAGCCACGTGGCATTGTTTGAAAGAGCCTGTAGGGCCTCCAGGATTGCCTGCCTGCCCACCCCCTTCTGGGGTGCCTAGGGTGCTGCAGGGTGAACCACCCATGGGCTGACAGTGGGACTTCACTGGGTCCCTGTCACGGAGCACACCTCACATGTGCCCACCTGTCACTTCCTTTCTACCCCCTTCTCTGCCAATACATGTGCTTGGCAGGATGGGGTTAGAAGTTTCCAGAGGCCCCAGACTCAGAGAAGAGAGCCTGGAAAAGCAGGTGGCCTGAGGGAACTGGGGCTGGTATGTGGGACAGACCACCTCGGGGCAAGGGGCTCCTGGGGCAGAGACACAGCATGGGGTCTCCCGGGGGGAGAAGGCAGGTCTGGGTTGGAGGAAACTCTCACGCCATGGGCACTGCCCAGTGGTGGCCTGGACTGGCTCTTCCTCAATGGGGGACATGACCCTTCTGACCCCACTGGGGCCATGGGACCCTAAGGAGTGAAAGAATGTGGGATTCTCAAGTGATTGTGGTAGTGAGCTCCCTGTCACAGGGGGATCCAAGCTGGCAGGGCTGCTTACCGTCAGGAAGATGGCAGAGGCTGTTCTCACAAAGAGCCCAAAGCTGCGTTAGATAGCTTTCTATCACTGTACTCCAACCCTATAATTCCAAGCATCTAGAATTCTGAGACTCCTTGCCTTCTATGACAGGAGGCACAAACTACTATGGGGTGGAGGCCAGATATTTGGCATGGAGGGTGGGGTGGGGGGAAGCAGAGGAGAGAGGCACTGGGAATGCAGAGAAGCGTTGCCAGCCTGTGGCCCGGGGCTGAGGGCTTCGCTGCCTCCCCGCCCAGAATGGCCTCCGCTCTGGTGCTGGCCCAGCCTCCGGGGCCTGGGATGTGAGCACAGAGCCGCCGGTTCTGCATCCTGTGGTCAAGTTTTATTGGAGCATCACTGGCCCCAGTTGAAAGGAATCCTTCATTTGCCGTCGCCTCCAGCCTGGAGGCCCAGGGAGCAACACGCAGTTTAGACCACAGAGCTTCATCCCTCCTCGTGCACCTCGGGACTCATGGAAAATCTGAGTCAACAAACATGCAAGACGGAGACACAAATAAAAAATAACGAGGGCAAACATTTACTGAGTATTCACCAGGGGCCAGATACAGTTCTGAGGCCTTTACTTGTATTAACTCCTTCCAGCCTCCCTGGAATGGGGTACCGTTGTCGTCATTAATCCATTTTACAGACGGGAGCCCGAGGCTTAAGGTCCTCTCAGCCGTTGGGTGGCAGAGCTGGGGTTCAAACCGGGTGGTCTGCCTCCAAAGTCTGTGTCCTTAACCACTGCTCCTCCCTGCCACTCTGCAAGTGGGGTGGGTGGGGAAGACAGAGAGCAGAGGTAGAGATGGATGGGGTTGGGGCGTGGGGCGCTGAGGGCTCTGAGGCCCTGAGAAGGGATGCTGCCATGCCCAGCCCAGGAGGGGAAGCAGACCAGCTCAGTTACAGGGGTCATCCTGTCCTGTCCCCCAGGCCTTCAGATGAGGTGTCGGGCATCCAAGGGTGGTCCCCTGCCTTGTCAAGCCTTCCAAAGTCAGAGGCAGGCTTTGCCAGTGTTGGAGCTGGTTCCCCGGGCTCTCCTGGAAGGCAAGAACCTGGGGCTGCTAGGGCTGCTAGGGTCAGCCCTGAGCCTACCTGCTCTGTGGCCAGTGTCCCGGGGGGACACCTGCTCCTGAAGTGGGGGCAGTTTCTGGAAGGTCACTCAGAGCTTCCAGGGCTGGGGCTGGCATTCTCCATGGATGTGAACATGTGTAGGGGGCTTCCCTCTGTCCACCTCTGCTGCCATCTGACCTGCCAGAGGAACTAGGCAGACAGCAGGAAGAGAGGGCATTCTGGGGCCGTGGGCCTCATCTGCGGACAACTCAGACAGACCTTCCTTGTCCCACTGGTACCTTCTTCTTCTTCTTGTTTTCTTTTGGCCACGCTGAGCAGGTTGCCGGGTCTTGGTTCCCCGACCAGGGATTGAACCCGGGCCAGACAGTGAAAGCTCAGAGTCCTAATCACTGGACCTCCAGGGAAGTCCCCACTGGTACCTTCTAATAACGTCTCTCACCCAGAGCGCCTGCCCGTCTTAGGCACGAACAAAGCAGCCATCCTCACTGGGTACTTCCTTTGTTCCAGTCACCACCGTGAGGACTTGGCCATAATGGAATATCTCACTTCATCCCCACAACTGTGTCAGGAAGGGGTTATTATCACCCCCATTTTACAGATGAAGAGACTGAGGCTCAGAGAAGGGAAATCACTTCTCCACACAGCTAAGTGATTCACATCTAGGGCTGTCTGACACCCCCACCCCTCACTGAGCCCCTAATTCCCGCCCCTGCCACGAGGACTGGGAAGAAACCTACCCAGGCCAGGTTTCTCAGAGCCCCAGACCGATGCCCCCTGTACCCTAGCTGGGCTGGCGGGGGGCCGAGGAGGAAAACAATGGGAGAGAAAGGGAGCGGAAACCCTCTGGAAGTGAGCGGGGAGGGAAGCCAGGCTGCCAGGGGGTTCTGGACAGGCTGGGTCCCTGAGTCCATGGGGCAGGGGGCAGTGGCAGGGCTCAGGGTGCCCAGACCATCCTTCCTGTGTGCGTTTGAGGTGCCCTGGCCCAGCCCTGAATGGGGAGACCAAGGCAACAAGGACCTACGTGGGTCCCATCCTGTGGTCTTAGGGGTCTCGGCTTTCTCTGGGGGACCCCTAGCCTGAGCAAGTGGAGGAGACCCTGGAAAGACGCAGATTCACTTGCCTCTACACTGCTGAGTCTGGCAAGAGGAGGAAGCTGCTGGTTCAACCTTGACAGCATCTCCTCTGCCCCCGGGCAGGCTGAGAATGTTGGGAGAAGGGCAGGTGGGCTCAGGGCCCCTGACTTGGGCTGCACAGAAGGCCCTCGCCTGACCTCCCAGCTGGCCCAGCTCTCCCCACAGGCTCACCAGGTGGGCTTCCAGTGGCCCCTCCTGGCCCCTCGTCCCTTCCCCAAACCCTGGGGTGCTGTCCTTTGACATCCATTATGGTATTAACCTGGAGGGGAGCACAGGTCACTCTGAACCCAGGGCCCTTCTGCGGCTGCTTGCCGAGGTCCCAGTGCCTGGACCACCTGCTCTGTATCCATCCTGGTGCCCAGGACCAGGTCTCTCTTAGCCTCGGTGCTCTGGTCAGTGACCTGAGTGCTCAGGATAGGAGACTGGTCCTCAGAGTGGCCTTTGAATGCTGTGACCCTGCAGCCTCGCTCACTCAGGGCCATCACCTTGACCCCCAGGATGGCAGGGTCCAGCCCTGGTCTAGGCGTCCGGGCTGAGCCCAGGTTTCCATCTGTGACTCTGGACTGGCAGGTTGGTTGGCCTGAGGGACACCATGGCTGAGGGCTCTGTCTCCAGCCCCTCACCTGTGGGCGTCCCTGTCTTGCTCCCATGCCAGCAGCCCCTGGCCTCACCTCAGGTGCATCTCTCTCCCTCTAGGAGCCGCAGTCCTCTGGGCCCTGCTCCTTCCTAGCCCTGGGAGGGGCCCTCAGGGGCAGCTGTCACCATTCATATGGGGTGGGGGGGAAGGAGAGTACGGTGAACAGGCGCTCAGGGTGGTGGGGGCCTGCCCTCCTTCTCCATCTGCCCAGGGGCCCAGCTTCCCCTCTGTTTCCTCCCTCTGAGTTGAGAATTGGGATGAAGGGCTTTGACCATGCTCTCAATCCACCAACACTGTTGGAGGCCTCCTTGGTGCTAGGTGCTTGGGGTGAACTCTGGTTGTGCCGTTAACAGGTTCTGGTGCCTTGGATCACTTACTTCCTGCTTCTGGCCTCAGTTTTCCCCTCTGAGGAATGGGGTTGGACTTGAGATGTTGACGTGGCCTTCCAGCTCTTGCTGGGGTGAAGCTCACCTCTCGCCCTTGTGTGCAGGCCCCCTGACACACACACACACACACACACACACACTTCTAAGGCCACAGGGCTCCCTGACCAGTCCCCGAGCTGTGACCATGGCAGTCTTTCCAGTCTCCAGCCTGGTGGGCCTTGTCACCAACAGTGAGAGGGTGGGGGTGGGGGGTGGAGGTCTCCCTTCCTCCCCCTCAGCCCCTCTTCAGGGCCAAGCAGCAGGGAGCTTGTCAGGGAGTGAATCCTCCCAGACAAACCAGGCCAATCAACAAACAGACGACCAAAATAACAAGGAAAGATTATGAAACCCAGATTCAGGGAAAGAGGCCACTCCAAGCCTCTCTCCAGGACGGGGGGCAGTGAAATCGGGCCAGGCCTGTGGGTCAGAGCCGGCCTGGCCCAGACTATCTTTGTACTGTCTGGGGGATGGGGGCTGATGAAATCCCAGCTGTGTTTCACCAAAGCACTTACCCCTTAAGCCCGGGCTCCATGTGGTGCAAATTCATTGTCACTTAACTCATCACTCAAGGCTCTGAGCCGCACCCCTCCCCCTTCCCAAGAAAGACAAAAACACACAGTCTCTGGCACAAGGGGGAGGTGGGCGTAAGGGGCCGTGACAGGCAGGCTGGCTGTCTTGACCTGAGCCGCCCCCAGCGGGCAGCTGGCCCCTGCATCTTCCCACCTCCTTCCATCCAGCCCAGGCTTCCTCAAAGGCAGGCTGCCGTGCAAGCCCCGCTGAGGTCAGGTTGGGAGCCTGGGGTCACTGACATCCTCCCCACACCCCCAGCCAGCGCTGGAAACAGGAACCTGATGAGCCCCGAAGCGTGTGCGCAGGAACGCCTGGAGGTCACCACGTGGCAGCGTGACACGCGGATGTGTCCGCGCCAACGACACAGGCAATTTCCATCTGCTTTATGTCCTTGTTGCTTTTCACGTTTGTCGGTTTGTACCTGGTATTCTGCACCTCAGGGCTGTGCTGGGGTTGGTGAGGGGAGAATCAGACTGGATGGGAAGTGCTTCTGCCGGGGCATTTAGTCTTTATCAGATGCGGGGACGGAGACCACTGCTTTTACAAACTGCACTTACCCCCCTGTGGCTTCCTGAGCCAGGTGGCCACGGCCGAGGGCGCGTTCGGTGCTGGGCTCCCCCAGCCCGCCCCACCTGCGTGGGCACCGATCCCTCAAGCCCTTATTTTAGCCGACACCAGAATGGCTTTTCTCAGGAGGGCTTCAACTGGGACAGAGCAGGCCCCCGACTGCCGTCTTATCCCATGTTGGGTGCCTCTCTCTCCCCCTAGACCGTGGGAGGCAGGGTGGGGGGTGACCCACCCTGGATCCTCAATGCCTGGCACGGGGTTCGGCCTAGAACCCAAGTGCGGCAAATGCTTGTTGAATGAATTAATACATTTCTCAAGTGACCTCAGAGTGCTATTTGCATTATCTACACGCCAGATTTATCCAGAGCGGCGGCTCCCCAGATAAATATTGACAATCTGGCTTTTGTATGTTCTGCAGTCAGGGACAAAGCTCCCTTTCTGATCTGGGCAGGAAGGAAAGCTCCAGTCCCTAGAGACAGATGACCCCTGAACCCTCCTCTCACCACATCGGGGATGCCTGTGACCCCCTTTGCTCTCGTGACTTCTCTGCTGGGCCGCCCCGTTAGCTTTGGTTTCTGGTCCCCGGAGCGGGGGGCAGTGGGGGGGGCAGCAGGGTGGAGCTGCAGGATTTTGCTTTCCTGGGCAGGGCCAGGCAGTTCCCGAAGCAGCGGAGTTGTTTGGGTGCAAACATTTCCCTGCATTGTCTGGCTTCAGAAGGCAGCCAAAAGTCTAGGCAGGAGGGAGGGAGCGGCAACAGGATTTTTCTCCCCTCCATCCCTAAGAAGACAGGAGGCTCAAAGCACACATGTGGGGCTTGGGAGGTCATGTCAGGCCCAGGGGGATACAGAGGAACGAGGAGCAGACAGAATAGGGGGCTCAGCTGGGCAGGGCTGGGGAGGCAGGTGGATTGATCTTTGATTCAAGTCCAGCCAAAGGATGAGGCTGTACCTGCCCCAGGGGATGCCTGGAGATGCTGTCATTTCCTTGCAGCCTGGGTTTTCCAGACCAGCCATGGTTTTCTCTTCTGATGCAGCAGAGAGCCGACCTCCCGTCTCGGCTAAACTTGCCCCTCCTCTGAGGCTTCTGCTCTTTGACACCTTTTCCAGGGTAGGTGGCTGTGAAGATGGGGCCTCCAGGAGGCTGAGAGAGGGACGTCCAAGCAGTATGTTACTTAGGTCTCAAAAAATGCCTGAGTTACAGATGGGGAAGCTGTGGCTCAGCAAGTAGCTGGGACGGAAGAGCCCAGAGCCCTCCGCTGCTGTAAGGTCCCGATGCCCAGACCACCTGCCCCTGTGGATCTCCAAGGTCCCTGCTCTCTCTGTCTTGGGGCCTTTTAACAAGATGCTCCCCTGACTTCTGCTTTTCCTCCCTGGAATTCCAGAAAGACGCTCCTCTGTGTCAAGATGGCAGTGGGCAATGCCACTTTGCATTTTGAGTGTGTTTCCCAAGTGATGCTTCATGGAATGTTGTTTTGGGAGAGAAAAAAAGATTCTGGACCCAATAAGCTGGGGAAACACTGGATCTGACAAAGTCAGACAGGCTTCTCTCTTGCGGGACTTCTCAGAGCCTTTAAGTGTCTACTTTGCTCTACTAAGAAGGAGCCCCGGTGTGCAGTGTTTCCCATACTTATTTGATACTGGTGCCATTTTTCCTCCTGAAATCTTTCCTGGGAAAAGTGGGACATACTTTGGGCCATGCAGGTTTTGAGGACACCTCAGGAGTTCTTGGACTTGAAATGTCAAGTCACCCAGCAGAGATGGTGGCTGTGGGTAAAGATGCTTCTTTTATCATGTCGAGTGGGAAATTATCCTTTCGACATCGGAGGAAGTTGGCCAGTGGAGGTTCCCTGGTGTCAAGCAAGTGTGGAGATCTGGCCACAGGATTTGCCTTCTTTTCCTTGGCACTGAATGGAGAAGAGCTGGCAGGTGGACAGAACAAGGAGGTAAGGACAGACCTTGTTCGTCTCTCTAATTTATTTTGAAAGTATGAGTCATGATTCTGTCATCTGTGACCAAGACTGGGCAAGACCCAGGCAGTTGGGAAGTTGGATTTCACTCATCAAGTTGGTGTGAAGTTCTGGAAAGGGTGATCCCAGCTTCGGGAGAGATCTGATTCCAAGACCAGATTTGGGGGTGAGTTACCAGGACTCAGGACATGCTGGGTTCTTACCATGTAGCTCCCTGTCCCCTCCTGAGAGCTGGAGTCCCCGGACCCCACTGGCAGGCTCAGTTCTGCCCCAAACTCTGGGGCCGGGCCTGACCTCAGCTAGGACGTTTCTGAAGGAGCCAAGTTCAATGCCCAATCTTATGTCCTGGTTCTAATAACGGAGGCTCAACTTTGCTTCCAGGGCCTCTCTCACCGATTCTTCCCCAGCATGAGTCCTGAACCCCAGCTGTGTGCTGGGGACCTTCTTGCCTGCTACTGGATGTCCCCCACTCTGCCCTCCTGCTTGGTTCCCAGGTCCCAGATTCCTGACACTAAATCCCACTGACCTGCTGGACCCTCTTCCTCCCATCAACTCTGGCTCCTCTTTGCATCTGCCTGGGCCCCAGGCCCGCTGGATGGGCTTTTTGCAGGTGATGTTGTGTGAGAGTCCACGCCACCTCAGAGGGAGTCCAGCTGCAAAGCCCAGAACTCTTCCGGTCTGCAGCTTTCTTGGACGCCAGCCAGGCAAGAAGGAACCATTCAACTCAAGCCTGGGGATAAGACCAGGCCTCTTGAAACTCATTCACTCGCTTGTTCATTCATTCAGTTACTTATTATTGCTATCAGCGTTTGTAGACTCAAGCAAGATCACACTCTAAGTCAGTGGTGCTCAAACTTGAATGGGCAGCATAGGGCCCTGCAGAGCTTATTAAAACACAGACCATTGATTTAGTAGGTCTGTGGTGGGGCCGATCATTTGCATTTCTAACAAGCTTCCAGGTGATGTTGATGCTACGCGTCTGGGGACCGCAAAGGGGGGAGAGGTCAAAGCTATTATCAAATAATAAAAGCCCACCTATGGACTATCTTACCAGGCCATTGAAACCAGAAGCTTCCACAAGACAGGTCTGGATGGAGTGAGGCTGTGGAAGGACCTGGACCTGAGCAGGGAGAGGGGAGACGAACCGAAAGACAGACAGAGACCCAGAAGGCTGGTTGGGGACGCAGAGGACAAGTCTGCCTGTTTCCTTGGCTGGACCAGCCCTGGAGGTCAAGGTCTGGGGCAGGAGGGAGGCAGGCAGGCCTAGGAAGTCTGGGGCCACGCAGAGCGGAGGCTGGGATTTGGCCTCCGGCCCAATGCACCTGACCCGTAGGTCTGGGAACAATGGCTAGGCCAGTGCTGCCTGGCCTGCTGCCGGGCACATCTCTGTTTTCCTTCCCGGCTCCCATCTCCCCGACCTCTCCTCGCTCACTCTCTCTCTGGCAGGCCCATGCTGTCCGCTGGACCCTGGACAGCACATTCCTTCGTGCTGATCTCTTCCCAGTGGCTGCAAGCACACGTTCTCACAGTGAGGCTAGAAGAGAGGCCAGGGGCTGCGGAGATGCGGACGGGGGCTCAGGCCGGCCCCCCTGGGGCCCTGGACCCTCATTCAGAGACCAGAGGGCACGCGGGGGGAGGAAGGGGTTCCCTAGTACCCAGCCAGCCCTGGGAACTTGGACCGCTTCCTCCCCAACCTTGTGTTTCCTGCTGTTAGGTGAGCAGCAGACATTGCGGGCCCCACGCACAGCGCCCTCTGTAGAGGGTGGCCCTGGTCCAGTTGGCGCCGGGCATGATCTGTCCGCCTTGGAGGAAGGCTCAACGCCATAGAGGAATGGTCCCTTCTGGAACAGGACCTTCCCCTGGGTCAGGCCACCATTCCTGGGAGTCCTGTACTGCCTCTCTCTTCCCCATACCTGCACGGCCCTGACATTCAGAGGGACCTGCTGTCCAGGCTGGCAGCAGAGAGGTTAGGGGCTCATGTCCTGGTCCCCCTGGAGTCTTTCCTGAGCCGTTTATGCTGGGCCAGGTCTCTGCCTTGGGGTCAGGTTCAAGGTTCAATTTGGGGCTGGTGTCAGGATCAAGGTTTAATTTGGGATTGGGATTAACGTCAGAGTTCAGCCTGGGCTGGGCTCAGGTGTCAGCCTACATTTCAGGTTAGAGTTCAGTCTGAGAGTGGAGTTGGGGTTCAATTTGGTGTCAGGCTCAGTCTGGGGTCATGCTGGGGCTTCGCCTAGGGGGGGTGTTGGGCACTCTGGGTTTGGGGTTAAGGCTTGGACCCCAACACAGACTAGGTCCTCAGTGTGTGGACTGGACCCTGTGTGGAGCTGACTGAGGCACGTATGTGTTAAGGTGATCCCTGTGCTCTCCCCACTGTCTTCCTGCCCCCAGTGACCACCCCCCCCAGCCCCTCAAGCTGCTCCCTGACTCCTGAAGCCTCATAACAGGGCCAGAGGCAGAATGAGGCCTGGGGCTGGGCTTGGCGGCCGGAGAGAGTGTCCACTTCAGCTCTTTCTTCAGCAAAATGTGTCCTGATACCTGGGCTGAGCCCAGGGACACAGCGGGTACCACAGAGTCCCTCAGCCCTCTCTGGGCCTGTTTCCCTGTCTCAGAAGCTCAGTGCTGGTGAGCTGGGCTGACCCGCAGAAACGTGGGTCTGCAAGAGGATTGGAGGGGGGACGGCGGGTGGGGGCCACTTCTAGAGCTCTGGCCTGGAGGGAGGGGCTGCCCTGGGCAGGGGAGGGAGGAGGGGCAGGCAGGACAGACCTTCCTGGGAGCCCGCTGGGGGAAGGTCTGTAGCCAAGGAGGCATCTATTGTCCCTTAGGACAATCTATTGTCAGCCAGAGGTGGCTGACAGTGCCACCTCTGTAAGCAAAGGGCCTCCTTCTGTGGCGTGGAGCCTCCCACACGACAAACGTGGCTTAAATGTTAGGTCAGTAAGAGGTCCCAATCCTGGCACTGGACTCCAGAGGCCCTGACACCTGCTCATCAGCAGGGCCCCAGAACACCCCAGCAAGCCCCCTGCACGCAGGAGGGCAGGTCAGAAGCCCGAGGCTGCCCTTGGCCTCTGATCCTTCTCTTGTTCTCTTAGCTCGGCCCCCTAATCTGGCCTCCTCCTGTCAAAGCCGCAGACACAAAGAGAAGCCCAAACTGACGTCAGGTGAAGCGTCCACAGGGCCTCTGTCTCTCCCAGAAATTTGACTCCGGTGCCCAGCGTGGATGTCTGTGGTTTTTAAAAGGTGAAAATGGCCCATAACCCTGCTCTGTGTCTCCACCGAAACCTGGCAAGATGCGTAGCTTGGGGGAAGATGGGCTCCAGGGTTCTGGTCCTAGACCAGAGCTGGGCTGGACTGGTGAGCCCCTTCCCCTCTCTGAGGTCCCCCCGACCCCTCTCCCCTGTTCCAGCTCCCTGGCAGACCCCAGCATCCCACGCTCTCCGCTGTCCCTAGCAGCTCCTGTCCCCGACCCTCCTGCCCCTTCTTCCTCCCAGCTCCTCTCCACGGCTAAGGCCCTGACCTTCTCGGCCCTTCCCATGCTGAGGCCCATTGCCCAGTCCCCCTGGGGGCTACCTGGTTCATGGACCTCTGGGTGCCCCTCCCCGCCAAGGCCCCCGCCACCCCAGCCCTGAGCCTGGACGCAGAAGGTGCTCCGTGAGCCTTTGCTGGCTCAGGATGGATAAATTCCTCCTCGAATCTGCCTTTGCTCATGCTTTGCCCTGCTTCCATGTGGACATTTGAACCACGGATTTCTGGGAACCATTCTGTGCCACGAGCAGGGGCTGCTGGGAGGAGCCCAGGGAGCCAGATGGCCATTGTGCCCTCGGTCAGCATGACCTGGTCCAGCCCAGGGGTGGCCCCTCCAGGCAGCGGGCTGTGATGGCCAGGCTCTTTCAGGGTGAGCACATGGTCATCAGGCCAGTCCTGCTTCCTGATGCCTGCCCTGGGCACTAGAGCCCCTCCCTTGACATCAAGGGGCCCACAGTCCAGGATGTGTGTGGAGAGGAAAAATCCTCAGTCTCTGATTCTTGCTCCAAGCCGTCTCGATTTCTGCTGCAGACTCATGGCCACTGCCAGGCTGTACGATGATTCCTGTGGGCCAGGGTCCCCCACACCATGGTCAACCTGACCATGACCTTGCCTTACTTAATCCCCTTGCTTTCCTGTCATTTATGGAATATGGTCCAACCTGCTGACGTCAGCTACCCACACCCATACTTTCTATTCCCTGTCCATTCATCACTTCTCTGGCTCCTGCCAGGACTGTTCCTATCTCTGAGGCTTTACCTGGTCCCTCCTCAGGCCTCACGTCTCAGCTAAGGCAGGGGTAACCTGCACCCCTGCCTACCCAGGTGCCCCACTAGAACTTGAGGGCCCCTAAGTGTGGTCGGTGTCTGGCAGCCCTGGGCTTGTCCTCAGAGCACTGTGCCATGAGTGTCTGTGCTGCTGAGTCACTGTATGATCCGGCAGGAGCCAGTATCCTTTGCCCCCTTGTATTCATGAGACCACTGAGGCCTAGAGAGGGGAAGTGACCATCCCAAGGTCACACGGGCATTATAGCTCACCCTCTGATTCATCTTTGCAATTTTCCTTTTGTCGATCTATTGTTGTCTCTACCTGTGCTCCCCTGAATGGGCTTCACAGAAGACTGGACTGTTGGGGAAAACACCTCTTCCAGGAGGCTTTCCCCCAACTCCCCAACCTTCCAAGGCATGGACACAGGCTGCTGACCAGATACCTTGGCAACAGCTGCCTGGCGTGGTACCCGTGAGCATCCTCATCAGAATCTCACCTTCACCTCTGTTGCCCTCTGACCATGGGCAAGTCCTCGTCTTTTCTTTTTAAACCCCAATTTACCTTTTTTATAGAACGAAGGCCTTGAACTTGCTGAATTCTGAGGCTCTGCTTTGGAACTAGGGGTTGGTCAGGCGCGCAGAGCCCAGGGTCTTGGTGGCTTCCTGCCGTCAGGACAAAGTGTAACGGGAAGACCTCGGAGCGGGAGGCAGCAGTCCTGGGTGAGAGTCTGCATCGACCTCTCAATAACTGTGTGGTCTCAGGCAAATTCCACTCCGGGCCTTCATTTCCGAAGAAACGGGGAAACCTGCCAGGCTTGGCTTCCTTCAAGGGTAATTAAGCGCGACCGTGGCTTTGAAGGTGTTTGCTGAGTTGAACAGCACCGTGCAGGTGGATGTGCCGGCTCCGCGGCCCACAGCGCTCCTCCCAGGGCCTGGCTCAGAAAGCCTGGGCAGATGATCCCCATGTGGCACCCTGCCGAGGGAACGTGGCAGGTGACTGGGCGCTGCGTCCCCAGGCGACTTGTACGGGCAGCATTCCCGGCAGTGCATGCTCTGTTCCCAGCTGGTCCCACTGCTGGGCAGCGCAACACCGCCCCCCCGCCCCCCCATGGGAGGGAATGGGGGAGCCACCTGGCACTGACCCAGCCTGGCTGGCCTCCCACCCCATGTTTTGTTCGCAGAGTTTGGAATGTCCTGGGACGCGGAGCCAGGCTCTCTGGGGGGACACTGGTGCCATCTCCTTGATCTCATTGCTGGACAGGTTTCTCCCTCATTGCAGCTTGGGACGCGGCAGGCTCCCAGCCCCAGCTGCTGCCAGTTCCACTCCGTCTGTGTCTGTCCCAGCACTGGCAGCCAGCAGCCATGCAGCTGGGAGCTGGGGGGCTTCCTGGAAGGTGTGGGGGGGCAGTTCTCCCAGGCCGTCTGCCGTGGGCCCCGGGCACGCCTTGAACAGGCTCCCTACAAACCCTTTCCATCTGTTCTTATTCACAAAGTCCTTTGCCCGTGAACCCCTGATACTGGGGGTCTGTTTGAAACGATGTTCTCAGGACCTAAGGGACTTGGGAGGGGCAGAGTGGGCTAACTGCTCGGATTTCTGGTCTCCTTAGAGGGACAGTCTGTGCACAGAGTGAAAAGACACGTGTATGTGTGTGTGTGTGTGTGTGTGTGTGTGTGTGTGTGTGTGCGTGCGTTTGCACGTGCATGGAGTCTTTTTTTGAGCTCCTAGTTTTTAGTATCCCTAGACTTGATTCATTGCAGGAAGTGGTTGGGGGGAAGGGCTAGGGAGGTCAGGGGTTTAGTTCAGGAAAGAGTCCATCCTCTCCTGGACAGCACTTGCCTCTGGGTGGCTGGATGCTCCGTACCCCGACTTGGGCCCACCTGGCTTGAGAGAGGTATGGTGCGGCTAATCCTGTTGTCAGAAATGTGCAAATGTGCGTGTGTGCGCGTGTGCGTGTGCACACACACGCACACGCACACACACGAGTCATTCCTGAGCCCCCAGGTCAGGAAGGAGATTGATTCATCCTCCCCTAGCTACGGGACACTCCTGGTGTACGTAGCTCACACCTGGCTGGGGCGTGGGGCCTGGGCGTCCTGGCAGTAGAAGAGGGAATCCTCTCTGGGGGTGCAGATCCCTGGAGGGACCCTGTGGTCTGTCCTCAGCTTGGGCAATCCCTGCTCTGATGTAGGTCAACACCCGCCCCAGGCTCGGGTAAACGCTCTTCTTTCCACATCATTAATGAGGAGACTAAGTAAGTCAGCGCCTCTGGCAGGCCCCCCAGCCCCCCGGCAGCCTGGCTGGAGCTATTAATATTGCTGCGTTTATGACGCCCCTGGCCCCGCCGAAAGGCTCCTCTCTCTCTTCGCTATTGGAATGAATTTTGTGAATCAGAAGGGGCGGGGGTGGAGAGGCAGCCTGTTGGAATCCAGGACGATGACATCTCCACCTCCTCCTGCGGCGGGTCTCACTCACTAATTCTATAAAACAGTCACCGTGTCCAGCCCAGCCAGGGGCCGCTTGCCTAGCCGGGCTGCCTCATACCTCTGCTATGCTCTACCTCCCCGGGGGGGCGGGGGGGCGGTGCTGGCCCCGGCGCCAATGATTCAGGCCCCCTGACACCTTGCACTGATGTCAGTGGGAACCGAGGCCTCGGGCCCCGGGACCTTCTGGCCTGTTGCCTGGGCCCCCGCCCTGCACAGGGCTTGGCCTCGGTTAGTGCCTCTCGTGACCTTCCCATGGACGAGGCCTGGCTGGGGGAGGAGGCCACGCCAGACAGCCTCTCCCTCACGCTGTCCCTTTTCTGAAAGCTGCCCGCACTGGCGCCCGGCCGTCCCCGGCCTCCTCGGGTTTCGAGGACTGTTCTAAATTTAATATGGGGGAATTCGGGGAATTTGTGAGCAAGTCCCCAGAGAACTGTGGCTGCCCTGAGGGCAAGGGTCCCTGCTTCTTCCCACCCTCCCCTAATTCTCATTTCTCTAATTGTCTATGTGGGCAGATCCCCACTGGGCAAACTCACTCCCTGAAGGGCTGGGCAGGGTGCCTGCACTTCTTACCTTTGGAGAAGGGTTTTCCCCCTCCACACCCCCGCCAGGGAGGAGACTTTTATACCAACATATTCTCTTGTCATTTGAAAAATGGTTTGCAAATATTTTCTCCCATTCTATGAGTTGTCTTTTCACTTTCTTGATAGTATTATTTGAAGCACAAAAGTTATTAGTTATGATGAAGTCCAATTTATCTATTTTTTCCTCGTGCTTTTCGTTTCATATCCAAGAAACCATTGCCAAATTCAAGGTCATGAAGATTTATCTCTATGTTTTCTTCTAAGAGTTTGATAGTTTTAGCTTTTACATTCAGGTCTTCAATCTATTTGAAGTTAATTTTTGTTTATGGTGTGAGGTAGGGGGTCCAGCTTTATTCTTTTGCTGTGGCTATCCAGTTGTCCCAGGACCATTTGTTGAAAAGACTATTCTTTCCTCATTGAATGGTCTTGGCACCCATGTCAAAAATCAATTAACTGTAGGGACTTCCCTGGTGGTCCAGTGGCTAAGATTCCACACTCCCAGTGCAGGGGGTCGGGTTTGATCCCTGGGCAGGCAACTAGATCCCACACGCACGCCACAACTAAAGATCCCGCATGCCGCAACGATGATCTTGCACGAGGCAACGAAGGTCCCATGTGCTGCAACTAAGACCCGGCACAGCCAAATAAGTAAATAAATAAAAATCTGAAAAAGTCAATTAACTGTAAACATAATGGTTTATTTCTCAATTCTATTCTACTGGTCTCTATATCTATCTTTATGGCAGTAATACAAGGTCTCGATTACTATAGCTTTGTAGTCAGTTTTGAAATCAGGAGTTGCGAGTCCTCTGACTTTGTTCTTCTTTTTCAAGATTGTTTTGACTATTTGAGATTCATTGTGTTTACATTTGAATTTAAGATGAGTTTTTCCATTTCTGCAGAAAACACCATTGGGATTTTGATAGGGATTGCACTGAATCTATTTTTGGAAACATTGTCATCTTAACAATATTAAGTCTTCCAATCCATAGACGTGGGATATCCGCTCATTTATTTAGATATTTAATTTCTTTCCATGATGTTGTGTAGTTTTGGGTGTACAAGGCTTGTGCTTCTTTTGTTAAATATATTTAAGCATTTTATTCTCTTTCGTGCTATTGTAAATGAAATTGTTTTTCTAATTTCATTTTTGAATCGAGTCATTTAAACTAGGATTTGACATAAAGCACCAGCCTAAGAATCATTTACCACCCAGCTTGTCAAGAACTTATGGGGACGTCCCTGGTGGTCCAGCGGCTAAGACTCTCCGTTCCCAACGCAGGGGGCCCGGGTTTGATCTCTGATCAGGGAACTAGATCCCACATGCCACAACTAAGAGTTCGCATGGCGCACCTAAATATCCCTCATGCCACAACGAAGATCCTGCACGTGGCCATGAAGATCCCACATGCTGCAGCTAAGACCCGGCACAGCCAAATAAATAAAAAAATATTTTTTTAAAAAAAGAACTTATGTAAAAAGTGAGATCAACATGTGACCCTTAAGCCTAGGTCAGTGGCTTCCCAGTGCCTGCTCTAGGACCCACTGCTGGGGCCCTGGCCTCTAGGGGGACATTTCACCCTCATCCTAGGTCTCCCTGCCTCTGATCTCTCTTTGCCCACACCAGCCTCCTCCCCACTGCCCAAATGATTCTTCTAAATCTGATGCTGTCACTTCCCTGCTTAAAACCTCTGGTGGCTCCCCATCTGGTCCATGGGAGAATCTTGAGCTCTTTGGCCTTCTGTTTAAGACCCTTCATCCTTCATTGCCAGCTCTGTGCTGATAGCCCTTGTGGGTCTTCTCTACGGAGTTGTCCCAGAGGCTGCAAAGCTGTCAGATTCAAGGGAGGCTCAGCGATGCAACCAGATCAGCTGTTCCTCTGCTGTCCCCATCTCTACCTGAGGCAGGTCCAACCTCCTGACTTCCTAGACACATCTTCCTCCCCCACCTCGATTCCCTACATGCTGTTACCAAATCCTATCGATATCACCTACTAAGTTCCCCTTGTGTCCCTCTTATTCATGGCCACCAAATTTGGCCTTTATCCTGGCCTGCTCATAGACTATCAGAATGATCTTTCTACGGCATTGATCGTCCCTCCTTCAAACCTTTGATAACCCCCCATGACCTCCAGGGACAAAGCCTGGGTGCTGACGTTCTGACCTTGCCCACATCTGCCCTCTCCTCAGGCCTGCCTCACGCCCTCTGTGGGGCCCCCTGTGGACCCCCCGACCGTCCCCCCTCCCCAGCTCCATGCCCTTGACAGCTCTTCACCCAGGCCTGCCTGGCAAACTCCGGCCCCTTATGCCAGACTTGCCTCTTTAACACGGCATCCCCACCTCCCAGGTGGAGGGAATCCCTCGTCCCAGATGGCAACCATGGCAACCGGGACACTCCGTCTGTCCCTCTCCCTCAGCCAGGACCACGCTTGGTTTTCTTCCATACCACAGAGCCTGGCATGGGCCTGGAAGAGAGCGGCCATCGGCCAATATTTGCTGAACAATGACGCCACGAGACGCTTTGGAAAAGGCTGAGTTCACTGAGCCACAGTCATGCTCAGTTCTTTCTTTTTTTTAAATAAATAAAATTATTTATTTATTTATTTTTGGCTGTGTTGGGTCTTTGTTGCTGAGTGCTGACTTTCTCTAGTTGCAACGAACGGGGGCTACTCTTCGTTGTGGTGCGCGGGCTTCTCACTGTGGTGGCTTCTCTTGTTGCGGAGCATGGGGCTCTAGGTGCGCAGGCTTTAGTAGTTGTGGCACGCAGGCTCAGTAGTTGTGGCTTGCGGGCTCTAGAGCGCAGGCTCAGTAGCTGTGGCGCACGGGCTTAGTTGCTCCATGATATGTGGGATCTTCCCGGACCAGGGCTCGAACCCGTGTCCCCTGCACTGGCAGGCAGATTCCTAACCACTGCGCCACCAGGGAAGCCCTCGTGCTCAGGTTTGAGTGCTGTGATGAGTTGAGGAGTGGCTGGTGGGTCTCCAGGAGGCAGCGGCCTGCAGGAGCCAGCATTCTTTGCCCCCTTTGGATTCGTGAGACCACTGAGGCCTGGAGAGGGGGAAGGGACAGTCCCAACGTGGCTCTAGCTGTCACGCAGGGCTCTGAGCCCTGCGTCCTGAGAGGGCCTCTGCCTGGGTGTTCCCCACCTTCCCAGCACCTCCCGATCAGGACTCCCCCGGCCAGTCATGTCCCTGTCCCCCTGGCAGCTGGGCTCTGGTCACCTCCACTTCCTGTCCTTGTCCTCACCCCGCTGCCTGCTCCACTTTGGCCCCCACCCTGCTGCTCCCTGGTGACCAAGGGCCTCTTTGCTCATTAATCTCAGGGCCTGAACCAGTGGGATGGAGCCCCCCCGGCCCCCGGCTCCTCCTGGCTTCCCTCATCCTCAGCATCTCTCCAGGACCAGGCCTGGCTCTCTGCAGCCCCCACCTCACAGCCTCCCTGTCCTGCGTGCTGCCACGCAAGCTCTGCTGGACTGTTCTCAGGCACTCTGCTGCTTCTCCATGTCCATGGGTCTCCCCTGCTTGACCGGACATTTATTTATTTATTTATTTATTTTGCGGTACACAGGCCTCTCACTGCTGCAGCCTCTCCCGTTGCGGAGCACAGGCTCCGGACGCGCAGGCTCAGCGGCCATGGCTCACGGGCCCAGCCGCTCCGCGGCATGTGGGACCTTCCCGGACCGGGGCACGAACCCGTGTCCCCTGCATCGGCAGGCGGACTCTCAACCACTGCGCCACCAGGGAAGCCCCGAACATTTCTTAAGGGCAGGGACTCTGTGAGTTTTCTCAGAATCCCCAGAACCCAGCACAGGTCTGGCCCAGGAGGGGCTCGATCAATGGTTTAAAATGGAATTCTGGAATTCTTTGGAAAATGTCTTTATTCTCTGCTTTCCCCTTGCCCAGAGATGAGATATGATTTGAGGGACAAAAGAGTAGCCTTCCGAGGGGGGAGTATATGATTGGATTTGGGGGGGTGGTTTGCGTTACCACTGGGGGAGGTCCTAGGACCTTCTGAGAGCGGGGAGAAGCTATAAGGGGCAGGTACCAAGAAACTTCCCTCCTCTGGACAGCAAGTATTATGGAGCTAATAGCAGAAGGCCCCCCAACCCTGTGTCCCATGCCTCTCCCCTGTCCTGGGGTCCTCTCTCTTCCCTGTGGGTCCTGCCTCTGACCTCCTGGTCCCCAGCACATGAACCTGCTACACAGCCTTGCCTCCAGACACTCACAGCAGCCCCAGGCCCGTGGCGACTGTGTAGCTGGGAGGAAGCTGCCCGCTGGGGTCTGAGCTCCGAGCCCTCACGCTCGGTTCCCGTCTCCGCCCCACTACACCTCCCGCCAGCGCCTAATCACTTCCATCTGCCCCACTGACTAACGGGGCTCCAGCTGTCAAGGTTCTAAAAATTTCCAAATTCCTCCCCACCCTGTCCTTCCAGGCTGTTTCTCCAGTGCTGGCCCCCTGCTGGCACCCCCATGTACCCAACAAGCTGCTCTTCCCCACGCCACACCCAGTAGGGCAGCGGGTGGCAGAGGGGGGCTTCTGCAAGGGGCTGGACAGGAAGGGCCTCTGGACCCCTCTCCCCCTGGGGAAGGCCCTGACAGCAGCAGAGAATATGGGAGCTGGAAAACCAGGGTCGAAGGAGCCATCAAGACAACCCTTCCATTTTACAGATCAGGGAAACCGAGGTCCAGAGCCAGCAGCAGAGCTGGGTGTAGAATGCAGGCCTTGGGACCCTGGTCCAGGGCTCTCCTACCTCTGCTGTCACTCTTCCTGTCACCTCTAGCTTTCCCTCTGGGCTGCGGGAAAGGCGGCTTCAGCCCTGGCCCCCCCTGCCCCAGGGACCAGGGCTACTTGGTGACCAGGAGGGGGTCTCTCCATGCCCCTCAACCCCTGGCCTCTTCCTAGCTGGCCTGCTCCTTCCCCCTTCCCTCCCCAGGGTAGCTCCTGAAGAAGTGTTTGTATCTAAAGAGTACTTCCAGGGCAACTTGCCTTCCTGGCGTGTGTGTGTGTGTGTGTGTGTGTGTGTGATGAGAAGGGGAGGGGAGGAGAGGGTTCAGCTATGACACCCTCACCCCCTGTGACCCACAGCCCCTCTGGGTTTATAAGACTTGGGCCCTGGGAGGCTTGATCTTGGACAGAGCCTGAGGATGTCTGCAGGAACCACCCATCCTCCCTTTTATAGGACATCCTCCATGGATGAACTGTGGGAAGGGGCGCAGAGTCCAGTTCCCTCGGCCTAAGGAGGCAGAGGGGTAACCCTATGGTGAATAGCTCCCAGGGGACCCCTCTTCCTTCTTCTGCTCCTCAGAGGACCCTCTCCCAGGAAGTCTCTGACTACACACCTCTGTATGGCCCCCCAACTTCTAAGATGAAATCCTACCCACATGGCAACACTTGCCAGGCTGTGCGTGGCAGCGCCTGTCCACTTCTGCGGCCCCAGCTTGCCCTTCTCCCTGCCACGCCTGCCACATACCTGCCCCTGCACGGCCCTCCACTCCCCACGGCCAGTCCTCTTTACCTGGCTCCCTCCTCCTTCAAGCCCAGCTTGAGGGTCATGCCTCCTCCTCCAGGCAGGCTTCCTTGGGCTGCCAGAGAGAGCCGACCACTGCTCCATGGGCTAGCTCACACCTGGAGCTGACCCACAGTAGCTCGGGTCTCCGTGTGTGTGGTGACCTGGTTCTCAGCCCATGTCCCCTCCAACCACAGAGCAATGCCAGGGAGGGGTCCCTGTGCCTCTGCACTATGGCCTCAGAGCTTGAGCAGGGCCTGGAGCCTGAATTCTTCCCTGCCTGGACTGCCCAGGCCTTTGCAGAGATGTCCGGAGAGGGCCCAGACCTTGGGCTGTTCTGTCCTGGACTTCATTGAGGACCCAGATGGAGAGGGACATGGCAGGGTGGTCAGGGCCAGGCAGGCAGGAGGACAGAGGTACGGCCTAGAGTGGGTGGCCCAGTAACAGCTGCGTGGCAGAGCCAGACAAGACTAGGGTGATGTGGAGGGAGGGAGGGAGGGAGGGAGGGAGGGCCTGGGTCTCTTGCTGAGCACGCCCCACGTGAACCTCTTCCCCCATCACTAAGTCCCTTCTCCTCTGTCTGACACCCTTCCCCTCCCTGTCCCCCTCCCTCTTATTAAGTCCTATCCTAACTGCACCCTCTCCCCCCCATTTCCCCCACTCCGCCCACGCTGGGGCTGGCTTTGCCAGGCATGTTCAGTGCAGCCCCAAGCTGCCGGGCAGCAAGCAGCCGGGCTGCTCCAGGTCCTGGTGCTGTGGCCTCTTCCCAGGATCTGGCCTGGAGCTAGGCGCTTTCTGGGGAGACCTCCGGCTGCCTCCCCCTCCATGGCATGCGGGGAATGCAGCCCCTGCCCATGCCGGCCCCCTCCGCTGCGGGAGAGGAGCTCAGTCCGGTGGACTTTTAAGGACTAAACAGGGAGCGAGCTCTGTCCCTGGCCTGGGTGAGCTGTCCTCGTGTCTGATCCCGTCTTGGAAGGGCTTGGCCGGGTGCCCCAGTGGGGAGAGGTCTCAGCGCTTAGATCAGGAATAGACCAGGGCTGGAATTGTGCCGGCTCTAGCTGGGCCTCTGTCCCTTCTTTGTCCCCACTCGGGTGGTGCTGAGGGCTGAGGACCCCTGCCCCTGTCTAGCAGGGGCTCCAGACCTGGAATTTATGGCCTCTGGTTTGGACCGCCCACCCTGAGCTGGGGCCTCTGGGTTCTTCTCAGAGGGGCCTGGAAATGATGAATGTTACAGTGCCGGGGACCACAGCTACCATTTCCCAGTGCCGGGTCCTTTCTTGACTCAGCCAATGGCCCTTAGTTTTATCATCACTCCCATTTTATAGATGAGAAAACTGAGGCTCTGACACATTATCTTGTCCAATGCCTTACAGCTGGTCTATGGAACAGTCAGGATTTAGTCCTTTGTCTCCCAGTCTCGGGGGACAGAAGATGAGGCAGAGGAAGAGTAACACCTCCCTTTCTGTGTCCCCTGTGATCTTTCCTTTTTCACTGCAGTTTTGGGTAATACTAGCCACCCTCTGATTGTTAGGTAGCTCCTTGCCCGTCTGTGCACATGACTCCTGAGCCCCGTGCTGTGTCCCCTAGGCCCAGAGGCTCTGGCCAACATGATATGCTACTTGGGGCCTTGCGCCCAAACTTTGGGCCTCCCATCCCCAACAGGCCCAGCCTCTCCCCAGAGGCTGGGAATGGCCTGCCCTGCCCTCATCCGTCCTAGGCTGGTATTGGGTCCCTCGTTCCCAGGCGTGACTTTCAGACACTCCACTGCCCAGTTCTGCCCCGTTGCACTGTGGGCTTTGACTTCTCCTTGGGTCCCAGGGCTCCAGGAGGGACGACCAAGTCTGGATCAACGCTGGCGTTGCCCTGTGTAGGGAGGCCTTGACCAGGCGCTTGGCCAGAGTCTGGGGAGAGAACGGACTCATGAGAAAGCCCCGAGGTGCCAGGGATTCCAATTCCTGCTGGAGGGCGCCCGTCCTCTCCCTCGGCCACCGAGGCTGTCCCTCCCAAGGCCAGCCAGCTCTCTCCCCACCCTGCCACTCTGCTTTGTCTCAGCCACTTCCTGGAGAACCTGCAGCTGGACGTGGGATGAGGGACAGGCCGGACTCGCATCCATTGTTTGCTGTATCTTGGCCCCGTTGTCACCTGGAGTTACCTGTGGCCAACCGAGGGAAAAAACCACGGTGGATTTCGGGCCACCTGTGTGTTTGCCAGGAGTTTCACAAATGTTGCCTGTTGACCTCAAGGACCCCCAGGGTAGGGGTTACTCTCTCTGTTTTCCAGATGAGCGAAGCTGACCTCAGAAAGGTCAAATCGTGTAAGAGTGGGTCCAGGAGTTAGATTCAGGTGGGTCTGACCCAAAGCTTGAGCCCTCTCCTCTGCCCCCAGGGCGTCTCAGAGCCCCAGGTCAGGGATGAACACTGCTCGGGGACAGCCCCACTGAGCCCTGGAGAAGGACGAGGAGGTGCTTTCACCCCAGCCTGCAAGGGGTGGGGGGCTTCCCCTCATTGGCTGCAAAACAGCTGCTAGCTGCCCCCCGCTCAGCCTTCCCTGCCCACAGACCCTTCTCCAGAGTCACCTCCCCAGGACGCCTCCCCTCCCTAACCGGTCCAGCCCAGGCCTCCTGCCCCGAGTCGGGAACTGTTTATACCTGTCCTTGGCACAGAGATTCCTCAGGGGACCAGGTGAGCCCGAGGGTGGTCGGGGACCTAGCAACCTCCTTCATCTCTCTTCTCTGGGCAGCTCGTGGTCCCCGACCCCACCCTCTACTGTCACCACTGAGGGAGGGATGAGACTTGGGAATGCTAGTCTGTTGGGGGAGGTACAACCCTGGTCTAGGATGATGGTCTGATGGGGGCAAGGCCCTGTCCTAGGACACTTTCTCAACGTGTGTGTGTGTGTGTGTGTACATAGCCCTGACTCGGGAGGCTGACTTTTCGGGAGACACAGTCTTGGTCTGAAATGATGGTCTGAGGACGGAGGCATTGTCCTAGAAGGAGGCAGTGGGGAGGGAGACCTGCAGTTGACGCGGGGAGAGACGGGAGGCAGCTGAGCGTCTGCTCCTTGACCATCCAGGAGCAAGCCTCGGGCTCAGCCAACCGTGGGGTCCGGGCAGCAGGGTGGGGTGGGCCAGGCCGCTGCAGGGAGGGCGGGCTCTGGGGGTTGGAAGGGGCTCACGGACGGATACAGGGGCTGGGGGGTGGGGTGAGCAGCCTCGGCTGCCCCCGACTCCTGGACACGGAGCAGGTGGCAGGCAGCCTTCCTTGAACGTCCCCACCCCAGCCCCGCCGTCTGGGTCCCAGACGTGGCCTCGGCTGATGGGGCCGTGTTCCCTCCCTGGCCAGCTTGGCGGCCACTTCAGACACGCTTGTGCCTGGATGCCCCCCCTACCCCGCCTCGCCGAGGACAGAGAACACAGTCTGCCTCCCCCGGCTGCCCCTGCCCTGCTAATCCCCAGCAAACGGCCGAGCCAAGAATGTCTTGCATACTCTGGCGGGCGGGCTCTAGCCACGAAGCCTGCTGGAGGGGCATGAATCACAGCCCCCGCCTGCCAAGTGCTCACATGGGACGTGTTCGAGGCTGGCCGTGCCCGGAGTTGATGGGGAAAAGGGAGGGAAGGAGAGCTGGCAGCTGGGATGGGCAGACAGAGCAATTTTGAGGGGAGAGATGTCTGCTGGACCCATCCCTGGTGGCAACACAGAAATTATGTTATAGAATTTTAGAAGCCTGGAATTATGCGGTATTGACTTCTTGGAATTCCACAGGTCTGAAATGCGAGATTCAAGGAATGTCACATTGCACTCCTCCGTCAGCTCGTTGATGCCAAGGCCCCGTTCTGCAGGTGGGGAAGCGGAGGCTCCAAGGGGGCAGAGGGCTCTGCTCCAGGTCACGTGTGGAGTCAGAGCTGGGCTGGGCTGAACCCTGGCCCCCAGCCTTCGGTCTGAGCCCCTTCCAGTCTCACGCGGCAACGGCAGGCAGTGTCCGTTCCAGCCCCCCTCCCACCATGTCTGTGTGCTCCCGGCCGATGGAGAGGGGGGAGCGTTGGGGGCACGGATGCTGGAGGACCTCCTTCTCCTCCTGCCCTGGCCTTACTCCAAGCACAGAAACCACCACGTGGAGACTCCTGCTTCCCTGTCTGCAAAATCCCCCTGCCCAGCCTTCCCTTCCCTTCCGTTCCCAACACGAAGGGAGCCTGCCTGATGCCCAAGCCTGCTCCTCCCATCTGTACCCGCTCACGCACTTGTCCCAAAACTGCCCACTGAGTGCCGGGTGTCCTCCGGGCACAGAGCCCTCCCCACCCCAGAAATCTCCCTGCTCTCCCGTGTCTGCAAATGCTTCCTAGCCCTACATATCACCACTCCCAGTTCTCCCTCATCTTCAAATGAAAAAAGTCCCTCTGGGTACCACCCTCCCTCACCTTCGCCCCCGAGTTTTCTCCATCAATCCATCCACAGTGAAGTTTCTTCACAGGGTTGTCTACACTTCCCATCCCCCACTTCCTTACTGTCCACCCTCTCCAGAACCCTCTCCAGTCTGGTTTCTATCCCCAGTCCTCCACGGATGGAGGAATGGATGCTGGAGTCTTGTGATTAAGTGCCACTGCTCCCCAACCTCGCTGCGCCCCAGCCCCGCCTGTCATAAACCCCCGCCAACCCCGGTCTCTCCCTGCCTCCCCAGACCCTCCCTCTGAGCTCCTCCTCGTGCCGGCGGTCAGCGCAGACCCCCTTCTTGCCTCACCGTCCTCTTCCCTGGGGCCAGCAGCCTGATTATCAAAGAGTAAGGGCTGACGACTGGATCGGATGGCCAGCTCGGCTCTCCCCAGGGCTCCAGACCAGGACGTCCAGAACCGAGCCGATGCACCCACCAGGGTGACCCACAGGCCCTCGGACTCAGCTGGCTGGACTCCCCCTTTCAGGGAAGCTACCCCTACCACCACCTACCTGATTCTTGGGCAGAGATGCGGGCATCACCCGAGACTCATCCTTCTCCCTCACCCCAGTCGACGCAATCCCATAACTTTGTTCTCTCCCCGCTGCCATCGCCTTCATTCTGAGCTCATCTGATCTGGGCCGGACTATTGCAACACCTGCATCGCTGGTCTCTGGCCCTCCACAGGGAGCCAGAGGGAGCTTCTGCACAAGCAAGCTTGACCCTGCCACTCCCCAGTGCAACGCCCTTCACTGGCTCCCCACTGCCCACAGGCCCCATGGGACCCTCTGTGGCCAGGTCCTTGACCATCCCTCCAGCCTGACCCAACACCCCCGCTCTGTATTCCATCCACCTCCAAGCGCCCATCACCCCCGACCAGGCCCTACTGATTCTTGCTTCTAATCTTTCACCTCCCATTCCTTCCCTTTCTCGACAAACTCTCTGTCCGAGTTGAAAGTGCCCTCCTGGTGGTTCCCGTGCTCCTGCAGCACCTGCACTTACCACACTGTATATGTCATCACCGCCTGGCCGCATTCCCCGCTCAAGGGTGAGCTCTGAGAGCAGGGCTCTACCCATCCTTCTGGAGTCTCCACGGCCTGGACCAGAGGGTGTGCTCACCACGAACTTACTGAACACATGAATGAATGAGCCCAGGGGGGCATTCTCCTTGGGGACCCTGCTGAGATGTTGCAATCTGAGTCCCCAGCTGCACTTGCGGCTCTGGTAGGTCTGAGTTCTGAGCATTTTTGCCATGGGCTGATGGCTGGTGTGTGGAAACTTATTCTCCTCTGGGATTTCTAACCCCATGGGAGAGGGGCAGGGCTGGGTGAGTGCCTGGGAACAGGGAGGGCTGGCAGCAGTGGAAGGCAGGAGTAGGTGGTCAGGGGGTCACGGGTTCGTGCCTGGACTGGTACTTGGCTCTGACTCTGGAGGACCAGGGCCTTTGAGGATTTGGCTGGGGAGGGGGCATGAGACCTGTCCCCCAACCTGTTCCAGGCCTGCCCTGGAAGCCCAGGCTGGAAGACCAGTGGGTGGAGGAGCCAGTGGAGAAATGGAGTTTGTGCAACAGCATTCAATATGTTTGCAATAATGGGGAATGGACAAAAATGTTAATTTAATTTTGACAGGGGACAACATCCATGGCTCAGAGCTCTCCGACTGCCACCCTGTCCAGCCTTGCTGCGGAGACTCAGGGAGGGAATGTGGCGGTTGAAGGGTGAGGTAGTCGGGTCTCCCTGTCCCCGGATGTCCCCCTGCTCCCGATCACTGTGCCGTCCTCCATGGAGAAGCCCGCTTAGGGCTTTGAGAGCTGTGCGCCTTCAGGCCGAATGAAGGTGGCTCACCAGGCAAGGGGAGACCTGCTGCTCACTGCATGTGCCTCCCAGAGGAGGGCCTGGGGCTCTGAAAAAGACCCCCAGCTGGGGAGTGCCAGCATCTTCTGCCTTGAGCCTGCATCACCCAAACTATGATCCCCGTGTCTGCCCCAGAGCCCCGGGGGTGGCGTTGGGGTACAGTGAGGGCCAGGGTCCCAGGAGACCTGGATTTGGGAGCCAGCTCAGCTCTTCAGCAGCTGTGTGGCCTTCTCAGAATCACCTCCCCTCTCTAAGCCTCTGGGTCCTCATTAGGAATGTACAGGTTCCCCTAGAGGGGAACGCTCACCCCTGAGCCACTGGTTTGCAGTGCCTAAGTTCCCAGCTGCAGGCAGTGCAGGGGACCTTTGGGTGGGACTGGGGTGAAGGGACTACCAGGGGCTCCGACCCCCACTGCCACCACTTAGAGTACAAGGGGCTGGGATGCTCACCCCCAGATCTCAGGGCTATTGATCTCCCTGCACGTTGGTTTCTGTGTGTCCCTCCCCGTGTCACCTTCGGAGACATTGGGGTGGGGGAAGGACAGGGGTTAGGAACACGGCCCTTCAGGTCCTTCTGGGGCTCTCAGGTGGTGGCGGCTGAGTCACCCCCACTGCCCTCATACCGATGTCACAGGTGCGTTGACGTAGGTTCTCCAGAAAGCAGACCTTGGGACGATGTGTTGGGTGCAGGTCTTTTATTTGGGAGAAGCTTCCAGGAAGCACGGGTAAGGTTGCAGGAGGGGAGACAGGGAAGAGAGAAAAGTCAACATGAGCCGGCAGCTGGGGCTCCATCCCCCTGCGGACCCTCAGACACTGCTGCCCAGTAGAACGCTCTGTCACGTTGGGGATATTCTAAGTCTACCCTGAGCAGTATGATAGCCAGTGGCCGCATGCAGGCTACTGGGTACTAGAACTGTGGCTATGTATTTCTGAGGAATGTATTTCTGAGGAAATGTATTTCTACTTTTAATTAACTGTAGAGCATTTCTAGGGAGGCTGGGGCACTTATCTGCTCTTTGGGGGCATCAAGCCCCCTGCGTTTCTGGGTGGCACCCAGCAAGCTTTCTGGTGTCAGAGAGCCAGCAGGCAGAGAAGAAGAAAGAGGGAAGAGCTTGAAGACATCCTCATGCCAGGAACTCGCCAGCAGCAGACGGACTCAGGTGGGCAGAGGGGTCTAGGTAGGGCGTCCACGGACACGTCTCGTTGGCTGATTGCTGACAGCCCATGATGCGAGGGCAATTGTTGCAGCCTCTGACCTGCCCCCTTCCTCTCAGGCTGGGTAGTCTGTTGGGCAGAGGGAGCAGGTAGTTCCTTTTCCTCTGGAATCTGCTCCATCTGAGGGGCCCTCAGCAGGGCTGCCAGGGCCCAAGGCTGTGGCTAGTAAGGTGGCTTTTTGCTCCTGCCATGGCTGTATTCTTCTCAGGATGACCCAGGCACTGCATGGGTGGCGGCTACCAGGAGCTGTGTGTCCTGTGAGCCAATTCCTTAAAATCGATCTCTCTCTGTTTCTGCCTCTCTCTGTCTCTCTCTGGTTTTGTTCCTCTGGAGAAATCTGACTGATACATTGCCTAAAAGTTAATTTATTAAGCAAGGCATCTTTGTATTCCTAACCATTTATCAAGCACCTGCTCTGGGCCAGAACCAGTGATGGGCCCTGCAGAACCAGCAGTGGGGAGGCCCCCCCGCTGACACTTCTCCTCTCTGGGCTTTGGTGTAAATTGTCACCTCTTCAGAGGAGCCCTTGGACCTTCTGGAAACCAATTGTCCCACCCCTTTTACACAGTATTCTGTTTCAACACCTTCAAATCACGTTTTAAAATTATTTTATTAATATCCTTTTTCAGGAAGAAGATCTGGTTTTGTTTACTTAATAGAGAACCTAAGTGCCAGGAGGCACTTAGCACCCAGTAGACAACAAATGTGTGTTGAACGAACACATGAATGAATGTACCGGAAATGTCACTTTTTACTGCCAAGGCCCTCACACCCAGTGGGCATTTGGGAGTGGGAGATGGGGCCCAGGGTCCCAGGCATCTGTAGGAGCCTTAGAGGAGGATCTGAAGAGATGTGTGTCAGGAAAGTCTTCACATGTGGCCCAAACTCCATATGTAGATTTCACACATGAACTTCACATGTGGCCTGGACTCCAACCTGTACCCCAGCCTGTCAGCCAACTTTCTCTCTGTCTCTCTTTTTAAACTAATTTATTTAAATTTTTTAAATTAAAAACCCCCTCACCTTTACTGAGGTTTAATTGACACACAGTAAACTGCATCCATTTCAAGTTGCATAAGTTTTGACAAATTGTATAGACTCACGTGACCACCACTACAATCAAGATTGTAGAGCATTTCTACCACCCTAGAAAGTTCCCTCCTGCCCCTTTATGATCTGACCCCAGAGGAACACTGACCTGCTTTTTGTCACTATTGGCCACTTTTGCCTTTGTAAGAGTTTTATATGTAGCATGTACTCCTTTCTCTATGGCTTTCTTCACTCCGCATGCTTTGAGATTCATCCATGTTGCCGAGTGTATCAGTAACGAATTCCTTTTCCTTGCCGAGTAGTATTCCATTGGATATGCCATTTGTTTATCCACTCACTTGTTGATGGACATTAGGGAAATTCCCAGTCTTTGACTGTTCTGAATGAAGCTGTCATGAACATAGGTGTAAAATCCTTTGCGTGGACATATGTTTCCATTTCTCTTGGAAATCTACTTAGAAGTGGGATCACTGGGTCATATGGTAAGGGTACGTTCAACTTTATAAGAAGGTGCCAAATTGTTTTCCAAAGCACCTGCACCATTTTACATGCTCATCTGCAATGTATGAAAGCTCCAAATACTCGCTGACACTTGGTATTGGAAAGCCTTTTAAAAAATTTATTTTCATTGTGATATAATTTACCTACAGTGACGTGATCCAATCTTAAGTATATCATTCTTTTTTTTTTTTTTTGGATTATTGTAGCTTTGTAATATGTTTTGAAATTGAAATTGGGAAGTGTGTGGCCTCCAACCTTGTTTTCCTTTTTCAAAATTGTTTTGGCTATTTGTGGTCTTTGAAATTCCATATGAATTTTAGGATGCATTTTTCCATTTCTGCAAACCACATAATTGGGCCTTTGAAAGAGATTGCATTGAATCTGTTTGGGGTAGTATTGTCATCTGTTTTGGGTAGTATTGTCATCTTAATAATATCAAGTCTTCCAATTCATGAACATGGGATATCTTTCCACTTATTTTGGTCTTTTAAGATTTCTTTCATCAATGTTTTGTAGTTTTTTGTGTATAGGAATTGCACCTCCTTGATTAAATTTATCCCTAAGAGGTCTTTGGGGTTTTTTTGATGTTACTGTAAGTGGAATTGTTCTTTAAATGTCTTTTTGCATTGTTCATTGCTAGTGTATAGAAAGACAACTGATTTTCGTGAGTTGATTTTATATCCTGCAACTTTGCCGAATTTATTAGCTTTTATAGTTGTGTGTGTGCACGTGTGTATGAATTCTTTAGGATTTTTAACATATAAGACCATATCATCTGTGACTAGAGATAGTTTTTCCCCTTCCTTCCCAATTTGGATGCCTGTTATTTCATTTTCCTGCCTAGTTGTTCTGGCTTGAACTTCTAGTACTATGCTATGAAGTGGCAAAAGTGGGCACCCTTGTCTTGTTCCCAATCTTAGGGAAAAAACTTTCAGCCTTTCAGCCTTCAGCTCTGAGTTTTACATACATGGCCTTTATTTTGTTGAGGAAGTTCACTTCTATTTCTAGTTTATTGAGTGGTTTTTTTTTTTTTAAATCATAAAAGGGTGTTGGATTTTGTCAGATGCTCTTTCTGCATCAGTTGAAATAATCATGTTTCAGAAATTCATTCTATTAATGTGGTATTTTACTTGGCTTGATTATCATATGTTGAACTATTCTTGCATTCTGGGGAGAAATCACATTTGGTCATGATGTATAATTTTTTAATATGCTGCTGAATTCAATTTGCTAGTAACTTATTGAGGTTTTTTGCATCTATATCCATAAGGGATATTAGTCTGTAGTTTTCTTCTAGTGTCTATTCCTTCTAGAGCGCAGGCTCAGTAGTTGTGGTGCACGGGCTTAGTTGCTCCGTGGCATGTGGGATCTTCCTGGACCAGGGCTCAAACCTGTGTCCCCTGCATTGACAGGCGGATTCCTAACCACTGCCACCAGAGAAGCCCCCTACTTTTTTTCTTAGTCAAGTTAGTTAAAGATTTGTTAATTTCATTGATGTTTTCAAAGAACCAACTTTTGGGTTTGTTGATTCTATTATTTTTCTATCTCTATTTCATTTATCTCTAATTCCTATATTTCCTTCTTTCTTCTAGTTTTGTGTTTAGTTATCTCTTCTTTTTCTAGTTCCTTAAGGAACTAGATTATCCTTCAGATTTTTCTTCTTTTTTAATATAGGCATTTACTGCTATAAATTTCCCTCTGAGTCCTGCTTTTGCTACGTCCCATATGTTTTGGTATGCTATGTTCTCATTTTGTTTGTATCTAACTATTTTCTTTCTTTCTTTTTCTTTTTGTTTTTTTGTCGGAGGGTGGGTTCTGTCCACACGCTGCGGCAGTCACCATGGTGGCTACTGGGCGCTTTGCGGGGTAGTCACCGAGAGATGCTCCCAGAGCTGCCGGTTCTCACCCTGGCAGGAGGGAGGGTCTGCAGTGTGGCAAAACCTGTGCCACCTTCAGGCTCTTCCCTTTGCCTCACGAGGGAGAGGTCTCATCTGAAAAGTGTGACTGCCCCCCTTCTCATCACCCAGACCACCACAATCACTCCCACGCCCATGTGCAACCTGAGTGAAGGGAGAACACACGGCCGTGCGAGGAGGCGGCACCTGGCCCCAATAAAGGAGACAGGAGTGTCTCCCTTACTGTCTCCACCCCGCAAGAGAGCGGCTCACAGGATGCACCACCACAGTGGGGACGCCAGGGGCTCGTTGGGAAAGGGAAACATCGCCAACTCTCAGCCGCTGGCACTACGACCTGGACCACTCCAGGGGCACCACCGAGGCCCAGGCGGGACACGTGCACATGCTGACGGGAGCTGAAGCGCTACAGCCGGACGTGTCCTCAGCCTCCCGCAGGGAGCGCCTCTCGCCAGACACTCGCTGAGAAGGCTAAGCGAGAGTGCCTGAGGCGTCAGAGGACTCTAGCCAGCCGAAGCCGTGAGGCAGGGGCTGAGCTTGGAGTGGGGTGCCGCTCCCCTGCCCTCCACACACCACTAACAGGCGGGGAGGAGAGGCGAGGGCCCGCGGGCAGAATGAGAAGAGTGGCCCCATTTGCCAGCGGCCTAGGCCCGGCCCGGGAGAGCAGGGCATCACCACATGGATTGTAAGTATTTTCTAATTGGCCTTTTGAGTTCTTCTTTGACCTAATGGTTATTTAAGATTGTGTTAATTTCCACATATTTGAATTTTTCAGTTTTCCTTCTGTTTCCTTCATTCTATGGTGGTGAGAGAAGATAGGATTTCAGTCTTCTAAAATTTACTGAAACTCATTTTGTGGCCCAACATATGGTCTATCTTGGAGAATGTTCCCTGTGCCCTAGAGAAGAATGTGTATTCTGCTGTTGTTTACTGGGGTGTTCTATGTACGTCTGTTAGGCCCGATTGTGTTATAATGTTCATGTCTTCTTTTTCCTTATTGATCCTCTGTCTAGATCCATTATTGAAAGTGGAGTATTGAAGTCTCTGACTTTATTGTAGAATTGTCTATTTTTCCCTTCAATTCTATCAATATTTGATTTATATATTTTGAGGTTCTTCTGTTTTGTGAATAAATGTTTATAATAGTTATATCTTCTTGATGAATTGACCCTTTCATTAATATATAATGTCCTTATTTGTCTGTTGTAACAGTTTTTGACTTAAAATTTATTTTATTTCATATTAATATAACCATCTCTGGTCTTTTAGTTAAAGTTTGCCTGGAAAATCTTTTTCATTTCTTTTCCTTCCTTTTACTTGTGTCCTTGAGTCTAAAAATATTGAATTATAAATGTATTGACTTTTATAATTACCCATGTAGTTACCTTTACTGGAGTTTTTTATTTCTTCATATGGCCACAGATTACTGTCTAGTGTCCTTTCGTTTCAACCAGAAGGACTCCCTTTAACATTTCTCATAGAGCAGGGCTGCTAGCAATGAACTTCTTCAGTTTTTATCTGGGAATGTCTTAATTTTACCTTAATTTTTGAAGGATAGTTTTGCTGGGTATAAAATTCTTGGTTGGCAGTTTTTTTCTTTCAGCACTTTAAATATATGTATATCATACATGTCAGCTCTAGAATTCCTATTTAGTTCCTTTTTAAAAGTAATTTCTATCTCTTTGTTATGTTCTTATCTTGTTAATCTATTGTTTTCCCAATATCTTCAGTTCTTTGTTTTAGTTTCCCGTAGCTCTTTTTTTTTTAAAAAAATTAATTAATTAATTTATTTTTGGCCACGTTGGGTCTTTGTTGCGGTGCGGTGGCTTCTCTTGTTGCGGAGCATGGGCTCTAGGCATGAGGGCTTCAGTAGTTGTGGCGCGTGGGCTCAGTAGTTGTGGCACATGGGCTTAGTTGCTCCACGGCATGTGGGATCTTCCCTGACCAGGGCTCGAACCCACGTCCCCTGCATTGGCAGGTGGATCCCTAACCACTGTGCCACCAGGGAAGTCCCTCCCTTAGTTCTTTGAGCATATTTAAAACAGTATATTTAAAGTCTTTATTTAGTAGTCTAATGACTGGACTTCCTCAGGTTTGGTTTCTGTTGGTTAATTTTTTTTCCTATGAATGAGCTATACTTTCCTGATTTTTGTATACCTAATAATTTTTGTCGAAAATTGGGCATTTTGAATATTATAATGTAGTAACTCTGCAAATCAGATTTTCTCTCTTCCCCAGGGTTTGCTTTGGTTGATTTTGATGCCCATTTGTTTAGTGACTTAAACTATTTTTGCAAATATTGTATTCCTTGTTGTGTGTGGTCTCTAAAATCTCTATTTTACTGTCTCAGTGGTCAGCAGGTGACCTGCCTGAGATTTCCTTAAATGTCTGGGCCAAAAAGAAAAAACAATAGTACTCTCTTGGTCTTTGTAGCTTGGCTCTGAGCTGGGGCATTCTTTCAGTACTAAGCCATGCTGCCTACAACTCTACCTTAGCCTTCACCTTCTGCTTGTGCGGAGCCCACAGAGTCATCAGAAGTGGAACCTAGGACATCTCAGGTCTTTTCTGAGTATTCATTACATCCTGAGCATGCACATTGCACTCTGTTTTCCCAGTCTGTGCAGTGGCCCTTCTGAGCTCTTATTCCCCCAATAACCGTCCTTCTTTCTCTTCTCCTTCCTGGGATTTTTGGGTTCTGTCAGCCACTTGTCCCACCTGCCATTCTTTGCCCCAGGGGGGCATGAAGTATATATGGCTTTAAATCCTTTCACAGATGTTGCTGCTGCCTGGAAAGTCACTCCAGGGGTGTGTGTGTGTGTGTGTGTATGTGTGTGTGTTTGTGTTGAGGAGGGAACACATAAAAAGAGTCAGCTTCTGAGCCATTCCTCAGGGATCCACCAGTCAGGTCAAAACACACAATTACAGTTTTTAAGAACAAGGTCTGTATTAGCCCCCTTTCATCCGCAAGTTACAGCAGGAATGCAGGCTGTCATCCCCATAGCTGCTACCGTGCTGGAGAATGAGAAACGAGGGTCAGGTGGCTGAAAATGTCTCAGTGTTCTCTTGCTGAAATTGTTTTTCTTTCTCTTCGTTAAGCATCTTCCTTGTAGCTGATTAGATTCCAGAGTCCCAAAAAAGCTGATCAAGTCAATCTTTGCCAACTTATGGTTGTTTCAGTGGAAGGACTGATTTAATTTTCTATGATTTCACATGGTCTCTGCCTTTTCTTAACTTTACATTTTTATTCAGACAAAATTTACAAACAGCTGTATACAGCTTGATGAATTTTGCATATATATACACTCATGCAGCTGCCACTCAGATGAAGACCTAAAATGTTTTCAGTTCCTTAGGGGGTCCTTTCATATTCCTTCCAGGAGAGTTACCCATTCTCTCAGTTATTATGACCTTTATCACTGTAAGTTAGTTTTGCCTGTTGTAGAACTTCTTATTAATATAAATGGAGTCAAACAGTGGGGATTCCTCTGAGTCTGGCTACGTTTGTTCAGTCTAATGTTTTTGGGACTCATCCATGTTATTGCCTGTAGCTGAAGTTCATTCCTTTCTTATTACTGAAACAATTCCACTGTATGCCTATATCATGATTTGTTTATCCATTCATCAATTGAAGGGCATTTGGGTTGTTTCCAGATTGGAGCTGTTATGAATAGAGCTGCTATGAACATTCTTGTACGCATGTTTTGGTTGATATGATGCATGGACTTTTTTCTCTTTGGCGTATGTTTGGGAGAAGATTCTCTAGGTGTCTTGACTCTTGGGTGGGTGCCCTGTTCTCTATACCCAGTGGCCTGTTCTCTGTGTCCATCCGGCCTGAACTCTCGTTTAGCCCTCTGCTTCTTGAACTCCACAACTCCCAAGAATTCTGTGAGTTTTCTCTGCTGGCTTCTCTCCACCCCACTTAACTTTCATTTGTTTGTCCTTTAACTCTTCTTAATCACCAGCTGGAGCCCTCTCCCTCCAAGACCCTTCTGGACGCCTTCTCCACTGGATTTAGCTGGTCCCCTTGGCCGTCTCATTCCCTTCCAAAGCCTTGACTCTCAACCCAGTGAATATGGAATCCAAGACTTGACCCTCAGCCCTGCCCTCCCTTCTAAAAGTGGGCCAATGGGTAACTGCTTGTTGGACATCTCTGCTTGGGTGGCCCCAGACCCCTCACAATCCACACTTTCCCAGTTGCCCTTTCCATCATCCCTCAGCTGATTCTCTCCCCTCTGCAGTGCCCACCTCAAGAACTGCTCCAATTTTCCTCCAGCCACACAAGTCTGGGTCCCCACTTCCTTCACTCTGTCCATTTCCTTTCCCCCAGCAACCGATCCGGAGAACCCAAGCACTGTCCACAGCACCTTTCCAATGTCTTGGGGGTGGGGGCCTCCACTCCTCTCTAGCCCAATGGGCATGAACCTGAGCATCTCCTCTCAGTATCGTCGCTGGGCTTCCATCCCCCAGCCTTGCCTTTGCTAATCAGTTTGGCCTGTGGCTCCATCCGTAGTCCCCGTAGCCGGCTCTGGCCGTGTCTCCCTCAGCAGCGAGGCCATGCTCCGGGCCCTGCTTTGGGGCCTGGGCTGCAGCCGAGATAGCTTTGGGCACCATTCCTTAGCACCGGTGGTGCGTGGCGGACACGCTCCGTGGTCGGGGCTCACAGACAGGTTTTTCGAGTTAGGAATTTGGAAGGGACCCCAGCACTGGTTGCAGTTCAGAGTCCATGAGGCGCTGGGTAGACCCTGCCGTGAGCTCATCTTTCCTGGGGTGGCCGGGCTCAGGGCTAAGCTGGCTGAGGCAGCAGTTTGGAAAATTTCACACTCAGACTTGCCACTTGGCCGGCCTCTGGGTGACTTGTGGTGAGGCCTCAGTCAACCCTTTCATCCAACAAGTACTGCAGGGGCTGGGTCCACCTATAGATGGGTCACAAAAGGGTGCAGAGGGGGTACCATGAGAGGCAGACCCTACTAGGAGGGGCTTGTGCCCTTGTTGGGGAAAGGAGATTCATAAGGAAACAATGAGAGAACAAGATTGGTGGGACTTTTTTGTGTGTGTTGGGGGAGATGCTGTCGATCATTTAAGACTGGAAAGCTAATTTATTTGTGCTGTAGTGTAATGTGTCCACAACGCTCTGGAAGAGATGCAGTGATATATCTCAGAGAGAGAGTTAAGAGCAGGTCTCTGGAGCCAGACTACCTGAGGCCAACATCTAGCTCCACCACTTGCTAGCTGTGTGACCTTAGGCAAGGTACTTAACTTCTCTGTTCTTGTATCTCCTCTAATATAACGTGACGGTAATAATAATTAGCACCCATCTACCTACTTAATCTGATATTCATAATCATTAACTGCATTAATACAAGTGGAGCATTTAGGACAATACCTGACACCTAGTAGATACTCAACAAATATTCACATTGTTATTACTATACTTATTCCAGCCTACCTCGCCACACCCTCCCTCCATGCTTTTGCTACTCTAGCTCCTCAGTGGTACTTTTGGTCCTCTCTGTCTATGCTGAGGAACTCTTACTCCTTCAGACCCAGCTCAAAAATCACCTCTGCTGGGAAACCTCCCCCAACCCTCAGATCATTTTCTCTGTTGCATCAACACTTGCACATTTTAATTTTAAACATCTGTTTACCCGTCTGGCCTTCTCATCAGCTGGTGAGCAGCTTGAGGGCAAGCCTGTTTCTGAACCATTTCCTTGTTCCTAATACCCCCATCCCCCCAGGGCTAGCCCCAAATAACCATCTGATGACTGTGTATTGGACAAGTCATTTAAAGAATTAATGACACATGATAAGAAAACATAATGGAAGACGGATATAAAATCCTACAGTGTGGCAGTTACAGTGTAGTGTCTGACCAGGCATAAATGGCAATGATGCTTCCTGGAGCCAAGGCTGGTGGGCTGCCATGTTGTGAGATCCTGTGGGTGGCAGCAGTCAGGGCGGGCTTCCTGGATGGAGGAGGAGGGGCAAAAGTGACATGCCCAAGCTGGCTCCAACTGGCTCCAAAATTGTCACGCACTGTGGGATTGGCAGCTGGTGCCCCCATGGTCCGTCCTCGGCCACTCTGCTGCCACTTTGGGGCTGGGGGAGTTTGGCAGAGTGAAGGTCCCCCCTCTGGTCCAGGGAAAAGGCCTGAATGTGAGATGGTGGTGCAGAGGACCAGCCCCTATCCGGTGACACACGGAACTCCTCAGAGTGGATTTTACGCTCCCTGCCCTAATGCAGACCGTCTCCACTGTGCTTCGGAAAAACAGAGGTCTCGCTCCAGCCTTCTGAAACCAACCTTCCCTCCCTTCCCCTCCCCCAACATTTTTGGAGACCAAATAAAAAGCAGAACAAGGCTAGATGAAGCAGAGCAGAACGGCCGAGGGGCTCAGGACACCACCCTCCGCGCTGAGCAGAGTAGCCACTTCCTCTTGGATGGGTGGGAGCCAGCTCAGACCATCTCTCCAAAGCTGCACTCCCCATCCATCTGTCCATCCTGCCTGCTCACCAGGAAGGCTACAGACAGGGCCTGGCAAAGCCGATGCTGGAATGGAGCCAAAGCCACACGCCCACTCGGCAGTGCTGACACCCGCCCGCCACCCCTCATCTGTAAGGTTTGTGCTCTACAGCCTTCTGCCCTCGCCCTGGTCCCCACTGCTCCTCCTTGTACCCTGTCCGCTCCCTGATTGTCACCCAGGACAGGCTGAGAGGGTCCAGCTTCTCCTGACTCACTGGATTCATGCCCTGACTCGTCCCCTCCACTGCCTGGGTGACCTTACCCAAGTCCTGGCATCTCTGAGCCTCGGTTTCCCAGTGGGCAAAATGGAGAGAGTGAGAGTGACTGCCTGTGTGAGGGGGAGGGGGCCCCACCACAGCGGATGCGGGAAGGCACATGTGTGAGTTACTGCCATGATGCTTGCCTGTCTCCAGGTCTGAGCCTCACCTCTGCTCCTCCAGTTCCTTGCAATTTGTGGTCCAACTCTGGGCCGCCCCCTAGGAAACCTCCAGGGACCACTGTAACCCGCTGCGGATGCCGTGTCGGTATTACGCTCTGCATAATTTGGCACTTACTCTGCACACCTGCTTATGCTTATATATCTGTTTATTCATAAAAAAGCACAGCATCGGAGGCCAAAGGTCTGGGTTGGAGTTCCTGCTCTACCACCGCTGTCTGGCTAAGATGGAGAGGCAGCCTGCATCCTCTTTCCAAGTCCCCAAGTTCCTCATTTCTGAGCGGAGATGGTTATAATCACGCCCACCTCCCAGACTTCTCATGGGGCACGATGGGATGCATGCATACGAAAGCACTTTGTAAACTATAAAAAGCACTCGGTCCTGTTGCTTCTTTTTGTTTCCAGTTTGATGTAAGTTTCCTATGAGAAAGACTTGAGCCAGGGCGGTGGAGCCAGGAGGGCGTGGTACCAGGCAGGTGCCCAGGGAGTGGTCCTGCTTGACCCTGCATGTGGAGGCCCATGTGTCTGGGTGGTGGCAGACCAGGAACGCTGGCCTGCCGTGACTCAGACGGCCCAAAAGAGTGCGGCTGGGGGAGGTGGCAACCCTGTGGAGTGATTTCCTGCCCTGGTCCCCATCTAAAGACATCCAGATGGTTGCTTGATGATGTTACCCAGGAAACTGGTTGCCAGACATGGGGGCTCTGAGAAGAGGCCCAAGAAGACACACCAGAGGACACAAGAGGACACATCTGATCATTGAAATGTTGGATTGCCCACATTCCAGCTAGAAACCATCAAAATACAAACACCCGGTGGTAAACAGAGCCACAGCAATCAGATTGTGCAATGGAGTGCCAGAAAATTCTGCATAATTGAATTATGAAAATTCTGTTTTGGACATGGAGGAGGGAGGCTGCCTGGTGTGGTGGGGAGGGCGAGGGAGGGAGGGCTGGGCCGGGGGAGGATGTCTTCCTGAGGGCCACACCCAGGCTGGACTTGGCTGTGTCCCCTCTGTGTTCCCTGTGCCCAGCCTTCCCGGGTCCAGAGCAGGCATCAGCGAGAGCCTGGAGGATCTCAAACACACAGCCAGGAAGCTGTTATCTTTAAGACGATGGGGAGCCACGGAGGGCGGTTACAAATATCACGTCCAGATATTTGGACTTGGGCCATGGTGAAGAGGATTGGGTGGGATGGTCCTTAAAGGAAGTGAAGTAGGTAAGGAAAGAGAAAACCATGAGATAATTAAGAGACAGAATCTAGGGGAACTGGCTGGATATTGTAGTTGGAGGGTGGTGATGATGCTTGAGGATGACCCTCTCACTTTGGGACTGGGAGACAGAGTGGGCAGAGAACGGGAGGGGTAGGCTTGGAATAGAAAAGGATGATCTCAGTGTGGGGCTTATGGAGTTTGGAGGGCTGGCCAGCTGGACATGTCCAGAGGAGTTTGGTTAAGCAGCCTGCGGTTTGTGGTAAAAACCTAGACTTGGAGTTTCAGGCTTGGGAGTTGTCTGAGGTTGGGTTTCTTAGAAGCAGACCCTGAGATGCAAAGTTTTGTGTGAATGATTTATTAAGGAAGTGCTCCCAGGGGAGCCTGGGAAGGGATGGTGGGGGATGTAGGACAGCACAGGGAAGGAAGTCAAGCAGAAAGGTGTGATCTCGGGCAGAAGCCCCAGCAGCCTGACCCTGTGGGGACTGTGGGCTGTACTTACGCTTCCTGGCCTGAGGCAGGCGGGTTGGACTTTCTGCCAGTGTCAGCCAGTGGTTGGAAATTGTGGCAGCAAGGGGTGGGAAAATTCCTGGCATCTAAACTCCCTGCAAGTGCAGGGAAACTCCAGCAGCCCAAGGGCAGTTCTCCCAAAGGGGGCCATGAGCCAGTTGTTGGACAGGAGAGCCTACCAAGGCCAGGGACACAGGGTGGTCACCGGGTTCTTCAGTGGAGAGGATGTATCACATGGTCTGCTCTCCAAGTCCACAGCACCTTGACAGTCATCAAAGCTGGTGTGGATGGGTTGGCCCTGGAAAGGGCAGAGCCAGAAGAGGAGAGCACTGAGGGTGGGCCCTGGGCAACACTGACAGTCCAAGTTCCTGGCTGGAAGGGGCCTTAGAGTCCACCTAACCCAACTTCCCAAGGATGCCAGCAAGCGTTGGTCACGAGTGACTGCAACTCTACTCAGATGACTTAAGCAGAAAAAGAAGTTATTGACCCGGGTAGCTGGGAAATCCAAGGGTGTGGCCAGGTGCTGGAGTGGAAATTACATAACTGGGTTTCTCTCTCTCTGGCTTTCGACTGTGCCTTGCCATGTGTGCTGGTGTCCCTCTCAGACAAGCTCTCTCCATGAGCTGGGAAGGCTGGTGTCTGGCAACTCCGAGCATCACCATTAAAATTTTCAGTACAAAAGGAAGAAAGACAGTCTTCCTCTTGGCTGCCAAACAACAAACCTCAGAGAAGACTAATTGTCCCGCTGCACCCATCACTATGGGGCATCCTGTCCTGAAAGTACCCACTGTTGACGCCATTATCCAGCCCAGCGTCACCCACTTCCCAGGTCTCTTTCTCTCTCTTTCCCTTTCTCTTTGTATTTCACTCAGGCTTGAGTCAAAAGGCTACCTCTGGGAGAGGGGAAAGGGAAGGATCAGCCCCTCCAAACCAGAAGAAATGGGTTTTCCATGGGAAAAAGTGTTAGCTACTGAAAGAGAGGGAGGGCTGACGACCATGGACATCCTTTCCACCTGCTGGGTGGCCAGCTGGCCTCCCCTTGTGTTTCTGAGATGGAGACGCCCCCCCGCCAAAGGCCTCTAGGAAGGTCAGTATGGACCCTAGGAAGGGGGAATGGGGAAAACGGAGGGCCTACCCTAGAGAGACGGAGAGATGAGGGACAGGCTTTGGCTAGCTGGCTGTAGCGTGTCTGGGATCTGGCCCTGGGACAGGGGAAGGGGCAGAAGCAGGCCCTAAATTGAAGCCCCAGGGGTCTAGCCTTGGGGTTTGGAGATGCTGCTCCTAAGACACTGGCTTATGGGGCAGGTAGAACAGACACTCCCCACGTCCAACTGAAAAGGAGGGGCTGGGCAGAGCTGGCTGTCCCAGGAGTCAGACGGGGGACCTAGCTGGCATCCAAGGGCAGGGCAGGCTTGCCCAGGGGTGGCCCTGGAACTCTAACCCTGCTGGTCGACATAATAGACTTGGTCAGCACCCGGGGCACTGGGGTGGGAGTCAGCCCCCAGATGCAGGGAGGCAAAGAGCATGCCCTTCCTACAGGGACAGAAAGTTGATTAGTGGTTGCTTGGGGCTGGTGGGGGCTGGAAGGGAGGCAGGGGGTGAGAGCTAAAGGATATGGAGTTTCTTTTAGAGGTGATGAAAGTGTTCTAAAATGCACTACACTGATGGTTAGTTACACATATCTGTCGGTCTACTAAAAACCACCGAATGGGTGAGTTGTCTGGTGTGTGAATTATATCTTAATAGAGCCCTTTGGTTGCTGTTTTTAAAAGAGTGATATTTGGGACAGGTCACAGAACAGGAGTGCCTGGCAGGGAGACTGAGGCATAAGGCTCTCCTGTGGGCTGGCTTGGTCCCCATAGAGGGGTAGAGGCAGCTATGGCTCAGATGGCCCCTGGCGTGTCCCCAGGCGGGTGGGAGCCTGGTGAAACCAACTTCAGATGCCACCTTCTGTTGGGACTATGGGGAGGACTCACCTGTCTGGGCCCCCAGTTCCATCACCTACTTGTCTGTAATAGCTCCTAAGTGGGGAGCCCACTCTCCTCTGTACCCCCTCCACTCTGTAGTCAGGGCATCTTTGCAAATGCAAACGTACTCCTGTCATCCCATGAGTGACAAGCATATCTGACCTTCCTGCACATCCGGCCCCTGCTAACCAGTAGCACCGACCTCTTTCCATCCTTTGAACCCGACATGCCCTCAGGGCCTTTGCATTTCCTGTTCTTAGGGACCAAAACTCCCTTCTCCTCTTTTGGCCTAGGAAGCACGAGTAGCTCCTACTTCCTCTCCTATGGACCGCCTCTCCCTGGGAGCAAGTATACATTCCTGTCCGTTTGTAATGTAAGCTCTCCGGGTCTGTGTGTGCTCACCCTACCCAGAACACCCAGAATAAAAATGTGTTCAATGAACGAAAGAACGTTCTCTCTGGCCTGGGAAGGCTGGAGCCTGCGGAGGGAATCTCCAGGACTCCAGGGTAGACAGCTGGGTGTGAGCACATGGGGCCAGCAGGTGAATCCCGTCCTGCGGAGTCGTAGCCCAGGGAGTTCTGGGCCCTGAGGTCATGCGTCTCTCTGTGGCCAGCACCCTGAAGGTCAGAACGTCCGGCTGCTGCACATTTGCAGACTTGGGGCAGGGCAGTCCCGAGACTGGCAGGGATGTGTTGGAGCTGGAGGCTCTGAGGGTAAGGAGATGCTTTGGCCTGGAAAATCACATCACGAGCTCGAGGCTGGCCTCAGGACAAGGCAGGGAAATTGCTAAGGGGCTGGTGTTCCAAGAGGCGGCCTGTGCAAGAGGAGAGATTGATTCTTGGAAAGTGGAAACCCCCATGGGGACTGCAGTGGGTCTTTGAGCTGCTGCTGAGCGCCATTCTGGCTTCAGGACCATCCAGAGTGGTGAAAACAGAGTGGCTGGAGCTTCTAGCCACTTCACAGTGTGGACAGAACGGTGAGGTCCAGAGGACCAGGGCCATCCTCCGAGGCTGGGGCAAGCTGGAGCGTGGGCCCAGGTACCCTGGCTCTTGGCCTGGCCTCTGTCCTTTCTGTCAGGCCGCCGCTGCCACTGCCTCTTCCAAATGGGAAAATCCACGTGGCATTTCTCCTTGATTCTGGAAGGGATACTATAGTGAGTGTGTGGACGCTCACAGGTCCTCTCGTGTAAAGTCGACTTCCCTTCTTAAGCATCCTTGGGTGGGGTGGTTCTCAAAAGCATCTCCACTCTCTGCGTCCCTGTCGGCTACCTTCACCCATTCACTTTATCGGTTTTTGAGACTTTTTATTCAGAAATAATTTATAACTTACAGAAAAGCTAAAAGAATATTACAAGGAACTCCCTTGCAATTGTTTTATCCTGGAGTCATCGCTTGTTTACATTTTGCTCCATTTGCTTTATCATTTAATCTCCATCCACACAGACATAAACACACAGAGACAGATACACAAACACAGATACATAGACACACACATTAAAAGCTGTTAGTTTGGGAATTCCTTGGCAGTCCAGTGGTTAGGGCTCCAAGCACTGCAGGGGGCACGGGTTTGATCCCTGGTCAGGGAACTAAGATCCCGCATGCTGAGAGGCAAGGCCCAAAACCTCCCAAAACTGTGAGTTCATACTGATACACCCAATTCCTATCCAACAGCCTAGTATACTTCTAGACTTCTCCTTTTCATGTATGTGTGCTTCCCTCCAACAATGAGAAAAGTAGCTCCCATTTTGTATTTATTTGCTCAAGGCTAGAATACAAGAAAACTGTTTCAGAGTTGGTAACCCATACCACCATAACAGGAAAACCTATTAACTGGTGTTCAAGATTTCCTTTTTTTTTAAAATAAACTTATTTATTTATTTTTGGCTGCATTGGGTCTTCGTTGTTGTGCACAGGCTTTCTCTAGTTGCGGCGAGCGGGGGCTACTCTTCGTTGCGGTGGACAGGCTTCTCATCACGGTGGCTTCTCTTGTTGCGGAGCACGGGCTCTAGGTGTGCAGGCTTCAGTAGTTGTGGCATGTGGGCTTCAGTAGTTGTGGTGCGCAGGCTCCGTAGTTGTGGCTCACAGGCTCTAGAGTGCAGGCTCAGTAGTTGTGGCCCACGGGCTTAGTTGCTCCACGGCATGTGGGGTCTTCCTGGACCAGGGCTCGAACCCGTGTCCCCTGCATTGGCAGGCAGATTCTTTTTTTTTTTTTTTTTGCAGTTTTCTCTTTTATGATAATAACCAGATCAAAATTTTTCTTAAAGATTATAGGAATCTTCAGCATGTCTGAAGCAGTGTAAATAGTAAATGCTTTGTGGGTGTTGATTAAGTTATAATTAGTGCGGGGAAGAGACCAACTGAGGGACGTGATTGAAGGCTTGAGTGGGTGGAGGGGTCACTGCCCGCCCATGTCTCCTGGGATCAGGTGGCAGGTGGATTCTTAACCACTGCGCCACCAGGGAAGTCCCTGGTGTTCAATATTTCTTTACATTTCCTTAAGATAAAATTTAATATAGAAAATGCACAAATCCTAAGTGTGTGATTTGATGAGTTTTAACAAATATATACATTTATATTACCCACAGCCCAATTGTCTTGGTAAACCATACCATAGCCTGGGTGGCTTAAACATTAGACATTTATTTCTCATGGTCTGGAGGCTAGAAGTCCAAGATGAGGGTGCCAGTGGATTCAGTTCTTGAGGAGGACTTTTTTCCTGGTATGCAGATGGCCATCTTCTAGCTGTGTCCTCACGAGGCAGATAGAGAGAGAGAGAGCTCTGGCCTTGTTCTTCTTCTTATAAGGTTGCTAATCCCATTATGGGGGCCCCACCATCATGACCTCATCTAAACCTAATTACATCCCCAAAGCCCCATCTCTAAATGCCATCACCTTGGGGGTTAGAGCTTCAACATAGGAACTTCAGAGGGACACAAACATTCAATACATAACATCAGTCAAGGTAGAGAACATTTCCATCGTTTCAGAATGTCCTCCAGGATAACTAGGAGCAGAATGGCTGGGTGATGAGGAAAGTGTATGTTTAATCAAACAAGAAATGGTCAAAACTTTCCTCACAGTGTTCATATTTTTTACCTTCTCCCTAACAATAAAGGAGAAAGGTACTGTCAATCTTTTTAAATTTCATCCGTTAGAGTGGAAACATACATTATACATATGCTTTTTCAGTCAGGCCATTCTAATAGATATGTAGTGTATCTCACTGTGATTTTATTTTATTTTAATAAATTTATTTATTTATTTTTGGCTGCATTGGATCTTCCTTTCTGCAGGTGGGCTTTCCTCTAGTTGTGGCGAGTGGGGGCTACTCTTCGTTGTGGTGCATGGGCCTCTCATTGCAGTGGCCTCTCTTGTTGTGGAGCACGGGTTCTAGGCACGCGGACTTCAGTAGTTGTGGCATCTGGGCTCAGTAGTTGTGGTTCGTGGGCCCTAGAGCACAGGCTCAGTAGTTGTGGCACACGGGCTTAGCTGCCCCATGGCATGTGGGATCTTCCCAGACCAGGGCTCGAACCCGTGACCTCTGCATTGGCAGGTGGATTCTTAACTACTGTGCCACCAGGGAAGCCCCCATTGTGATTTTAGCTTGCATTTTCCTGCAGACAATTATGTTGAACTCGTTATCATTTATAAAACTTCGTTTGAGAAGTGTCTAATGTTGAGGTGTTTTGCCTGTTTCTTAAATTGGGTTTTAATTTTTTTATTATTGATTTGTAGGAGTTATTTATATATTCTGATACAAGTCGTTTGTCAGATATATGTCTTACAAATATTTTTTTTCAAGTCTGTGGCTTATCTATTTCTTTCCTTATTGGTAACATTTTATTGTGATAAAATACACAGAGCATACAATCTACCATCTTAACGATTTTAAAATGTAAAATTCAGTGGCCTTTAGTACATTCGCAATATTGTGCGACAATCACCACCGTCTAGTTTCATTTTCACCAGTCCAAAAGGAAACCCAGTACGCATGAAGCTGTCATTCCACATTCTCCCATTTCCCAGCCCCTGACAACCATTAATCTACTTTGTGTCCCCATGGATTTGACTACTTTGGATACTTCATATTAACAGAATCGTACAGTATTTGGTCTTTTGTGTCTAGCTCATTTCAATTAGCATAATGTTTTCAAGGTTCATTCACACTGTAGAAAGTATCATTCACTGAATATGCTCCTGTTATCTGCAGATGGATCTGGTTTTACTTCTTTTCTAATCTGGATGCCTTTGTATCTTTTCTTTCCTTATTGTCCTGGCTAGAACCTCTAAAACAATGTTGAACAGAAGTGGTAAGAACAGATATTCTTGTCTTGTTCCTGATCTTAGGGAAAAAAATTCTCAGTCTTTCATAATTATTAAATATTATGTTGTCTCTGGGTTTTTCATAGATGTCTTTCATCAGATTGAGGAAATTCTCTTTTATTTCTAGTTTGTTGAGTGTTTCTATGTGGAAAGGGTATTAGATTTTCTTAAATTCTTCTTTAACATTTATTAAGATTATTATGTGTTTTCCCTTTATTTTGTTAATATGGTATATTTCACAGATTGATTTTTGTATATTGAACCAAGCTTGCATTCCTCAGATAAATCCCACCTGGTCACATTTTTGTGATACAGGTCACATCTTGCTTGTATAATCATTTTTGTATGCTGCTAGATTCTGTTTTTTAATATTTTATTGAGGATTTTCCATCTATTTTCATAAGGAATATTGGTCCATCATTTTCTTTCCTTGTGATGGTTTTGTCTGGCTTTGGAATCTGGGAAATGCTGGCCTCACTGACTTAGGAAGTGTTCTCTTCTCCTCTTTTATGGAAAGAGTTTGAGAGAGGTTGGTGTTAATTCTTTTTTAAACATTTGATAAAATTAAACAGTATAATCATCTTGTCCTGGGCTTTGCTTTGTTGAAATTATTTTGATTACTAACTCAGTTTCTTGTTACATGCTTTTTCAGATTTACTTTTTCTTTTTCAGTCACTTTTGGGAGTTTGTGCATTTCTAGGAATTTATCCATTTCATCTGGGTTATCTAATTTGTTGTCATACAATTGTTCATAGTGTTTTCTTATAATCCTCTTTATTTTTATAAGATCTGTATTAATATCCCTTCTGTCATTCTTGAGTTCAGTAATTTGAGTCTTTCTTTTTTTTACATCAGTCTGGCTAAAGATTTGTCAATTTTGTTGATCTTTTCAAAGAACCAGTTTTTGGTTTTGTTCATTTTCGCTATTGATTTTATTGTCTCTGTTTCATTTATTTCTATGCTAATATTTATTATTTCCTTCCTTCTACTTCTTTTGGGTTTGGTTTACTCTTTTTCCCCCTACTTTCTTAATGTATTGATAGAGTATTAGGTTGTTGATTTGAGATCTTTCTTCCTTTTTATTTTAGGCATTTATAGCTATAAATTTCCCTCATTTATAGCACTACTTTTGCTCCATCCCAAAGTTTTTGGTAGGTTGTGGTTTCGTTTTCCTTAATCTCAAAATATTTTCTAGTTCTCCTTGTGATTTCTTCTCTTGTGACCTACTTTATTTGAGTGTGTTATTGAATTTCCATATATTTGTGAATTTTCCAAATTTCATTATGTTATTAATTTCTAATTTCATCACTTTATGGTCAGAAAGTATACTTGCATTATTTCAGTCTATGACAATTTATTGAAACTTCTTTTATGGCTTAACATATTAATTACCCTGGAGAATGTTCCATGTGCACTTGAGAAGAATCTGTATCTTGCTGTTGTTAGGTAGATGTTCTATAGATGTTTGTTAGATCTAATTGGTGTATATTATGTTTAGTGTTCTCTTCATTAAAAGTGGGATATTGAAATATTGAAATCTAGATATGGGAATTCCCTGGTGGCCCAGTGGTTAGGACTCGGCGCTTTCACTGCTGGGGCCTGGGTTTGATCCCTGGTCAGGGAACTAAGATCCCGCAAGCTGTGCGGCAAAAAATGAAAAAAAAAGAAAAAGAAATAACAGGACTTTCCTGGTGGTGCAGTGGTTAAGAATCCACCTGCCAACACAGGGAACACGGGTTCGAGCCCTGGTCCAGGAAGATCCCACATGCCGCGGAGCAACTAAGCCCAGACGCCACAACTACTGAGCCCGTGAGCCACAACTACTGAAGCCCACATGCCTAGAGCCTGTGCTCCATGACCACGACAAGAGAAGCCACCACAATGATAAGCCCGTGCACCGCAATGAAGAGTAGCCCCCGCTCACGGCAACTAGAGAAAGCCGGCGTGCAGCAGCGAGGATGCAACACAGCCAAAAACAAATAAATTAAAAAAAAAAAAGGTTACATACTATAGGATTTCAAAAAAAAAAAGAAATATCTAAATATTATAGTTGGATTGCTTATTTTTCCCTTCAATTCTTTCAGTTTTTGCTTTGCATTCTGTGGGGCTCTGTTTTCAGGTCATATATGCTTACAATTGTTATATCTTCCTGATGGATTGACCGTTTTATCACTTTGTAATGTCCTTCTTTGTCTCTAGCAACATTTTTTTTTCTTAAAGTCTGTTTTGTCTGAAATTAGTGTAGATACTCCATCTCTCTTTTGGTTACTGTTTACATGGAATATCTTAATCTATTTATTTTTAAATCCATCCTGCCAATCTTATGTCTCTTAATAGGAGAGTTTAATCCATTTAGTTTAATGTATATACTGATAAGGAAGGACTTGCTTCTGCCATTTTGCTATTTGTTAGATCGTGATCATATGATTTTAGTTCTGAGTAATTTGTAGATGCTCTTTATCAGGTTGAAGAAGTTCCCTTCTATTCCTACTTTAATGAGAGTTTTTATCCAGGATGGAAGCTGAATCTTGTCAAATACATACATTGATATGATCATATCGTATGATACTACTGGGATTTTTAAGGAGGCTTCAGTATTTAGGCATGATCAATTATTAACTCCATTTCTAGGCCCTCTCCCCTCTCTGGAGAATGTGAGGGGGGGAAGGTGGGGCTGAAAATTTCAAATTTCTAATTATGGCTTGGTCTTTCTCATGATCAGCCCCCATCCAGGAGCCCAACAAGAGTTACCTCATTAGAACAAAAGACACTGCTATCACCCAGGAAATCCCAAGGTTTTCAGGAGCCCTGTGTCAGGAACCAGGGCCAAAGACCAAATATTTTTTAAAAGATGCTTCTAGTGCTCTTATCACTTAAGAAATTACAAGGGTTTTAGGAGCTCCATGCCAGGTACTGAAGGCAGAGACCAATATAAATAAATAAATAAATAAATAAATAAATATCTATTCCCCCATTATCTCATATATATATATATTTCATTCTTTTACTATACTGGTTTATGTAGGCATCATAGTTAGGTCTTACTTTTTAATCCAATCTGACAGTCTCTGCCTTTTAACTTTTTAACTGGGGCATTTTGACCAGCAGTTGAAGAACGTTTTCTGTAAAGGACAATTAGTAAATAACTTAGGGTTTGTGGGCCACATATGGTCTTTGCTACATACTCCTTTGCTTCCTTTTTTTTTTTTTTTTTTTGAGGTACGCGGGCCTCTCACTGTTGTGGCCTCTCCTGTTGCGGAGCACAGGCTCCAGACGCGCAGGCTCAGCGGCCATGACTCACGGGCCCAGCCGCTCGGCGGCATGTGGGATCTTCCCAGACCAGGGCTCGAACCCATGTCCCCTGCATCGGCAGGCGGACTCCCAACCACTGCGCCACCAGGGAAGCCCCCCTTTGCTTCCTTTTTAACAATACTTTATAAATGGACAAACCATTCTTAGCTTGAGGTCCATGTAAGAACATGCTTCAGGCAGGGCTCGGCCTGTAAGCCATAGTTTGCCACCTGTCCTATAAACCATTTATATTTTATATCATTATTGATATGGTGGGACTTAAATCTGCCATCCTGATATCTGTTTTCTATTTGACCCATCTTTTCTTTGTTCCCCGTTCCCTCTTTTTTGGGCTTCTTTTGAATTAATTGAATATTTTTTTATGATTGTATTTGATTTTATTTGTTTATTAGGTATAAATCTTAGTTTTTTATTATTTAGTGATTGTTTTATGACATCGTGTACATCTTTAACTTATTAGTCTACCCTCAAGTAACATTATACACTTAAAATATAGTATAAAAACATTACAACATTGTACTTCCATTTTTCCCCTTCCCCTTGTGCTTTTGTTGTCATATGTTTTGCTTCTACATGTTATGATGCCACAATACACTGTTACTTTTGCTTTAAGTAGTCAATTCCCTTTTGAAAATATTTTAAAAAATAAGAAAAAGACTTTTTTATGTTTATCCACACACCATTTCTGATGCTCTCAGTTCCTTTATATCCATCCATATTTTCATCTGGTATCATTTTTCTCCTGTCTGAAAGACTTCCTTTAACATTTTTTTGAAGTGAAGATCTGAGGATGATTAATTCTTTCAGTTTTGTATGTCTGAAGAAATCTTTAGGCTCTGGTTCTGGGTAAAATGGAGTAAGTGCACTCCACCCTGTCTCTCCTGCTGAATACAGCTGTAAAATCTGGACAGAATACATGGAACTGCTATCTGAGGACTCTGAAAAGTCCATATTAGTAGGAACATTGGAAAAAAAGGCAAGTTGGAGCACCACTGAATCAGTGGTGAGACTACCCATATTTTTCCTATAGTATCCTCCAGCCTGAGCACAATATAGCCTGAAACCAAGAACTGGTGTTGGCATGAACAGTGAGAAGTCCAGGAGAAACCTTCTAGCTCCCGCTGGAGGCGCAGGAAAGGGACCTCCTAATGCTCAGAGAGAGGAGAGAATTTTTCTTTTTTTCCTCCAGTCTCTCATGCCACTGCCCCAAGCAACTCTATGGTAGTGATGTGAGACATCCCAAAGGAGCCCACAGGATCAATTCTTCAATAACAACAGACTTCTGAAATGATTAAATAGTTAACCCAAAGAGTTCCATGTTTATTGAAGGAACTGAATTCATAGCTAGAATTGACCAGTGAACCCGACTGGGTGGGTCTGGCGCTGTCTATTTTGGAAGGTTATTAATTATTGACTCAATTTCTTTCATAGATACAGGCCTATTCACATTGTCTATTTCTTCTTGTGTGGTTTTGCTGATTGTGTCTTTCACAGAATTGATCCATTTCATCTAGGTTATCAAGTCTGTGGGCATAGAGTTGTTCATAATATTTCTTTGTTATCCTTTCAATGTCCAGGGGAGTTTTAGGGCTGCCTCCTATTTAATTTCTGGTATTAGTAATCTGAGTCCTCTTTCTCTTCTTTTCTGAGCCTAGTTAGAAGCTTATGAATTTTATTGATCTTTTCAAAGAACCAGTTTTTGGTTTCATTGATTTTCTGTTTTCAATTCCATTGATTTCTACTCATTTTTATTACATCTTTTCTTCTGTGTACTTTGGGTTTAAATTGCTCTTCTTTTCCTGGTTTCCTAAGGTGGAAGCTTAGTTGATTGATTTTTGATCTTTTTTTTTAAGTTGTGTTTTAATTTTCATTTCATTCAAAGTATTTACAAATTTCTCTTGATATTTCTTCTTTGATCTATGTGTTATTTAGAAGTGTATTGTTTAATCTCCAAGTATTTCAGGATTTTCCAGCTATCTTTCTATTATTGATTTCCAGTTTAATTCCATTGTGGCTTGATAGCAGACATTGTACACTCTCTATTAAGTTCACTAAGGTCTGTTTTATGCCCCCAAATGTAGCCTATCTTGGTCAATGTTCCATGTGAACTTGAGAAGAATGTGTATTCTGCCATTGTTGGATGAAGTGGTCTATAGATGTTGCTAATATCCAGTTGATTGATGATGTTGTTGAGTTCAACTATGTCCTTACTGATTTTCTGCCTGCTGAATCTGTCCATTTCTGATAGAGGGGTATTGAAATCTCCAAATATGGTAGTGGATTCATCTATTTCTCCTTGCAGTTCTGTCAGTTTTTGCCTCACATATTTTGATACTCTGTTGTTAGCCATGTACACATTAAGGATTGTTATGTCTTCTTGGAGAATTTACCCTTTCATCATTTCTGCCTTTTGTGGCTTTAATTGAGCCTTTTTATTATTCCATATTCTCTCCTTTCTTAGCATATCAGTTAATACTTCTTTTTTTAGTGGTTGCCCTAGAATTTGCAATATATATTTACAACCAATCCAAGTTCACTTCCAAATAATACTATACTGCTTCACAGGTAGCGCAAGTACCTTAACAAAATAATCCTAATTCCTCCCTCCTGTCCCCTGTATTGCTGTCATCCTTCATTTCACTTAAACATAAGTATACACATATATGTGTGTGTGTATATATATATATATATATATATAAAATTGAATACATTGTTGGTGTTATTAGTTTAAACAAGCTATTATCTTAGATCAATTAAGAATAAGAAAAATAAGTTTTTATATAACCTTCACTTATTCTTTCTCCAATGCACTTCTTTTCTTTATGTAGAAGTGGGTTTCTGATCTTTATCATTTTCCTTCTCTCTAAGCAATTTTTAAAAACATTTTTTGCAAGGCAGGTCTACTGGAAACAAATTCTCTCAATTTTTGTTTGAGAAAGGCTTTATTTCTCATTCACTTTTGAAGGATAATTTCCACCTAGAATCCTAGATTGGTGGGGGTTTTTTTCTCTTAATACTTTTAAGTATTTCACTCCACTCTCTTCCTGTTTGCATAGTTTCTGAGAAGTTGGATGTAATTCTCATCTTTTTTCCTTCTGTAGGTAAGGTGTCTTTTTCCCCTGGCTTCTTTCAGGAATTTTTCTTTATCTTTGACTTTCTGTAGTTTGAATATAATATGGCTGGGTGTAGTTTTCAGCATTCATCCTGATTGATGTTCTCTAAGCTTCCTGGATCTGTGTTTGGTGTCTGACATTAATTGGGGAACTTATCAGTCATTATTGTTTCAGAAATTCTCTCTGTCCCTGTCTCTCTTTCTTCTCCTTCTGGTATTCCCATTATGCATATGTTAACACCTTTTATAGCTGTCTCACAGTTCTGTTCTACTCTGTGTTTTTTTCCCAGTCTTATTTCTCTTCGCTTTTCAGTTTTGGAGATTTCTACTGAGACATCTGCAAGCTCAAAGATTCTTTCCTCAGCTGTGTCCAGTCTACTAATAACCCTATCAAAGGCATTCTTCATTTCTGTTTCAGTGCTTTTGATGTCTAGCATTTCTCTTCGGTTCTTTCTTAGAATTTCCATCTCTGCTTACATTGCCCATCTATTCTTGCATGCTGTCTATTTTATCCATTAGAGCCCTTGCATAGTGATCATAGTTGCTTTAAATTCCTGTTTTGATAATTCCAGCATCCCTGTCATATCTGAGTCTGGTTCTGATGCTTGCTCTGTCTCTTCAGACTGTTTTTTTTTTTTTTGCCTTTTAGTATGCCTTGTAGTTTTTTTCTTGATAGCTGGACATGATGTACTGGGTGAAAGGAATGACTGTAAATAGCCCTTTAGGGATGTAGTGGGAAGGGGTTGGTGGTGGAGGAGCATTCCATAGTCCGATGGTTAGATCTCAGTCTTTTAGTGAACCTATGCTTCTGGACTGTGAACTTCACAAATGCTTATCAGTTGTTTTCCCCCACTTGGGTGCCACAGGATGGCTAGAGTGGGCTGGAGTTGGGTATTTCCCCTTCCCCAAGACGGGCTCTGATAAAACCTCCGCAAGTAAGGCTCTGGTTAGGTAACTTCTCCCGAGTGCAGGCTTTGTTAAGAAGAACAGAATGCTCTGGCGTATTTCATAATGGTTTGTTTTCTTCTCCCCCTGCCAGAAGCACTAGGGGGGTTTTCTCAGATATTCATTATGAGAACCTGGTAGAGCTTCAGGAGGTAAAACACACAAGTGTGGGGCGTCACCCTGTGACTGAATCCCTCTGGAGTTGTTATCAATCAGACTTGTCCACACTGAGCCTCCAGCAATTTGTCATTGTAGTTGAGTTTTCCCCACCCCAGTATTGGTCTCTGCTCTGGTAAGCTGTGATTCTCTGCATTCATCTGCTAGTCTCTGCAGTTTGGGGAGTGGGGCTGGGCAGCAGCTTTCCCTGTGACCTCACTTCTCGGATGGATCTGAAGTTGTGGATACTTTAGTTCCTTCGGTCTTTTACTTACTGTTAGGACAGAGCGATGGCTTCCAAACTTCTTACATGCTGGATGGGAAACTTTCCCTTCTATTTTTAGTTTGCTGAAAAGTGGTTTTATCATGAATGGATGTTGAATTTTATCAAATGCTTTTTTCTGCCACTGTTGAGAAGACTATGTCGTTTTTAACCTTTATTCATTAATATGTTGTATTACATTGATTTTTTCTTTTTTTTTTTTTGTAAACATTGCATTTCTGGGATAAATTCAAGGTGGCTTGATGCTTTATATGTTTCTTGGTTGATTTGCTAATCTTGCTAATAGATTTTTGCATCTTTATTCATGAGAGCTATTTGTCCATAGCAGGGAATCACTAAACTTTTTCTGTGAAGAGTCAGGTAGTAAATATTTGCGGCTTCGCAGACCATGTCATCTGCATCACAACTCCTCAGCTCTGCCACTGTAGCATGAAAGCAGCAATAGACAATACACAACTGAATGGCCATGGCTGTGTTTTCATATAACATTATTTATGTAAACAGATTGCAGGCTGGTTTTGGCCTCTAGGCCATGGTTTGCTGATCCCTCGTCTACATTTGTTAGGGTTTTTTTTCCTTGTAATGCTTTTGTCTGGTTTTGGTATCAGAGTAACATTGCCTCATAAAATTAGTTGGGAAGTATTCTCTCTATGTTCTGTAAAAGTTTTCTGGAGATTGGTATTACCTCATTCTTAATTGCTTGCTAGAATTTACTAGTGAAGCCATCTGGGCCTGGAATTTTTCCTTGTTGGAAAGTTTTAACTATAAAACATAAATTTTAGTAGATATAGACTCATTCAGATTTTTCTATTTTTTCTTTTTTATATCACATACCACAAAATTCACTTTTTTTTTTAAAGGAAACAATTCAATTGTTTTTAGTATATTCACGAAGTTGTGCAACCGTCTTCTAATCTTATAAACATTTTCATCTCCCCCACAAAACTCCATATCCGTTAGCAGGCACTTACTCTCCCTTCCTCCCAGCCCCTGGCAACCACTTTCTGTCTCTATGGATTTGCTTATTTATAAATTAACATTTGCTTATTTACAAATTACGTTTCATATAAATGAAATCATATAACATGTGACCTTTTGTGACCAGCTTCTTTCACTTAGCAAAATGTTTTCAAAGTTCATCCATGTTGTAGCATTTATAAGTCTTCATTTTTATGGTTGAATATTATTCCATTGTATGGGTATACCACGTTATGTTTATCCATTCATCAGTGATGGGTATGACGGTTGATTCGACTTTGGGGCTACTATGGATAATGTTGCTATAAACATTTATGTACATGTTTTCATGTGAACATATATTTTCAGTTCTCTTGGGTATATACGTAAGAGTAGAATTTCTCCTTTGGCAACTTCTTTGTTTAACTTTTTGAGATACTGCCAAACTGTTTTCCAAAGTGGCCGCACCATTTTATTTTTCTGTCAGCGATGTATGAAGGTTCTAATTTCTCCACATTCTTGTCAATATTTTTTATTGTCTTTCTTTTTATTATAGCCATATGGTGCTTTTGATACATCACAGTGTGGTTTTGATTTTCATTTTCTTAGTGACTAATGATGTTGAACTTCTTTCTCATGTGCTTTTTGGCCATTTACATGTATATCTTCTCTTGGGAAATGTTTATTAAAACCCTTTTCACATTTAAAGAATGAGTTACTTATCTTTTTATTGTTGTTATGAGTTCTTTATATATTCTGGAAATTAGTCCCTTATCAGATAAATGATTTGCAAATGTTTTCCTCCATTCTGTGGGTTGTTTTTTCACTTTCTTGATGGTGCTTTGAAATATAAATGCTTGCTCTAATTACAATGGCCAGGACATACAAGCGACCTAAGTGTCCATCGACAGATGAATGGATAAAGAATATGTGGCACATATATACAGTGGAATATTACTCAGCCACAAAAAGAAGCGAAATTGAGTTATTTGTAGGGAGGTGGATGGATCTAGAGTCTGTCATACAGAGTGAAGTAAGTCAGAGAGAGAAAAACAAATACCGTATGCTAACACATATATATTGAATCTAAAGGAAAAAAATGGTTCTGAAGAACCTAGGGGCAGGAAAGGAATAAAGATGCAGACATAGAGAATGGACTTGAGAACATGAGGAGAGGGAAGGGTAAGCTGGGACCAAGTGAGAGAGTGGCATGGACTTATATATACTACCAAATGTAAAATAGATAGCTAGTGGGAAACAGCTGCATAGCACAGGGAGATCAGCTCGGTGCTTTGTGACCACCTAGAGGGGTGGGATAGGGAGGGTGGGAGGGAGACGCAAAAGGGAGGAGCTATGGGGATATATGTATATGTATAGCTGATTCACTTTGTTATAAAGCAGAAACTAACACACCATTGTAAGGCAATTATACTCCAATAAAGATGTTAAAAAAATATATATGACCAGTTTTGATAATTAATTGTTAAAGAAAAAAGAAATATAAATGCTTAAAATTTTGATGAAATCCAATTTACTTATTCTTTTCTCTTGTTGCTTGTGCTTTTCACATCTTATCTAAGAAATCATTGCTCTGTCCAAGGTCACAAAGATTTGCTATATTTTCTTCTAAGAGTTTCATAGCTTTAGCTCTTACATTTAGGTCTTTGATCCTTTGAGTTAATTTTTGCATACGGTGAGAGGAATTGTTTTGTTACTTTCACTTTAGAATTGTTCATTTCTAATGTATGTAAATTCAATTGATTTTTGTATATTTCTCTTGTATTCTGCAACCTTACTGAATTTGTTTATTAGTTCTAATAGGTTTGTGTGTGTGTGTGTGTGTGCGTGTGTGTGTATGTATTCCTTAGGATTTTCTGTGAACAAGATCCTGTCATCTACGCATAGAGATAGTTATACTTCATCCTTTCCAACCTGGGTGCTTTTATTTCTCTTTCTTGCCTAAATGCCCTGATTTCTTTGTCTTATTCCCGGTCTTAGTAGGAAGGCTTTCAGTTTTTACCATTATGTATGATGTTAGCAGTGAGCTTTTCATAAATGCCTCATATCACATTGAGAAAGCCGTGTTCTCTTGTAGCTCACCGAGCTTCCCTAAAATGATGATTTTGAATTATTTGTCAGGCAATTTGTAAATCTTCATATTTGAGGGGTCAGTTGCTGAAAAATCACTGTGTTCGTTTGGTGGTGTCATGTTTCCTTGATTTTTTGTGTTCCTTGAGGTCTTGCACTGTTGTCTTCACATTTGAAAAAGGAGTCATTTTCTCCAGTCTTTACTGACTGGCTTTGGGAGAGAAATACTGTCACCAGTCAGCCCAGCTAGGAATTCTGAGGCTCAGCCCTTTTCTATGGATGTGCCCACTCCACACCTCTTGTTCCGTCTTGGAGGGAAATTCTTAAGATGATATGCCTTCTATGGATTCTATAAAGCCAGGCTGGAAGCTGAGAGCCCCCTGTTTGTTTTTCCTAGTGTCGTGCCCTGAAAATGCTCATGGTTGGGTGCCTTCTCTCAGAAGTCCCAGTTTCTGCATGTGCTTGTAAGTGGTCTGCAAATATTCATACTCACTGCCCATGGGGGCGTGTGCAGGGAGCTGACCACAGGAGGTGGGTGAGGTGTGCAGAGCATTGGGGGGTACGCTTGGACTAGTTGGGGGGTCTGCAGGTGAGGCATCCTAAGGGGCTCATGGGTGGGCTTCCTGATGGAGTCCACGAAGTGGTTTGTAGGATCTGCAGCCCTTTAATGAGTTTCAAGCCCCGGTTTTTGTGCTCCTAGCCTCTCTCAACCCCTCAGCTGTGCTGATCACCCCAGGATTCTGGGTGGGTGAGAAAGAAGTGGGCCTCTCGGGCACCATCTGCGCTGGTTGGGTAGCCAGGTGCTGACTCACTACACTCACTTTTCCCTGTGGGAGAAATTTCAGGCCAAGGGAGTCTTTCTTGGCATTAAGCTATCCCACCTTGAGAGAGAGGTGACATAGGTAAAGTGAAACTGTTCATTACCATCTGCAATGCGCATTACCATCTTCAATGTGTCTGTTTTTTTTTTTGTTTTGGGGGTTTCTTTTTGCTCCAACAGTGGTGGAACTTCTCTGCTGGACTCCTGGACTCCCATGAAGGTACTGTCATCCATCAGTGGTTGTCAGAATTGATGTTCTGTGGGGGAATGATGATAGAAAACTCCTATTCTGCCGTCTCGCTGATGTCAGCCCTCCAGTATCAATTCTTCTTTAAACGTTTAGCAAAATTCACCAGTAAAGCCATCTGGTCTTGGGCTTTTCTTTGTGAGAAGTTGATGATGATGATGATGATGATGATGAATTCAAACTGAGGCTCTCAGCCCAGCATCCTGTAAGGAACTGAATTCTATCAATAACCACATAAGTTGGAAGCAGTCTCTTCACCAGCTGAGCCTCAGATGAGACACCTTAATTACATCTTTGTAAGATTCTAAAGCAGAGGACACAGTTAATCTGTGCCTGGACTCCTGACCCACAAAAGCCATGAGAAAATTAATGTATGCTGTTTAAAGCCACTATGTTTGTGGTAATATTGTTATACAGCAATAGATAACAAATACTTTAATGATTTGGACTTTTCAAATAAACTGCTTTTGGTATCAGCAATTTTCTTTATTGTGTGTCCACTTTCTATTTCATTGATTTGTGCTCTTATCTTTATTATTCACATTTTTCTGTCTCAGGTTTAATTTGCTCTTTCATTTCCTAGCTTTTTAAGGTAGACCATTTACTCATTGATTATCGGCTTTTCATCTTGTGTATAGCCATTAAAGCTATGAATTTCCCTCTAAGCACTGCTTTTAGAGCTGCAGCCCACACATGTTGATATATTGTGTTTTCATTTCCATTCAGTATAAAATACTTTCTAATTTCCCTTGTGGTTTTTTCTTTGACCTATGGGTTATTTAGAAGTATGTTAATTTCCTAATATCTAAGAAAATTTCTAGATTTTAGAATTCACCTTATTTCCCTTCTCTTAGGTATCACTTTTCAGTACTGCCTCTTGTCCGTGTGTGACAACTGCTGTGTCATCTTTTATTTGATTTTCTACTTCTTAAGGTGGGAGGGCAAATCCAGTCCATTTTACTCCACGTGACTAGATGCAGGGTGATATGTTTGGGTTTAACTCTACCATCTTGCTATTTGTTTTCTTTCTTTTTTAATATATTAAAAATTTTTTAAAATTTTTGGCTGCGTTGGGTCTTTGTTGCTGCACACGGGCTTTCTCTAGTTGTGGCGAGTGGGGGCTACTCTTCGTTGAGGTGCGCGGGCTTCTCACTGCAGTGGCTTCTCTTGTGGCGGAGCGTGGGCTCTAGGCACGCGGGCTTCAGTAGTTGTGGCGTGCAGGCTCAGTAGTTGTGGCTCACCGGCTCTAGAGCATGGGTTCAGTAGTTGTGGTACATGGCCTTAGTTGCTCCACAGCATGTGGGATCTTCCCGGACCAGGGCTCGAACCCATGTCCTCAGCATTGGCAGGCGGATTCTTAACCACTGCGCTATTTGTTTTCTATTTGTTCCCACAGCTTTGTTCATTTCTGCCTCTTTCCCTTCCTTCCTTTGGACTGAGGTTTTTTCTTTTGGTTTTTGCCTTCCATTTTGATCACTTTTGCCTATTAGCTAGTTCTCTCTCTCGCTCTCTCTCTCTCCCTCTGTGTGTGTGTGTGTGTGTGTGTAATTGCTCTAGAGTTTATACTTCGGATTTTTAATTTATCACAATCTACCTTTAAAGTATATTTAACACTTCATGAATAATATTAAGACCCTGTAGCACTGTACTTCCACTTCCATCCTTTGTGCCGTTATAGTCCTTTATTTTACTTCTATGTAGGTTATAGAACCCACAGTACAGTGTTATTTTTTCTTTAAAAGTTAGTTATCTTTAAAAAAATTTTTTAATTTCTTTTCAAAGCAAACAACTTTTTCCTGAAATATAGTTGATTTACAATGTTGTATTAGTTTCAGGTATACAGAAAAGTCAATTATCTTTTAAGGAAATAAAAACGAGAGAAAATATATTTCATATTAGTCCACATATTTGCCATTTCTGATGCTCTTCATTGTCTTGTAGATCATGTTTACACGTAGTATCTTTTTCCTTCAGCCTGAAAAACTTTAAAAAAAATTTTTTCACAGTGCAAAGTACACTGGCAATGAATTTTCTCACTTTTGTTTGTCAGAAAATACCTTCATTTTTCTTTCTTTTTTTTAAAAAAAAACTTCAGTGCTGAAAAATGCTTACCATAATTGGACAACACAGGGTTGCCATAAATCGTCAATTTGCAAAAAATGCAGTATCTGCAAAGCACAGTAAAGCAAATTATGCCTGTACGTGTGTGTGTACTGATTACATGTATAATTAACATGCATAAAATATGTATATATAATTTAAATATTAAAAATATATGTGTCAATGTTCATTGTTTGTCTGAAATTCACTATATCCAGGTGTCTTGTATTTTTATTTGCTAAATCTCTCACCCCTTGGTCTCTGTGTATGCTCTCTGCATTCTAATCTCTTCTTTTTCTTTAAATCATTAAAAAAAATTGAAGTATAGTTAATTTACAATGTTGTTTTAGCTTCAGGTGTATAGCAAAGTAATTCAGTTATATATATATATGTGTGTGTGTGTATATATATATATATATTCTTTTTTAGATTCTTTGCCATTATAGGTTATTATAAGATATTGAATATAGTTCCCTGTGCTATACAGTAGGTCCTTGTTATTTATCTATTTTATATATAGTAGTGTGTATTTGTTAATCCCAGACTCCTAATTTATCTCCCCACCTCACCCTGCTCTCCCCTTTGGTAACCGTAAGTTTGTTTTCTATATCTGTGAGTCTATTTCTGTTTTGTAAATAAGTTCATTTATGTTATTTAGAAAATACCTTTTTCTTTCTCCTTTCTTTTTCTTTTCTTTCTTTCTTTCTTTCTTTCTTTCTTTCTTTCTTTCTTTCTTTCTTTCTTTCTTTCTTTCTTTCTTTCTTCTTTCTGTCTCTCTCTTTCTTTCTCTTTCTCAGAGCCTTGACCACTGGACCACCAGGGAAGTCACAATACCTTCACTTTTCACCTTCATTTTTGGAAGGCTATTTTCATCAAATAAAGGATTCTAGGTTGAGTCTTTTGGCACTCTAAAAATGTCATTTCATTGTCCTCTAGCTCTCATTGCTTCTGACCAGAAGTCAGCAGTTACTCTTATCTTTATTTCCTCTACATAATGTGTCACTTTCCCCTCTGGCTGCTTTTAAGATTTTCTCTTTATCATTGGTTTTCAGCAAATTGATTATGATGTCCTTTGGTGTGGCTTTCTTTGTAGTTATTCTTCTTGGGATTCTTTGAGCTTCTTGGATATTTGAGTGTATGGTTTTCACCAAATTTGAAATTTGTAAAAATTTCAGCCCTTATTTCTTCACCCTCTAGTACTCCAATTATATATGTGATAGATGAATTAATGTTGTTCTATAGGTCTCCAAGTCTCTGTTAAAATTTTTTAAAATCTTTTTCCCCCCTCCAATCTGCAGTTAAACTCACCCAGTGAAATTTTCATTTCGGACATTATATTTTCAGCTCGAGAAGTTACACTGGTTCTCTTTTATATCTTCTGTTTCTCTCCTCAGTACATTTATTTTTCCTTTAAAATCTTGAACACATTTTTGATAGCTATTTTAAAGTCTTGCCAGCTAATTTGATTATCTTTGTCACTATCTATTTCATTGCTTTTTTTTTCTTGGTTATAGGCCACATTTTCCTTCTGGGTTCCCCAGAAACAGAGCCTGAGTCTGTTATTAGATATAGGTGCCGTGATTTCCTGAGGTAGGGAAGCAGGATGTGGCCTCAGGGGAAGTGTGCTCTTCGCCTGACCCACAGGGAAAGCTCTGGAGCATAAGCTGCACCACTGTGTTAACTTCCCTGGAGGCCCCCATTTCAGCTGGCCATTGGCCGTAGGCTGCCCAACATCCAGGCTAATAGCTCCCAACAGCTGAGGGCTGTTCTCTGGAGAAGGGGCAGCTGTAAGCCATGAGCAGCCCATGTTCACAGCCCACAATTGTGTGGGCGCACAGCTGACGAAGGGCATCTGGGTGGAGTCCTGCAACGGCCTTGACCACGGCATTCTCTTTCTCAGAGTGTTCCAAGTGGGTCCCCTCTCTGCCTGACAGCAAATGCAGCCCGGGATGTGGGAATGGGGGTTAACTCTCCTGGCGGCAACCCTCCACCAAGGAGAAAACGCCCATCTCCTGTCACTCGGACAGACCAATCTGGGTGACATGCTGTATAATCCTGGAGGTTCTGGTGGAATTGAGCCCCTGCTGCCTATGGCAGAGAGCACCCTTAGGTGGGCTTCATGCTTTCCCTGCTCCTCCCTCCTGTCTCTTGGAATCTTCTCCCAAATGCACACTCTTGCTCAGGCACTGCATTCCCGGGAATCAGACTAAAACGCCTGGGGCAGAAGTTCTGGACTGAACCCTGAGGGTAACGGAGACCTGTAGGAAGGTGTTATGCTTTCAGGGTGACTTAATTGGATTTTCACTTTAGAACAGTCCCAAGGGGCGGTGAGGAGGGGACGATGTCACAGTGGGCCGTGGGAGAGGGAGTGGGTGTCAGGGGAGGAAAAGGACAGGAGTCACTGAGAGGGAGAGAGGCAGGACTTGTGGCTGGTTGGAGATGGCAGGAAGAGTCTGTAGCCCAAAGCCCTGGCAGCCTGGAGCCTGGGGCCTGGGGCAGGATGGGGCCATAGGGAGGGGCTTGTTTGTGGGAAGCAGGCAGATCCGGTTTGCCCAGTGCTTCTCTAAAGAAGCAGTGATTACTTGAAATGTCCAGAATAGGCAAGTCTATAGAGACAGAAAGTAGATTAGTAGCTGCGTAGGGCTGGTGCGGGTAGAGGTAGGGCCCAGCAGGATTGGGAGCTGGGGGGTGATAGCTGAAGGGTTTCTTTCTGGGGTGATGAAATGTTCTAAAATTGACCATGGAGATGAGTGTACAACTTTGTGAATATACTAAAAACCATTGAGTTGTACACTTTATTATTATTATTTTTTTATGCGGTACGCGGGCCTCTCACTGTTGTAGCCTCTCCCGTTGTGGACCACAGGCTCCGGACGTGCAGGCTCAGCGGCCATGGCTCACGGGCCCAGCCGCTCCGCGGCACGTGGGGTCTTCCCGGACCGGGGCACGAACCCGCATCCCCTGCATCGGCAGGCGGACTCCCAACCACTGCGCCACCAGCGACGCCCTGAGTTGTACACTTTAAATGGGTAAATTGTATGGTATGTGAATTATATTGCACTCAAGCTGTTTCTTCTTTTTAAAAAAAAAAAAAACAGTGAGTGCAAAGTTGTGCAAGGGACATGGCGTTGGCTGAGGGAGGGAACTTTGCTGACTCATGGAAGGTGGGATGGACCTCAAAAGTTCTTTTATTCACCCACCTTGTTTACCAGTGGGGTGCAGGGAAGGAGTGAGTCAAGGGCTTACACCCAGGTCTCCAGACTCCCTGGTGTAGCTCTCCCCCCGCCGTCTCCAGCCACTTTGCCTACAGCTGCCCCTCCCCGGCCACTCCATCTGCCACAGCATTGCCTTCCCTTCCCTTTGGCCAGCGGCCTGGCTGAGAGGTGGGTGACAAATTGGATGAATGACCTTTCCACCTTCTGCCCCCTCCCTGCCGTTCCTGGTGAGTCTAACTGCAGCCCCAGTGGTCTTCTTGCCGCCAAGGACGTGGCCTGGGAGGAGCCAGCTTGGGTGGAGGGACAAGATGTTTGGTTCTCTGAGCAAGAAGGATCGGGAAATTGAGTCTGACACCTGGCAAGGCCCGCTGCCCGGGCGGCTCGCAGGGGAGCCTGGCCGGCACTCCAGCCAGGCTTTTCCAGACCAGCACCTCGCCAGGGTCCTGACAGAGGCCAGAAGTGGGAATGCCGGGGGACGGGGGGTGGGTGTGTGGGAGCAGACAACCTGTGGGTAATGGAAAAGCTAGAACATTGGTCATGGCGGGCCTGCAGTATTCGTGTGTTGATGTCAACAGAAGAGGAGGAATTTGTGACCTTTTGCCAAAGATGCTGGTGTTCCCAGTGGCCGCCTCAGAGCGCATGCTTGGACCACTCCTGGAATCTTCTTGCCATCATTGCTCCACCCTTGCTGCCAGCAAGACCCCCAAACCCCCCTGCCTCAGATACCTCCATCAACCTTGTCATCCCACTCCTGGCAGCTCCCTCCAGGACAGAAGCCTACATAGCACTGGTACCCAATGCGCCCCTTTCTACCTGTCCAGTGTCATTCTCAGCAGACCCTCTGCTGGGCCCTGTCTCCCTACCTTTATGGCCTCAGGGGCTCAGGGATGCTCTGAATCCACCCAGTGGAACCTTTGCTCTCCTGCCTGACTGTGGCCAGGGCCCTGCTTCTTTCCTAGAACAGGAGGGCCTATCCCCAGGTGACCTCCTGACTAGCTGGCACCCCACGCACTAGCCTCTCACTGAGCTGGAAACCCCCACCCTGTCAGCTGCTGGGCCATGCCTGACGCTTCATTCACATTAGCTAACGCTTGGGAGGCAACTGGGTCCCCTGCCTTCCCATTATCCTATCTGGAGACAAATGCTCATCCGTGACACTGGTCAGAGGGGCTTCTCAGACTGAAATAAAGTTGTGGCTGGAGGAACTTCTATGTTTGGTGGACGGTTCTGGGTCAAGAGCTACTTGCAGCAGTTCCCTGGCTGTTAGCCTCCAGATTCACTAGCCACAGCGGCATCCCCATCACCACCACCATCGCTGCCATCAATATCTCCATTGTTTCCATCATTTACTCCATCGCCATCTCCATCCTATCCACCACTTCTACCATCATCACCACTCCAAACCCATCGCCACCAGCTTCAGCAGCTCTACCATCATCACCGCCATGGTCATTGCCCGTGTCTCCATCATCTCTACAAGCTCCTCCATCCTCACTGCCATCTTCACCTCCATCCTCACCTCCATCCTTACTTCCATCTTTACCTCCATCTTAATCTCCATCCTCATCTCTATCCTAACCTCCATCTTTGCCTCCATCTTCACCTCCACCAACCTTACCACTTGTACCATCAACACCACTGCCCCCCACCCAGCTCCCAGGTTGGGCCCCTAATGTCACTAGACATTTCTTAACAACCAGGCCTGTGTCTGGTTGGAGAAGTGACCTGGATGTGGGGTGTGGCCAGCATTGCAGGTCCCAGATGCCTCATGGCTCACGTATACCCATGAGTTGGGACTCTTGCCTTGGTGATGGTGGCCCTGTGGTGGAGTGACTGACTTAGAGTTCACGCAGACAATGTTTGAGAATCCGGGGGCAGCTCATGGTCAGGGTTCATGTGCTCTGGGGCCAAGGGGCTTGTCCTCGCATGTGACCTCAAAGAAGACTGGAGGTAGGATAGGGGAAGAGCCTGAAGTGGGAGTCAGCACTCTGGCTGTGCCAGGGCCTCAGCGTGGCCTCCAAAAGTCACCACTTCTCTCTGGGAGCCCCGTCTTCCGAGAGCAACCGTCCCTTTCTCCATGGAGAGTTCTTGACAGGTGCAAAGTGCGTCTGGAGCCTCCACTCCCCTGAGGGTGTGCTGCCCAGCGGGGCCCCCTGTCAGCCCACCCGGGTGCGTTTCTGGCTTTTAGTTCTTACCAGCTCTGAGATCTTGCGGAAGTCACTCATTCTGCAAATTTTCTGTTTCCTCATCTATAAACAGGGGGTAAACACTAGACTCTACCTCTTAAGACTGCTATGAGGATTAACTGAGATCATCCGTGGACAGCGTTTAGCTCAGATTCTTACCAGTGCCCCAGCCTGCACTTTGCAGAGGCGGGTGCAGAGCTGGCTGGTTACGGGGGGCAGGGGGCGTCGGCAGGGAGCATTGCTGAGGTCATCTGCTCAGAAGTGACAGAGCAGGGATTGGGAGCCAGGCCACAAGACTTCTCGTTTCTCTTCTGAGTTCCCATTGACTTGGGAGTTGCGAGGGGCACACAGGGTCCCTGAGGCCTGGCTCCTGCCCTAGAGCCCGTGGCCTGGGCCAGGGAGGGGAGAGGACTGGGCCCCTGGCAGCAGAGCTGGGCTGAGAGGGAGTGTGCTATTCCAGGCCTGCCTGCAGGGGCTCAGCAGGACGTTCTTGGGGAACTCAGGGCAAGGGCCCCAGAAAGGCTGGGCTGGGTGGGTGTCAGGGAGCCACGGGGGCTTTTGGGCCACCAGAGAGGAGAAAGATGGCATCCCAGTTAAGGGAAACTGAGCAAGTACTGGAGACCAGAGGGGGCATGGCATGTATGGGTCCAAGAGGGTGGACACCTGGCCAGTGGGTACAAAGGATCCTGGGTCCTGAAAGCTGAGTGCTGAAAGGGTCCTTGGAGGCCATCAGTGTATCCACCTGGTTCAAAGGAGAAGCGAAGCCAGAGAAGGGCCAGGCAAGGGCAGAACCAGGGCTGTCACCGGACTCCCTCCTTCCTGCCCCCTGGGCTGGAGGGGTCATTCTGACCATCAGCACAACTGTCCCACGTCATGAAGTCTGGTGGTCAAGTGCTGGCTGAAGTCCTGGATGTCTGTCCTGTCCTCCTTGTTCTGGTACCATGGTCCCGGGGCTTTGCTCCAGAGGAGGACTTCAAGAGAACAATCAGGAGAGTGACCCAACTGTGTTAGAATTTCTCGCCACCAATCTGTCAGGAGACTCTCCCTCCTGTGCCACAATCACGCTGGAGGGTCACTGCCTGCTCCGCCGTCATCTAGGCAGGTGCAAAGTGTCATCTAGACAGGCCCTTCAGGGAGTCCGACTAGAGACCGGGCATCGTGTCAAGTTAGGATCCTCATTTCATCGTGGAGAAACTGAGGCTCCAAGAAGTTAAGTCGCCTGCCCGAGGTGCTTTGCTGGAGCAGGGCTGGGTCTGGACGCAAGGGCTGCCCAATGCCCCCTCGTGAGACTCACGCTAACGCTTCCCGACTCCATGTACTTGACCAGAGCCTGTGGGTGAAAGGGATGAGCTGGATGGTGCTTCGGGGAGGAGTGGAAAACAAGACGAGCAGCTGTGGCCACAGCCAGCTGCCTGAGGGCCAGGGCTCCCTGCCACCCACAGTCCAGCCTGCTCCCTGCCAGGGCCCGTTGCCTGCTGCACTGCAGGCGGCCAGAGTGCCCAAGCTCCTGGGGCCGCCACCCTCTCTCCTCATGGCCCTGGCACAGCTTCAAACGCCAGTGGGCCTGGATGCCCAGGACGCCATCCACAAGTGAGCTTCAGTTCTGCAGCCCAGCATGGCCAGCCACAGGGTCTGCCCGTGGACACAGAGCCCCCCAGAACAGGAGGCGCAGGGCTTCTGGGCCCACCTCTGGCCATGGTTGGGCTCCAGGCCACCCAGCAAAGGAGTGCCCTGCTGCCCACCACCCACCTAGAGAAAGCTATCTGAGGTGGGATGGGGAGCTGGGGCCCAGGCAGTGACTGGGCATTTCAGGAGGGAATTTCCAGGGAAGAGGACCAATTTGAGGCCCACGGACCCAACCATCTCCCCCTGGGTGGCCCCGGTCGCTGCCTATCACCCACCTCTCCCTGCTCCTCCTCTGTAGGTCCTGTCTCAGTGGGTGAACCTGCCAGCCCCTCACTTCCCACCAGAGTCCTGGCAGCTCTCTAATGACAGCCACATGATTGTTGCTCCAGGACAGACCTCTCCATCCCTTACACAATCATTCACCAGCCTCTGCCAGAGACCTCCCCCTCCCCCTCCCCTCCCCCTCCCCTCCCCCCTCTCCCCCTCCCCCTCCCCCCAGCCTGTCTGCCTGCCTGTCCAACCCCATCAACAGTCAGGGTGGGCTTGTAAAAGTGGCACATGGGGCCATGTCACCCTGAGCCTTACGTCTTCCCTGGCTCCCTGTTGATTGCAGAGAAAGTTCCAGGTCCTCAGCTAGTTGTCAAGGCCCCTGATATCCCAAGGCATTCTTGCTCTCCAGGCCCCAGTCTCCCTTCCAGGTAAAACATCTCTGGCCCCTGGAAGGTCTGGGCTGTTCGACAGCACCTCCTCAGTCCTAGGCCTAGATTTGGCTAAAACATGCCCCCTTCATGAAGCGTTCCTGCTGATTCCTTTGGCCTGGGGTACTTGCTGTGGTGCACCCACATGCACTGTTACGCTCAGGGGCACTGACTGGGGTCTTAGCCTTCCTTCCCCATTATGGTGAAAGCTCCCAGAGGCAGGAGTCAATCCTGTTTCCTGGTCTTTGTGGCCCCAGTGCCCAGCACGGGGTCTGCCCCAGAGAGAGGCTATGCAGGAAGTGTGTTCATTCATTCATCCATCCATTCCCTACTATTGAGGTGTTTTTGGAAGACTGGACAACATTCTCAAGCAGGACAGCCATTGGCAGCTGTGCTCAAAACCACAGGGTTTGGGGACAGCTGACAGGACCTGAGAAGCAAGGGGAGGTACAGATGATTGGTGTCTGAGGGGGAGACCTGGCCCCTGCCCCAGGGAGACCTGTTTTGCAGTAGCCTGGTGCATGGGACAGCTTGGGTTTAATTTTAAGCTCTCCTACTTCCTAGCTGTGCATCCTGGGTAAGCTGATTGCCTGCTCTGAGCCTACAATGACTTTTCCCTTAGAGTTTCGTGAGCAAGGACGTGGTGCTGGTAAAGCCCATAGTGGGTACTCGATAGACGGCTACTTCCCACCCCTTCCTTCTCTGGGGAGCTTCTCGTTCCATGTGGGACACTTGCAGCCTATTCTCAAAGAATCAGGACGTTGGGACTCCTCAGCCTGTAGAAGCCATCCTGAGGTGTCCCTGGGGGAGTGTGAGCACGGCAGAGCGGTCCTGGAGGTCTCTGCCTTGGGAGAAGGGGCTGCCTGAGTCAGGGGCACAAGGGTGCCTGCCTGCCCTTCTTGCCCACAAGCTGCCACGGCCCCTGTCCTCTGCGCTCCTTGGCAGCCCAGCAGGGCCAGTACTGGGTGCGCCCAGCATTGGCCCTACAGCCGCTGGCAGGGCCATGCCTGCAGTCAGGCCTGGCCCTGCGCCTGGTATCCCTCTGGCATTGCCCGGGCACTGGCTTCCTGCAGACAGATGCAGGCTTGTGCCCTGTGCTGGCAGGCCCTCCCAGAGCTGAAAGTGCCTGGGGCCAGGCCCCCACCACTGACCCTCCCAGGGAAGGCCTGATGAATGGAGGCTTGTCAGAAAAGGGCCACATCTCCGCACAGGTCACAGCAACCAGAGCAGGGGGACACCTCCCTCCTCTGACTGGGGCTTTTCAGAGCAGGGCCTTGCTCACCACCCTCCTCAGACTAGACTTTCTGAGCCAGGGCTGTGTCTCCCCGCTCAGATTAACTTACTTTTTAGGGTGGGTCCATGCTCCCTCTCTCATAACCAGCTTCACGGGACAGAGCCATGGCCCTTGCTCAGACTAAGAGAGAGGAAGGGTTGCAAGAACATGCTAGAAGCACCTGGTGGTGGGGAAAGCGTGGAGAATTCAAGGTCCTACAAATGGTACCATGGGTGATGGGTGTTAAGTGGTAGAGGAGGGAAAATAATGGATGAAGTGTGCTGGGCCCTGTGGCACCCTCAGGCTGGGCTTTTGTCCTGAAGATTATGGGGAGCCGGGGAGGGAAGCAAGAGGGTCAGATGGGCGAGTCCCACAGATCCTTCTGGCTGCTGTGTGGACCACGGGAGACAGAGGCCTGGGCTGCCGAGTGGCGGAGGGAGCGTGGGGGCGCACAGGGGGCCGTTTGGGAAGGAGGGATTGACGGCGCTGGTGGCAGGGGGAGGATGGGGTAGTCAGGCCCAGGCCCCTGAGTTCGGCTTGGGCAGTTGAGGCAGCGTCTCCGGCAGGGCAGCGATGAAGATGGTCATTTCGGGCCTGCACCTGAGAGGTGCCCCAGGGCTGTGCAGGTGGCGGTGTCCAGAGCACAGCCCTGGGAGGGCTTTGAGTCTCAGGAGTCCGGGGAGGCGGGCAGCAGGTGGAGTCGCCCCGCGCACGAGAAGGCCAGGGAGAGGGAGAGGCAGAGATTTCGCGGCTGGGCTGGGGGACGCAGGGAGGAGAAGGAAGGGAGATCCCCCACTGCAACGCCTGCGTCCTCTTCCGGAGAAGGGGAGGACTCGTCCTGCCGGGCTGGGGTGAGGGCCCAAGGCAGCCGATGTTCGGACGGCCCTGTGGGCTCCCTACCGGCCCGCCTTCCTGGTGTGAGGCCGCCTGCCCTCACCTCCAACCCTTCCACTCAACACTGAGCCCGCACACTCCCTTGGAGTTTTCCAGGTGGAAATTCACCTCAGAGGCCCTCTGGCCCCGCATACTGCATTCATCTTGTCTCTGGTCCCACCCACCCCTGAGCCCCAGCAGTCCTATGGGCTCCAGGACCGAGGCTCCCTTGGACCACAGGGCCCTCCTCCTAGGCGAGCAGCGGCCAGGGAAGGAGGCAGGCCCCCTGGTGACCCCCACGTACTTCTCCCCACTCCCCACCAGATCCAGACACATTTGCGATTTCTCTCTCTCTGTTGTTTATTATGTGCAGTCCAGGCCTCCCAGCCAACTTGGAGCCGGACCGGCTAGCCATGGCCCGAGACGGCCGTCCCAGCCAAGCCCCGAGCAGCCCCCCGCCTGCCGTCCTCTCCGCCATCCCTGAGCCAAGCAGGCCCTGAGCTCTGGCCGGGCCAGACGCTCTTTATGGAACCCCAGGGCCCGTCTCCCCTATTGTCTGTCCATGTTTACAGCCTTGCTGTGCTGGCCTCATGATTTTATTGCAGGTGACGCCCCAGTCTGGACAGGGCCTGCATGCCATCCTGCTGAGGCCTCTGTCATCGCCCGGGCCCTGGGCCCCTGGACCCCTCATCCATCATTCGGTGGAATCTCACCCGCCTGCAACACCATCACTGGGAGGGCTTATCACCCACAGGAGAGCGAGTGAGAGCTCGGCGGGTGGGCAGGGCAGGAGGAGTGCCTGTGCGTGTGTGCTCGTGTGTGTGCCTGTATGTGTGCACGTGCGTGTGTTCGGGGTAGGGGAAGGCACATGTGCGCGCGTGCACACACGCACTCTCACCCCCTGAGTCTGTCAACTGTTGCCCCATCTCTGCTGTTGCAACACAGCCTGGAGAGCTAAGGGTGTGGATCCCCGCAGACCTCCAGGCCGGCTCTCTCCTTCACGGGCTAAGCCACTCACCTGTCTGGGTCTCAGTTTCCTTTTGGGTAAAAAGAAGGCTGTGCTGATACCAGCCTCACAGCGTGCCTTTGGGCAACCAGAAGGGCTGGGTCGGCCTCTGGTTGCAGCCCTAAGGCCTGTCTGCCCCTCTGTCCCTTGCTCCCTCAGCTGCAGTTGTTAATTTTTGAGGCTCTTCCCAGAAAAACACAAATGTACACATACAGGTAAACTTCGGTAAGTCCCCGGAAGCACCTGCATCAATCTTCTGGCGAAAAACCTCTACGAGACTGGACAGAAAACTCCCCAGGAGGCCTAGAGTTTTCCATCGCAAATGCAGTAAGAGTGGTAATCACCGTGATGTCCCAAGAGGCCAGCAAGGGACCCAGGCAGCCGCCCAGGCCCGTCTCCTCTGTCCACCAAGAAACAAAATAAGGGGGCAGGTCTCACACACCCTGAGGCCAGGTATGGCAGGTAACCTGAGGTCATACCTTGACACTGGATTGTTTGATGACAAAGGTTGGTGCCCCCATCTCTAGAAATTGGGGTGCTGGAGTGGTCGCTTAGCTGTGTGATCCTGGGCTTAGGTTCCCTGCCAGCCCCCTGGCTCAAGTGACCAGGGCAGACCGTGGCTGAGGGCCTGTAGCTCTCCGGGCCGGGGAGCAGACGTGAGGGGAGGATGGGGCCGGGTGGTGTGCAAGATGGCAGAGCTTTGTGGACCTTGCTGGTTCTTTATGGGGTGCTGACAGCCGGGCAGCGCGGCATAATACTTCCCAAGCACACTCCTGTCCCTAGAGGCCAACGGTGGCAGTCAGATGGCCACCACCTGCGGCTCCCAGGGGCAGGCCCGGGAGGTTTGTAAACTCCTTGGAGACATCAATGCCCAAGGCCACCTGCCTGGGATGCCTGCCCCCCGACAGGGCTGGATTCCCAGGGTCTCCCTTCCTGGGAGCCACAGCTATATTTCTGTGGCCCCCGTTGCCCTCTCTGGAGCCAGACTGGAGACTGGGGACCAGCCCAAGCCCTCTGGGGCTGAATGAGGAACTGACAGCTGGGCTGGTTGTGGCTGAGGCAGGGGCAGCTCAGGGGTACCCTCGATAGGGAGAGGGGTCACCCCAAGGATGTGGAACCCCCAACGGGGCCAGTGGTCTCCTGGGCCTCCTGACCCCGGCTAACCCCTGTGCACTAACCTGGGTGGGCAGGGGGCTCCCCCAAGCACCCTCAGAGGCTGAGGTGACGAGGCCCGGATAATCTCTTCTCCCCCACCCACCCCAAGCTGCCTCAGACCCTAAGAAGCTTCCACTTGTTCCACACCAGCCGGGGGTGCCCAAGGAATTGACACAGCATCTTCCTGGATGGTACCGGAAGGTACAGGGAGGATGGAAGGCTCCCCTGTCCCCACCAATGGGCCAGTCCCCTAAGAGCCAGGCTGGAGGGAGGGACGGACGGTTCTGGAGAGCCAAGCTCCTTGTCCCTCTCTGTGACCAAACCTGGCGCTCAGGAAAGGCTGCGCTGTGCACATGTGTGAATCCGTGTACACTCGAAGCCTCGGGGGTCTGTCCAGAGTCTACAGAGACAATTAGACATGCCCCGTGACTCCGCGGCAGGCCATGCGGCTCCATCTGGGAATCCGCGGTCCTAGCCAAGCGCGGGCTCGCGGCCCACTCGCCCCACACACACGCAGAGGCCAACATCCCTCTGATCGCCCGCCTTTCGGAGAACAGAGCATTGGGGGTTGAAGGTCTCGGGAGAGCTCATAAAAGCGCCAATAAGCGCACTTATGTTCCTCCAGATGACACCATAACAAAGCACACAAAAGAAAGAGGCAACATTTCACTTGCCTTAAATCACGGCCATGAGGACCGTGCAATTAATTTCCATTTATCATCTTCCCTGTGCGCTCGAAACGTCCACTTCTCAGACTAGCCCCCTCCCCTGCAAGCCGGTTTCAACCAGACGCTCATAAATCTGTTTTGCTGGTTCCACACGAGCTGCCTGGGAAAAGGCCTCACGTGCCGCGTCTGCCCCTCTGTCCAAGCGTTCAACGCCTTCAGGATTTTACGGTTTCAAGTTATTGACATGGCTTCCCGGGTCTCCTGGGGCAGGCGGCTGTTTGAGAGCATGGCAAGAGACCTGGGGTGACCTCAGGTTCACCCCCTCGCCTGGCCGGAGCAGGGAGGACCATGCAAAAGGCATGTAGCTGCCCAGGGGCCCTGCGGCCTCACCTGGGAACTCCTGGCGGACCCTGACAGGCTGCCCCTCTGTGCCCTGACTCAGGCCCCACACCACACCCCATCCTGAGGCCCGTTTGTCCTCAAGTTCCCCCACCTGCATTGCCAAACCCTCAGCTTCTGCTTCCCTCTCCTCCCTCCCTCCCCAGCCCAGCTCCTCCTTTCCCCAAGGATGCCCCCAAGGGAACAGACCTGAGGTCAGAGTGTCCTGAGGCAAAATGTCCAGGTGCAGGGAAAGGTGTGCAGGGGCAGTGACCAGGGCCATTCACTCCATAGCCACGCCAGGCCTCCTCTGTGCCACACATAAAGGCCAGGCTGATTTTCAGCCGGTACGTCCTGGAGAAGTGGCACGGGTTGTTAAGTACTTTGACTCAGGCCCAGAATAAGGGGCACGTGCCCTTGCCTGGAGGGAGCTCGTTCTTGAGGGCGAAACAGGCAAGTAACTAAATAATGATGATTCCAGTGTTCAGCATGACATGGGCATTCAGAGGTACCATCTGCCCCTGATCAAGGCTCCTAGGGGAGGGGCAACCTCTAAGTTAATCCCTGAAGGACCCACAGAAAAACTAGAAGTTTATGGTGACAGAAGGGATTGGGCAGGAGGGTGGGAGGTAGGAACTTCCAGGCAGAAGGAAAAGCATGTCCAAAACCCAGAAGCAAGAGAGACACATTTGATGTGTTTGAGAAACAGCTTGTGGTGTTGATGAAACGGGGAGATGAGGGCTGGATAGCTTGCCTAGGGCCAGATGTGAGCTAAGGCATCTACACAGCTGGGCTTGGGAGGCTGAGGTTTGCCTGTGGGAGACAGTTTAAGCAGGGGAGTGATATGGGGAAGTTTGAATTTTGCCAAAACCATCTTTCAATGAGGGGAGTTGATTGGAAGAAAGAGTCAGACCGATAGAGGTCACCCTACCTCACACCATATACAAAGGTTAGTTCAAAGTGGATCACAGACCTACCTGTAAGAGCTAAAACTATGAAACTTCTAGAAAAAAACATAGGGAAAAAATCTTAATTACCTTGGGCTTGGAAAACATTTCTGAAATGCAATACAAAAAGTACAAACAATAAAAGAAAAAAAAATCAATAAATTGGACTTCATTAAAAAGCAAAAGTTTAGTTAGCCCTTCTGAGACACTATTGAGAAAATGATAAAGGCAAGATACAGACTGGAAATTTTGTAAAATATATATCCAACAAAGAATATATGGAGAAATTTTACAGCTAAGTTGTAAGGTAAACACCCAATTTAAAAATGGGCCCAAACCGGAACTCTTATTCATGGCTGGTGGGATTGCAAAACGGAACAACCACTCTGGAAAACAGAGTGGCGGGTCCTTAAAATGCTAAACATACATATGCCTCATGACCCAGCTATTCCACTCCTAGGTATTGCCCGAGAGAAGTGAAAGCATCTATCCGCACAAAAAAGTATACATGAGGGTCCATAGCAGCTTTATTTGTAAGAACCCCAAACTGAAAATAACCCAAATGTCCATTAATGGGCAAATGGATGAATGAACAAATTGAATTGTAATTATACAGCAGAATAAGACTCAGCAATAAAAGATGAATAAGCTATTGATACACGCTGCAACATGGATGCATCTCAGAATAATCATTCTGAGTGAAAGAAGCCAGACCAAAAGAGAGCACAGAAGATCCTAGAAAATGAAAACAAATCTATAGTGAGTTGTTGGAGGACGTGGTGGGAGGCTGGAGGGAGGGATTGTGAAGGGGCAGGAGGAGACTTTGGGGGGTGATGGATGTGTGTGTTCATTATCTTAAACGTGATGATGATTCCATGGGTGTATACATGTGTCAAAACATATTGAAATTAAACATTTCAGATTATTGACGTTAATATATGTCAATCGAACCTCAATAAAGCTGTAAAAACACAAACAAACATGCAAATTACAGCGGACAACCAGAGAGATGTGGGGTGATGTCAGGACTGTGGGTGGAGTATTAAATACATGATCATTCATTCACTCATTCACTCATCTTTTGCTAAAGTTTAAGTCCCATAAAGGGATAAATGAAGTCCCCCATGCCCAGGTTATAGGAGGCACTGGGGCAGAGAAAAGCGGATCGTCTCAAGAGGCATTTAGAAGGTACCTGGCCAGACCTGAGGATGTCTAAGGTGAGAAAGGTTGAGGAACAAAAAATAACCCCCCATGTTTCCAGCTCAAGTAAATGCTGCTGGGGTACAGACCTGAAGGGGAGAGGACGGTGCATTCAGACTTGGGGATGCTGAGTTCTTGGTGCTGGGGACCATGAAGTGGAGACAGACAGGATTTGGGGGTCACCAGTGTCTCTCTCAGTGGTTCTGAACATTGGCTTCATACTAGAATGAAAACTGGAAAGTTTTTTGTTTTTATTTATTTATTATTTATTTATGGCTGTGTTGGGTCTTTGTTTCTGTGCAAGGGCTTTCTCTAGTTACGGCGAGCAGGGGCCACTCTTCATTGCGGTGCGCAGGCCTCTCACTATAACGGCCTCCCTTGTTGCGGAGCATAGGCTCCAGATGCGCAGGCTCAGTAATTGTGGCTCACGGGCCTAGCTGCTCTGCGGCATGTGGGATCTTCCCAGACCAGGGCTCGAACCTGTGTCCCCTGCATTGGCAGGCAGATTCTCAACCACTGCGCCACCAGGGAAGCCCTGGAAAGTTTTTTTTTTAAATACTGATGCCTAGTCCCCACCCCTAGACCAATAGCATCTCTGAGGAAGGATTCTGCTTGGCACTGGAATTTTCCTAAAGCTCCTAGGGTATTCTAAAGTGCAGCCAGGGTTGATACCCATCACTGGGGATGGTAATTGAAGTCTTCAGAGAAGATGAGCTCCCCAGAGGAAGGTGTGGGGAGTGAGAGAGAAGAGGATCGGAGACCGAACCTTCAGGAGACTACAAATTAAAACCATGACAAGATGCTCCCACATGTCTCCCAGAATGGCCAAAATGAAAAAGACTGACAATTCCAAGTGTTGACAGGATGTAGGGCATTTTATACTTACATGATGCTGGAGGAAGCATATAATGGTCAACCACTTTGGAAAATTATGTTGTAATTTCTAATAAGGTTAAATACACATCAACCCTCTGACCCAACAATTTCACTTCTAGGTGTATAGCCAAGAGAAGTGAGTTCACAGGTCCTCCAGAAGACTTGCATAAGAATGTTCAAGGCAGTTTAATTCGTAATGCCCCAAACTAGAAACAACTCACATATCCATCAGCAAAGAATAGATAAATGAATTGTGGTATATCCCATACAATGGAATCTACACAGCTGTAAAAGAAAGAACTAACTACTGATTCACACAAAACATGGATGAATCTCAGAAACATGTTACTGAGAAAAATAAACTGGGCACAAAGGAATGTATACTGTATGACTCCACTTTTGTGAAGTTCAAGAAGAGACAAAAGCAAAAGTGTTGATAGAAATGGGAGGGGATATGCTTCCTTCTTCCCTTCCTCCTTCTTGATGACTGGAACAAGGCTATGATGGCTGGAGCTTGAACAACCATTTTGGGCCATGAGATGGATGCTCTATGTTGATGCTAAAGATAGCAGGGAAGCAAGAAGGAAGGATCCTGGGATCCTGATGATTCTTTTTTGTTTTTTTTCTTTCGGTACGCGGGCCTCTCACTGTTGTGGCCTCTCCTGTTGCGGAGCACAGGCTCTGGACGTGCAGGCTCAGCGGCCATGGCTCATGGGCCTAGCCGCTCTGCGGCATGTGGGATCTTCCCGGACCAGGGCATGAACCCGTGTCCCCTGCATCGGCAGGTGGACTCTCAACCACTGTGCCACCAGGGAAGCCCTCCTGATGATTCTTGAAGCTTGTCCCTTGACTGCCTTTCTCTAAACTCTTTTTAGAGAGCTATAAATCTCTTACTTGTTTAATATACGTTTTCTTTTTTTTTTTTGGCTGTGTTGGGTGTTCGTTGCTGTGCGCGGGCCTTCTCTAGTTGCAGCGAGTGGGGGCCACTCTTTGCTGTGCTGCACGGGCCTCTCATTGCATTGGCTTCTTTTGTTGCGGAGCACAGGCTCCAGGTGCATGGGCTTCAGCAGTTGTGGCACGTGGGCTCAGTAGTTGTGGCTTGTGGGCTCCAGAGTGCAGGCTCAGTAGCTGTGGTGCATGGACCCAGTTGCTCCATAGCATGTGGGATCTTCCCGGACCAGGGATCGAACCTGTGTCCCCTGCACTGGCAGGTGGACTCTTAACCACTCTGCCACCAGGGAAGTCCCAAATATACTTTTATTTTGGATTTTCTATCACTTATGATCCAACCTTTTCCTAACTGATACAGCAAGAGAGAGATGGAATCTGGCCTGGAGAGGGAGGGTCGTGAGGACCAAATGTGATGGAAAATAGAGGGACCTACAGACTGGAGGTCCTGATGCAGTGGGCGCACAGAGGGAGTGGGAGCCAGGAGGCTCAGGATACTGGTGTCACCGAGTGGTAGTTACAGAAGGGGAACAGCGTAGGTGATGACACTCTTCAGGGTGGATGGGATTGGGGGGCAGACATAGCTTAGAGGTGAAGGTGGCCAAGAAGCATGCAGGCTGTCTGTGCTGTCCCTGGGCAGCAGGAGGCACTGGGGCTGGGCAGAGATGAAGCATGCAAACTAGAAGCTGTCATCTCCTGTGAAGGACAGGGGTGACCAGGTGGTTGGCAGATGAGACGGGGAGAGAGTGGCTTACCCACAGGGCCTGCGCCTTGGGCTCGGGTGGAGGAACGGCTTGGAAGAGGCGTTAGGAAGCAACAAGATTGGCAGGCAGCAAGGACTTGAGATCTGAGCTGTCCAGATTCTGAGCTCGCGGCCAGGTAAGCCTGCCCCAGCTGCCGGTTGGTGCTAGAGACAGCAGTGGGGGGGTGGGGGGGTGCTCCGGGCTTCCAGGAAAGTATGGGTGTGGCCTGCTTTTCCATAGGCAGGGGGCAGGGACTCAAGCTTGGCAAGGAGTCACTGTGCTATGTCACGCTGCTCTCCTAGGCCTGGGTGCCCTCCATTTCCCACAGGGCACAGCTGGGGAACAGCTGCCTGAAGCCACACAGTCCCCGTTTCTCTCACATCTCTCCTGCCCCCGACCTTTCTCTCCATCCCCACCCCGCCGCCCCGGACACCCGAGATTACAAAGCACTGCCCTGGGCCCTGCTAACCAAGCCTTGAGGCCAGCAGTGCAGCCAGCACGAGTCCCAGCTCACAGGGTGGGCGGCAGAGGCTCAGCTCCCCTGTGATGGCAGGGGTCCCCCTCTACCAGCCCGTCTCCTCTCTGCTGGCCAGTTCCGGCAACCTCTTCATGCTCGCCCAGCCTCCTGTATCACCTCTCCCCCTTCGTGATCCATGTGCTACCTTACCAGCTGCTGCTGGAGCCCTTCAGTGGAGCCACTGCCTTCAGGCTAAAACTCAAGCCCCTTGGCGTGGCATTCAAGGCCTCTGTGGCCCACCCCATTTGCCTCTCCAGCCTGTGAGACCAGATGGGGGATATGGGCCCTGGGCGGGATACGGAGGTTGTGGGGCTGAGTACACAATCACCAGGCAGGCTTTGGGGCGTGCCGGGGGAAGGCTCCAGGAGACCCACGGCACTGTCCGGGGCTGAGACAGACCAGACGAGGCTTGCATGCAGTAAGGAGTGGAGGTGGGTTGCTGCTGGGGGTGGTCCCTCTGCCCCTCCTAGTGATGCACACGGCCAGGGCACAGGGGAGCAGGTCAGGCCAGTCACTGGTGACACATCTGACTTCCCAGGGGAGGAGGTGTCAGCGTGAGTGGGTCTGGCCCAAGGAAGTGGGAGTTCGACATGGACTCTTGTCCCAGTGGGGAAACTGAGGCAGAAGCCTGGACCTGTGGACGAGGCTGTGCAGCAGATGAAGAGAAAGGGCAAAGCCTGGGCCATTAGGAGAGTTCAGCCGATTGGTGGTGGGGTCTCAGGGCAGAAGGACCCAGGTCCCAGCTTTGTTGAGGTGAGGAGGGTTCTGGGGGCACCAGATCCTGTGCTGGGTTCTGTATCAGGAGAGTCTCGGCAGGGGCTCGGTGATACACCCAGAGGGATTAACAGAAGCAACTTTAAGGAAGGGAGTGGGGGAGGGACGCATAAAGTGAGAAGGGTTGCAGAGGCCCCACATGGCAGATGCGGGCTGCCGTCATCTGTCCGCCTCCAGGCCTGGAGCGGCGCACGAGCTGGGACCACGCCAGAGGGCCTGAGACCCTGGCAAAGTCAGGACCAGTCGTGAAGCTGGCTGGGGATAAACACCCCAACTTCTCCTGCCTTCCTCCCAAGGGCACCTCAGATGCACTGCTCCGTTATCGTCCCTCAAAGTGGCGATTTTTAGTCCATTTTATGGGAAAGGAACATAAAGGTCAGTGGGGAAGGGGCTGCCCGCAGCCACTGCACAGTTGGTAAGTGGCTGAGGCCCAGGCCTGGGGCCTTGACCTTGGTGCTCCGGGCACGCCTCCCCAGGTGCTCCTCGGGTGGAAGATGGAGAAGGCAGCCTGGGGTGGCGGGCGCACCGTGGTTAAAGCTGGCTTTGAGGACACTGAGCTTGTCACCAAGCAACGGGCTCCCTCAGGATGGCAACCTCAGCCCCCTCCTGGCTCTGAGGCAGGGCCCTGAGCCGAGTCTGGGTCCCCTCTGATGGCTCCCCTCACAGCCATGTGTGGATGCTGGCCCGTCACACGGCCGGTGCTGGTAGATTGGGTATCTCCAGTGTGCCGGTGGCTGCCGCTAAGTGGCTTGCTGGCAGGGAGTCAGAGGTCACCGCATCGCTGCTCTGCTCAAACAGTGTTGGCCTCCTCGGGGTGCCTCCCATGTCTGTCTGCCAGGATCAGGTGTGTTTAGCATCACCTCTGAGATGTAGCCCTCGCCTTGTGACTCTCTGGGAAGAGCAGCTTCGGGAACGAGCAGCCTCATGGGGCAGATGAACTGCTGGCCAGAGGGGCCCTGGGCCCTGGGCCCTGGATTCAAGCGAGAGCTGGCAAGTCTCACCACCTGTGTACATGGTGTGCCACATGTGCAGGGCTGGTTGTATCCAAGGAGCTTATATTCCATCCCCTTGTTCTGGAAGGTGGTGTCCAGGCCCCTGGTTCTGGGCAAGCCTTTGATGTCAGAATTTTTCTTTTTCTTCTTGTAGTGTATTTTCCCCTCGAGGCCTGTCTGGGGCCTGTGGACTGGGTGAACCTGCCTCCAAGCCACCATCTAAGACTACGGTCCTGGTCAATGAGGCCACTCACCAGTGCAGGGAATGATCACAGTGGTCAGACCAGCACGATTCTAGGACCAGTGCCATCACCTAAGCTGAGTGACCTTGGGCAAGTCACTTCCCCTGCTTGGGGCTCGGTGTTCTTTGAAAAACAGTGAGAAGAGAGCCGAGTACATAATAGGGCTTCAGCAACCCAGAGCCGTGATCTGGGCTTGTGCGTCACTGCAAGGCTGGTCTGCCCTGCTCTCCCAGCAGTCCTGGGCCAGCCCTGTGCTGGGGGTTTACACACAGCCCCAGCCAGGAGGGGAAGCAAGTTTAGTACAGGGTGACAAGTGCCACTGGAAGATATGTCAGAAAGAAGGGGAAGCATGGACAAGGAGGAGATCAGGAAAGCTGGTCCATGAGGCCGAATAGGGGTATTCTGGGTAGAAAGGAGGCGGAGGAACAAGCCTTCCAGGTGGAGGGACCAGCACGTGGAAGAGGGAAGGTGATTGTGTTGGGGAAGCAGATATGGTTCTCGATGGTCAGAGCAGAGGGTGCATGGGGTGAGGTGGCAGGAAGTCAGCTGGAAAAGTGGGGTTCTGGGGACCGGGGGGCAGAGGCCGGGTGAAGGCGCAGGCTTTCTCCAGGTGTGACCAGGGCACCCTGCCTCCGATCAGTTGAGGAACTGTTAAAATGCAGATTCCAGGCCTATAGCTCCACAGCTCCAGCTGAGTGGGTGGCAGAGAAATCTCAGGAACAGGGAGACAGCCCCATCTCAGCCCAGTCTAGGCCTGGGGTGGCTGAGGCCCAGGGTGAGCCAGGCGACAGGCCCTGGGGGTCCCACCCGTGCCCCATCTGTGCCAGGCTCCTGGCGCTGGGGACAGGTGGGCCTCCGCGTGTTTCCCAGCAGGGAGAGGGCCCATTTACCTCCACCTTTCCCTTCTGAGGCAAGGAGGGGCAGGGGCTGAGCCTCTGGGGTCCCTGGCAGGGGCTGTAGGCCTGGATCCCTGCAGCAGAAAGCCTGGCCCCGTACCCAGCAGGCGGAGCCCTGTCTGGCTGGCACTCACGCTTTGTCTGCATGCCAGCAGGGGAAGGTGCCTGGGTTGGTGTCCAGCTTGGTTGGTGTCCAGGCCAGGTCAGCAGCGCCAGCCCCCCATCTGGCCCTGGAGACGCCCCCAGAGTTCCAGGGCTCCACTGAGAGAGGTCAGGATGCTGGCATCAGGGTTGGGGAAGCCTTGGGCTTTTCTACCAGCACAGGCTGAGGTTCAGCGTGTGCCTAGAGACCTGGCTGGGCCATTCTAGGCCAAACCCCCAACCCAGCTGGACCAGGGTGGCAGACCGCATGCTGCCCAGACAGCTCTGTGAGTTTGCACATGGAAGTGAGGCATTCCCCAGATCGCCAAGGATCCAGACGTGAAATAATCCCTGCTCAGTGAGGGCTGGGCGCTGAGGAGGCCAGGGAGGAGGGCGGGGCTCAGGGACCCAGGGAGGGTCCAGGGGCACTGAGAGGGGCTTGTGTCCTGAGCCCAGGGATCAGCTGAGGCTGGGGTGGGTCTGGGTTGGCCTCTTCCAGAGCCCTCCTTGCTGGGCAGTGGACGGGGCGGGCCGGGGGCTGCGCGCGGCAGCTCATATCTAACGGGTTACTTCATTCATTGTGCTCCCACGGATCCCTTGTTTATCTCACTGGGAATGCAGCCGTGGTGGAAGCTGGGGTCAAGGGAAAAGCCAGAGCCTGGGCCACCTCCAGGAGGGCCCCAGCCCCAGTAGCCTGCCTCCTTCCCCTGGGTTCCTGGGCTGAGCCCGCTGGGGACAGCCATCTCGGCACCGCCAATCTCTAACACGGAGCCCAGAGGCAGCATTCTGGGCTGGGCCCTGCCATGGATGGGCTGTGTGACCAGGCCAAGAACGGACTGTCTCTGGGCCTTGCTTTCTCTGTCTGTGAGTCGGAAGTTGTCCTAAGTGACCTTTGGGAATGCTTGTGGCCATGAACAATAGACTTACTATTTCATAAGTGTCCACCCCGTGCCCACCCTGTGCTGGCTCTGGGGCTCCCTGCCCTCATCCGATCCTCGCACATCTCCGTGGATTACCGTGATCCCACTTTTAGAGAGGGGCGGGGGTACCTGGGGCATCCCCAGGGGGAGGTGGGGGTGGAGGCCAGACTGGGGAAGACCCTCTGGGCGGGGTGGGGGGAAGCAGCATAGGAGGTCAGAGCTGCAATGGGCAGGGGTGTGAGGGCCCAGCAGGGCCGGTGCCTGAAAATGTCCTTTAGGAACTGACCAGAAGGATATGCCAGGCCTCCACCACACCTCCTGTTGCAGGGCCCCTGGCTGAGGGTGGAGGATGGGGGCGTTGGTGGCCTCAGGGGCTTGGGGTAAGTGGGCCCTAATCCCCATCGCTGAGAAAACCTGTCTGCCCCGGAAGATTACCCCTCTGGGATTGGGGGAGGCATTTTGGCTTTAAGCAGGCCATTTTGAGCTCTTGTCCTTAGTCAGTGACATCCAAGGACACCACCACCCTGCCAGGAAGGGGCTGCCAGTCCCCCAGTCACACGTGGAAACTGAGGCTCAGAGAAGCTGATTGAGTTGCTTAGGGTGCACAGCTGTGAGTGGCAGAGCTGGGATCCATCCACAGCCTGTCTGACCCAGAGCTTAGACCACTGATCCGGGCCTTGACCCTCCTCCAGGGCCCCTGCCCTGAGCTCGGCGACCCAGGAGGGCGTGAGTTCAGGCCATGAGAGACAGAGCGTCAGTGCCCTCTGACTTGATTTCCCCCTCTGACTTGGTTTTCCAGTCTGTGAATTGGGGTGGGTGGGCCTAACTCCAGGCCTGTTTCTGCCTTTCATCCTGAAGCCTTGGGGAGGAATGAGGTCATATTTGTCTAGGGGTTGAAGTGTCTTGGAAGGAGAAAGCTAGGCAAAGACAAGGGCCCATTGTCCCCTCTTCCCACCCCTGCCAGCTTCCGCCCCAGTCACCAGACAAGGCCAGCCCTGCCTGTAGGCCCCAGAGGCCACTGCGTGCCAGTAGGAGGTGACTCAGTGCCCCCTCCCTTCCCATTGGTTGCCACTGCCTGGAATCCCACCCTCAAAGCTTTGTCGGGGTGTGCAGAGGGGCAGGCAGGAAAAGAAGGGACGGGTTTGGGGGTCCCGGCTTGGGGATCCCACATTCAGGGCGTTACAGTAGGCTTGAGTGAGGGGTCAAGGACAGCGACGTGTACACTTGCCTTTCAGCAGCCTTGCTGTGAACCTCTTACAAGCATCAGCTCAATGAAAGCTCACAGCACCCCTGGGGGGCACTGATGCCATCACCCCCATTTCACAGTTGTGGAACACTTGCCTTAGGCCACCCGGCTCATAACTAGTAGATGCGGAAGGAAGAGGTGGAATTTGAACTGGAGTCTGTGTGGTTCAAGAGAATCCTGCAGAGAGGATCCAGGATGTGCAGGCGAGGGCTGGACAGGGGGGACAGAGGAGGGACAGGCCCAGATCCTGGAGCTCACAGTGGATGAGCGGTCCCAACAGATATGCAACACCTCCCCACTGAGCCTGTAGACCAGGTCATGGTCCTTCTCTGCTGCAGAATGAAGAGTTTGGGGCAAATCAGCTCTTCCCCTGCTAGGGACTGGGAAGGCTCCTTGGCCTCCGGAACTTCGAAGGCAGGATAAAGGATCCTTGCACAATTTCGGCACTTCGAAACACCTAACGGGGCCACACATGGCCGGGGCCACTTCTGGGCGAGAGCCACCCCCTCTTTCTGGCCTTCCCACAGCTCTGAGGCCCGTGGAGCTCTGTCAGCAATTAACCAGGCAAGACAAATAACGGCTCGAGTGTAACAGGTCCAAAAGTAAGCTCTTGGTTTCCTCCCCAACCTGCCCCTCCCTGTGTCTTCCCCATCTCAGGAAATGGTACCATCGTCCGCCCAGTTGCTCAGGCCAGAAAACTGGGAGGCATCCTTGAATCCTCCCACGTCTCACCACCCACAGCCATCCCTTGCCAAGATGTGTCAATTCTACTTCCAAAGTAAACCCCCAATCCACTTTCCTCTGTCCCCGCTGCCACCACTGTGTCCGAGCCACCACCGGCTCTCCCCTGGACCACAGCGCCAGCCTCCTGCCTGCCCCCCCCTCTGCCCCCTCCAACCCACTCTCTCCAACAAGAGCCAGAGGAATGGGCTTCAAATGTAAATCAGATCCCACCCTTCCGCTTAAACAGCCCCTCCCCCCAACAGCTTCTTATCGCTTCCGAAGAAAAATTGACATTCCCTCAATGGCTATGAGGTCCTGGTGACCTGGCGCTACCTTACCTCCTTCCACTCTCCCGGCACGATCTTCTCTTTGCATCTGTGTATTTGCGCGTGCTGTTCCCTTTGCCTGGAAGCTCTTCCCCGCAGTTCTGCACCCAGCTTGCCCCTTCTTGTCATTCAGGTCTTGGCTCGTGTATCACTTTCTTCACTCCCACTCCCAACTCGGTCTCCTCCAGGCTGTTTCTTCAGAGCCCCCTGTTTGTCTCCTTTATAGGAATTTGCCTTCATTTACAATTATGCATTTCCCCTTTGTCTCCACCACAAACGATTAAGATCCCTTGCTCTGTGCTTCTGGTTGGCACTCAGATCTCTGCTGAATGAATTAGCAACTGAAATAACAGCAGCAGCTATTCTTAATTGAGCACTTCAACCTCTCTCTCACGTGGAATGTAAGCCTCTCCACCACCCAGTGAGGTAGATAGTATTCGTGCCCCTGCTTCTCAGGTGTGGAAACCGAGGCTCAGAAGCTGGGATGAGTCACCAGTATCGACAGCCAAAATAGGGCAGAGCCAGGCTTAGAACCCAGGTCGGTCACCTCTGAGGTCTGACCTAACCACTATGCTGCAGTGGTGTAATGTTATCAATGCCATTACTATATCCCAGCAAATCTTAGAAGCCACTGAGTCAAGGATGCACCATTGTTTTCTGGTCCGTTAAGAAAGGTTCAAAATCCTGACAATTAAACTAGGACAAGCCATCCCAGTTTCAAAGATGTGAAAATGTGAAAACAGTGTTTTTTTTCCTAATTGATGAAATATGGTATTTTGGGAACAAAAACCATTCAATCCTTAGGACCCAAGGGAAAAAATAGACGGGGTTTCTTAGCAGGGCTGAGGATTGTTCTGTAGCTACCCGGGAGCATGGAGAAGCCCCGCCCTTGGCCCTGGAGAGTTCAAGGTTAAGTGAGGACAGCCCAACATGCTGAATGTGCAGTGACCGAGAAGCCCAGGACTCCCTGGGAGTCCGACGGGGAGACACCAACCCTGCCGGGGAGGCAGAGAGGGGGAGGGCACAAACAGGCTTCACGGAGGAGGGGGCACCCAAGGCAGATCCTAGAGGAGGAGCAGAGGGGCTGAGAAGGGTTGGGAAGTGTGCCAGGCAACGGGAAGAGCCCCCAGAGAGGCCTGGGGCGCACTTCCCTCATGAGACATGGCTTGTAGCTCCCTGGGGCTGGAGCAGAAAGAGAGAACAGGCTAGAGGTGACGTGGGGTGAAGGGCGATGGTTCTTCCAGGGCTGATGAAGCCGCTGAGGCTGCAGTGCAGGGAACCCAGGAAATCACGAGGCAGTGGAGCGACAAGGCCAACTTTAAAAGCCAGAAGGATGGAGTGAGGGGCGACAGGGGGCTTGAAGGCAGCGTGGAGGCCTGGGAACGTCTGGGAAGATGTTGTCAGGATCCCCAGTCACCCTTGGGCTGGACGGTACAGACGCTTGCTCTTGGGGGCTCCCCTGGCTGTGGCCCGATCCACTAGTGAGGGGCACGGGGCGCAGGCTGGGGCGGGGGGCAGCCTCCCTCCCCCAGGCCTGGGAATGTCCAGGCCGGCTGAGAGCCCGCTAGAGGCTGGTGAAAGGCTCACTTACCACGACGGATGGGGGCCCCGTCAGGCCACGCCAATTAGGCAAGATGGAGTGCCAGGGCAGTGCTATAAATATCTTGGCCAAGGGCCGGCCCAAGAATGTAAATGGTGATGTTGAACAAGCAGGAGAAAATGTTCAGTTCAGACATGATGGGTTTTTTGTGTTTTAAAAACACGTTCGTCTCTCTGCGAAGACTTCAATCGGGCAGCAACGAGACTGGGTGCCCAAGAGCTGGCTACTTGTCCAGTCGGGCCAGAGCAAAGCTCATGAGACTGAAGCTTCAGGGCAAGTCTCTGGGAAGATTCATGTATTTGAAGCCCAGAAAAATCCTGGACCCCACTTGCAGCTTTGGCCCTGGGTGAGGGAATGCATTAACCATCCAATCTGGGGACACACAGCCAGCTAGGTGTCAGGGGTGCGGCCAGGGAGTGGAGGCATCTCCCAACACCGGGCTGCTCCCCCAGAGCTCTCTGTCCAGCTGCGGGCACGCTGGACAGGGTGTCACAAGCTGGGGCTGAGGGCACAGCTGTTCAAGGTGAGACAGGGGGCCCACTGGGGTCATGGAAGAGTGAGGCTGGGAGGCCCTCAGCAGTGCCTCTGAAGGTGGGATCCTATCCACCCTACGCTTTTGGGAATCTCAGAGCAGCACAGACCCACAAGATGAACCCTCCACCTCATCACCTCTTTGTCTCTAACCACAGGGTTGCAGGATCACAGGCAGAGGGGGATGAAGGTCTGGCTGAGAAGGGGAGGCACTCAGGTGCCCAGCAGCATTGGTACCCGTCCCTCTGCACAGAGAGGCTGCCAGTGCCAAGGGCTTGGGGCAGCCTGGAGACCCTTGGTCAAGCTCTGAGAGTGAGATATTCGTACTCAGAGGGGTCTGAGGACACCCAACACAGGAGGGACAGGGTGAGAGGCCTGGGCCTCCAAATGGAACAGTGGCTGTAGCCCAGTGTGAGCCAGGCCTCCAGAAAACCTCGAGGCAACAGAAAGGGTGATGTCCAGGGAAACTCGTGGTGCTGGGGCCCTGCTCTGTGTGCCCAGGGGAAGGCGCTCCGAATCAGGAAGGACGTACCCTCCCCAGGGAAGGGAGAGGCAAACAGGGTGCATGTGGGGGGCATGAACAGAGTTGCATCGAGCATGGCCTCATCTCCTGACCCAAAGCAGCCCACCCCTAGGGGCCGGGCTGAGGGGAGGGGTCCAGGAGATCACTAGAATGTTCGAGGGGTCATTGAGGAATTGACTCATTTGTCAAATCTTTATTGAGGACCTACTATGTGCCGGGCACTGTGCTCAGCCCTGTCTGGAGTCCCTGGGCAAGGAGGCTGGCAGGGGGTCTGGTCTTCCAGGGAAGGGGGTCCCGAGGGCTTGGAGATGGGATGAGGGCTCAGCCAAGCTCCAGACAGAGCTCAGGGCAGAACTCCAGTTCTAAGGGGAAGTCCTGAGTCTGGGGGTTAAGCCCAGGCTGGACCGACTGGACGTGGGTAAAGGTAGTGGGGCTTGCTGGGCAGGAGCAGACCTGGGAAGAACAAGGTGGAGGTCAGCACTGCTCCCTTGGAGACCCCCCACTCCCCCAGCAGCCTGGGTAGGTAGGAGGGCTTAAAGAACAGAACTGAGCCTGCAGGTGAAGGGGATCCTGTGACCTCGCCTGGAACACGGCGCTTGTCTTTCAAGGCCTACAGACAGGGATTAGAGCAGGCACAGATGCACCGTACTTCTTGAGCTGGAGAGGGGTCCAAGGTGGGAGTATGGGGGTGGGGCAATAGGAACTGGAGCACAGCAGAGGGGTGAGCTAGCCCCAGGCTCCCAGTGGCCCAGTCTGGGTGGGCACTCAGGTACCATGCTCTGGAGTGAGGTGACCACCCAGAGAGGCCCAGGCTGTGCAGGTAGATGAGGCCCTGGTCTGTGCTCAGCCACCAGCTGCATCTCCCCAGTAGGCGTGCACATGCCCGTACATCTCAAAGCAACTCCCCAAGGGAGCGCTTTTGTGGGACACAGATGGGATGCATGAAGCCAAGAGAAGATGCATCTGTGGAAACCCAAGCGTGTGAGAGTGCAGCCAGGGATGTAGTACACAACCACGGGTTTGAGTGTGCCCTGAGGGTACGGCCTTTGTGAACATCCAAGGGCAGCCAGGCGATTCCAGTCACCGGCAAAATGCCAGGCATATGTTGGTCTATTTCTCAGTCTTCACAGATGATTTACACTGCTGGTCACTGCGCCTTCGCCCCCCGTGGTCGCTCGCAGGGGATGCCCTCTGAGCCTTCCCCCTGCACCACCCATCCTGTAGCCAGAAAGGTTCATCTTTTTCCTTGTGATTTCTTCTATTGCTTGGAAACTTACCAACCCCTCAGGAAGTTTAAGAAAAATTAAAGAATTTAAGGAATATGTATAAATGCTTTTGCAGAGGGTAAGAAAGTCTTCAACATTTCCTACTAGCTACTGTAGAATTTTATTACTTATTTATATAAGTTTTAACTCTGTCCTCTGCCTGGAGATGACTTTAGTGTTAAATAGAAATTATTTGCTAATTGCCTCTCACCCCGAGTTGCTGACCCTTCAATTCATTTGATAGTCCTTGCTTTACCGTGCATTGCATTTTTATATATAATTGGTTCTTATATATAATTGCTGCTTTGTATTCTATTCCAATGTTGCATGTTTCTGATCTTACACCAGTACCACACTTAAATTATTGTTCTTATAGGACATGTTTTATTGAAGCCTTTATAGCATAGTAATTAAGATTATGGCTTTTGAAGTCAAACTGACTGGGGTGTATATAGGAACTTTGCCACTTAATAGATGTGTGACCTTTGGCAGGTTACCTCACAGTTCCTCCTCAGTAAAATGGAGTATTAGGAGGCCCATAAATAATATCTTCACAAGTTTTGAAAAAACTGAGAGCTACAGGAATCAGTCAGAGAGACAGCATTAGCCTTATTACTGTGGATTGCTGTCCATTGTCACCACTTGCATTCAGCATTACACAGGAGGGCCTAGCCACTGCAATAAGGCAAGAAAAAGAAATAAAAGGTATGATGATTAGAAAAATAAGCCCCAAACAAAGGCACAGTGGGCATCCTAACCCTTCATCCCTGGCTTGGATAGACTTGGATAGGACCCCAGTCACAGGTAGTGCCAGACACCCTAGATCTTTCTTCCACCCCTGCCAGGCAGAGCCTTCCCTCATAAAGTTACTATGGAGCTCAGCAGAAAATACAAGTGTCCTGGTGGAAGAAAAACAAGAACGGAGAGAGGACTGGAATGTCCTCTAGCTGAACTCCCTTCACATAGAAATGTGAGGTGGGGTGGCAGTGGAGACTCCCCCAGTGACAACCTCACACAGGCCCTAGTGATTATGCAGTAAGATAATGTCCATGAGGCACTTAGGACAGTGCCTGACACACAGTAAATGCTGCTCGTATTATGAATATGCATGGGGTCTTGTTCCATTTCATTTCTCCTCTTGTCTTTTTTTTTTTTTTTTTTTTTTTGGCCATACCACACAGCACGTGGAACTTCCTGACCAGGGATTGAATCCGTGCCCCCTGCAATGGAAGCTCAGAGTCTTAACCACTGGATCACCGGGGAAGTCCCTTTCCTCTTGTCTTGAATTTCTAAAAAAATTGTCACCCATGTATTTTTCCAGATGAAACATAGGATGCTTTGATGGTATTTTAAGGAAGAAAAAAACAAAAACACCTCTCTCCAACCCTTGCCCCACCCCCACCATTTCAATAGTTGCTGTATCAACATATAAATGACCCTCAGGTGTGGAGGCTTAATCTAGGGTTGGGCAAGGGTGGGCAGCAGGGATGGGAAGCATGGCATTCAGGTACGGCTGGAGGGAGACAAGGCACAGAGGGCTCCAGGGAGAGGGTCGCCAAGTTCTGGCTGAGAGGGGAGCATGGTACACTCGGGTGCATGAACGACGGCTGGGGTAGAGCTGGAACAAGAGAGTCCAGGGCAAGATTGGTGCAGTAGGCTTGAGCCAGATAACACAGGGCCTTGTGGGCATGGAAAGAATTTCTTAGGTTATCCTACTGGGGTTGGGAAGTTATTGGTGGGTTTAAGGCAAGTGGCGTGATAAGATTGGCATTTTTTAAAGATCAAGCTGGATTAGAAGGGGGCAGGAGTGGATGACATTAGGGGAATTGGAAAGCTATTCCAGTAAGGCGGGTGAAAGTGAGGGCAGCTGGGTCTGGGAGACGGAAGGGGTGATGATAGAGGAGGGTGGTGGTTATGGGGAGGTGAGGGAAGGAAGGTGTGGGGGGCGATAGGAGTAGCAGTGAAGGAGCAGTGGTGATGGGAAGATGGTAGGGGTGGGGTGATGGGGATGGTTTGGGGGAAGGTGAAGAACTGTGGTGACGATTCCGAGGGGGTGTAGATGAGGGTGGGAGTGGTGGCAGTGGTGGGGTGGGGTGAGCAGGGGTAACAAGACAGTGCTGGGGTGGTGATGGAGTGAGCATAGGGTAGAAACAGACAAGCAGACACATACCAGAGGTACTCAGGAGGTCAGATTTCCAGGGCACCGTCCTGCTTTGGACGTGCGGCGGGGAGGAAGCGGCAAGTGTGGGAAATGACTCGGGTTTGAGCGCCTGGGACGGGAACACTGCAGGGGGAGCAGTTTGGGGAAAGACGAGCAGTCTAGGTTTGGACGACTGAGACTGAGGGGCTGAGGGACAGCCAGCGGAGGTGACACTGCCTGTCTCGACCAAGGAGGGCAGAGGAGGGTCCTAGGAGCCGGGAAAGAGAGGGTCTTGGGGAGCGGGTAGTCCGCAGTGTTGAATGCTGCTGAGATGGCAAGTTAAAAAACCGCGATGGGCTTCCCTGGTGGCGCAGTGGTTGAGCGTCCGCCTGCCAATGCAGGGGACACGGGTTCGTGCTCCGGTCCGGGAAGATTCCACATGCCGCGGAGCGGCTGGGCCTGTGAGCCATGGCCGCTGAGCCTGCGCGTCCGGAGCCTGTGCTCTGCAACAGGAGAGGCCGCAGCGGTGAGAGAGGCCCGCGTACCGCAAAAACAAAAAACAAAAAACCGCGATGATGCACATGGGGCTGGGCTCCATGGGGTCGCCGCTGACCTCGGTGAGGGCCGGTGAGGGCCGTCTGGGCGGCGCGGTACGGGCAGCAGCCAGACAGGAGTGGGCTGAGGAGTGAGAGGGAGGTGAGGAGTGGAAACAACTGTGCAGACAGCTTTTTGGAGAGCTTGGCTGTGACAGGGAGGCGAGAGATAGGGGGCAGCCAGAGGTGGATGTGGGGTTCAAGGAAGGTTTTCTTTTTATTTTGCTAATGGACTCTCTAAATGCCATTGAGAAGGTACTGATAAAAAGGCAAGTGCTGGAAACCTAAGGGTGGTGGATGGGCTGAGATGCTGAGCAGGTGGGGGAGGGGAGCCAGGCACAGGTGGGTGCACACTGGTAGAAATGGCGTCTCTTCTGCCTGGACTGGCAGGAGGAGGGCGGACAGAAGCCAGAAGCTTGGAGACGGCAGGTTGAGGACGGTCCCACAGAACTAGCTGCAGGCTGTGGATAAAGGCTCGGAGAGGGGACGTGGAGGATTTCTGTGTCAGAGTTCAGTGACGGAGGAAAGCCCAGAACCAGCCTGGGGCTGAGGTCAGGAGTCATGGTGGACCTTGAGCCAGGTCTGGGTCTGGAGTTAGAGTCAAGATTCAACCCAGGGGCAGAGAGGGCTCTATCCAGAATGGGAGGCAGATGGTTAAAACACGGTCAGGGCCCTGCACCCCTGGGGTTCATCCCAAGCTCAGGGTGCAGACCAGGAGCCACTGAGGTCAAAGGTGAACTCTCCCAGACGCTCAGTCTCCAGGTGTCTGTCTGATCTGGCCTGGCCCCCATCCAAGAACCCTTCACCCCGAAGGGCGATGCCAGCCCAGACCCCACTCCAGCTCACCCTCCAGGGTCCCCCAGCTCAGCTCACCCTTCCCACAGCTGGGCATGAACCGAGTCCCACCCTGCCCAGGCCAGGGTGAGAATTCCGGCCACATGTTTCTGTGATGTGGTCACGTTGGAAAAATGTTAATCAAATATGCTCCTCCGTGTTTCCTTTTTTTCCCAGGCTGGATTCCTAGAAGACAGGAATTTATGGTGTGAGAGCTCCAGCCCCCACAAACCCACAGCCAAGGTCAACAGCACGAGGCGGGCAGCACTGCCAAGCCAGGAGGGGAGCCCAGAAAATCAAAGTACATGCATTTAAAAAATTCCCTTCTCCCCTCACGTTCCCAAAGGGAGGGCTCAAACAAGGTCTCCCAGACCGGCCCAGATGAGCCCCACTCAGAGACAGGGCCTGCAGAGCTGCAGGGCAGGGGGTCTCTTTGGCCCACGGAGGGTGTGGAAGTAGCCCTATCGCTGAGCCCCAAGCACGGCAACCCCCATCTGGTCCGAGGGGGTGGAAGACTGGCTGCCCACGGTCCCCCTCCTTCTGGCCAACCAAGGGCCGCTGAGATGGACAGAGGTGCCCTGGGCCCTGTCACAAAGACCCCTGAGGTGGGAGATGATTTGCCCAATCTCTCCTCTGCTTCCTGGGGTCTGGGATCTTGACTGCCTACCCACAGTGACCGACCCCCCCCACCCCTTCCCTGGAGCCAGGGATCCCTGTCACAGGCCCTGACCCCGGAGCCTCTAGCAGACAACAAGGTAGCTGAGGGGAGGTGAGGAGAGGCCTGGAGACCACCTCGATGCAAAGCGATGACGCGGTGCTGCCCTCACCCCGGCTGTGAGCCCCTGAATGTATAACTAAACATCCACGAGTCACCCATGCACTTGCCACTCACTGAACCACGTGGAGCGGGGCGGCCAGGACCTTGGAAAGCACAGGGCAGCCTCCTGCCCCAGAGAAATGCCTCCAAGTGAGGGTGGAGGGAAGGCTGACGTGGAAATAGAGGGTGACCGGCACGTGAGTGGCTGTGGGCCTCCCAGGAGAGAGTGACCGCACGGAGGAGGGGGGGCGGAGGGAAGGACATCGGTCAGAGAAAGCTTCCTGAAGGAGGTGGCTGGAGTTCACCAGGCAGACACGGAGCAGGAGGGGGGCTTGGGGGGAACATTCCAGCTAAGTCTGCAGCATGTGCAAAGGCCCAGAATGTTTATACCGTGGTAAGACTTCTCATATAAATACCTTCTTAAATCCAAAACAAACAAGCAAACAAACCCAGACCTCTGGCAAACCACATGTCTGGGTTTCTTGCTCAGAGAATGAGGCCTTGCGCTGCCCTGGAACCCCGGGGACCAGCAGAGCGTGTGGCCCGACACAGCCCTCAGGGTCCCGCTCTCCCTACCGGCCACCACCTCAACAGCACCAACCCTGCACCCCCAAGGGGTCCGTCCATGCTCTCAGCTCCGGCCTCACACGGCCTGCTTCCTCCCCACCATCTCCTTCCCAAGCCCAGGTACCACCTTCAGCCTGTTCTCCACGTGTGCCAGGAGTGAGGAAGGGATGGCAGGCACACACCTGGGACCGCAGAGTCTCTCTCTCTCTTCCAGGGTCTCTGCTCCCCGGGTCCCAGGAGTAGAGGGAATCTGAACCTCCAGCTTATATTTCATTTTTTAAATCTCTTTTTGGCCTTCAGGCATAGAAGTTTCATTTACGTTGTCCCTTTCAGCCCCACGGCCCTACCCCTACAGTCATCTTTATAACGAATGTCCTTTTATTCATGTGTGTTCTTGTAAAACGTGGACTACTAGTGACTGCTTGATGGGTACGGGGTTTCCTTTTGGGGGGATGACATGTCTCGGAACTAGAGAGAGGGGATGGTTCATTGCACGACATCGGGAATGGACAAAATGCCACTGGGTTGCACACTTTAAAATGGTAAACGGTTAATGTTATGTGAATTTCAGCTCGATCTTTTTAAAATGTGTGTCACTGTTTGAAGGGATTTTTTTTACATGAGTGGAATTGGGCTATGGGCTACATTTCTTTCCTACTTTTTCTACTCAGTGCTCTGTTTTTAAGATCTAATAGCGTAGTCTTGTCTCCATTGGGCTGGTCGCTTTGCACGGTTACCTGGTGCCCCCCGGGGGGTGGGCGGTGGCCATATTATATACCCACACTCCAGTGATGGGCACCGAGGGGGCCCGTCTCCCTGCCACCACGAGCAATACTGCTATGGACGTCCCTTTGTGGGCCTGGGTGGCAGTGTCTTGATGATATAGCTGGGAGGATTGTGAGGTCTGAAGGTACATGTGCACTTAATTTTTTTTTTAAATAAATTTATTTATTTTATTTTTGGCTGCGTTGGGTCTTCGTTGCTGTGCGCAGCCTTTCTCTAGTTGCAGCGAGCAGGGGCTACTCTTCGTCGTGGTGCGTGGGCTTCTTATTGCAGTGGCTTCTCTTGTTGCGGAGCACGGGGTCTAGGCAGGCGGTCTTCAGTAGTTGTGGCACGTGGGCTCAGTAGTTGTGGTGCACGGGCTTAGTTGCTCCGCGACATGTGGGATCTTCCCAGACCGGGGCTCGAACCCGTGTCCCCTGCATTGGCAGGCGGATCCTTAACCACTGCGCCACCAGGGAAGCCCACATGTGCACTTAATTTAACGAAGCCCTGCTAGATGGCCCTGCAGCTGCCCACACCCTGGCCCTCTGCCAATATTTGTCATTACCTGGCTCTCTAACACCCGGCAGTCTGACGGGTGTTGAGAAATATCCCATGATTGTTTTAATTAGCATTTCTCTGATTATAAGTGACTTTGAGTCTCTTTTCCTATGTTCTCTAGTTGTTTATGTTTTCTCTCCAAATCGCAGTTCATACCCTGAGCCCATTTTTCTACTGGGGCTGCAGTCTTTTTCTCCTTGCTCTGTAGGCATTCCTTGCATATTCCAGATCACAGTTCCTTGTTGCTTAAGAAACCACAATATGTCGTCATCGTCCTGTCTGTCACTTTGTCCAGGGGATCCTTCATTGAACCCAAATCCCTAATTCCAGCTGGATATTTTTGAGGAACTCGATAAACTTACTCTAAGATTTATATAGAAAACAGATTCATGAATGGCTATAGGTGACTTTGAAAAAGAGAGCAGAAGGGGGCACCTGCCTGCCGGATATTAGCACATACAACAAAGCCATTGGGAGGAAAATGCTATGGCGTGGGTGCAAGGACAAACACATGGGGGACGGAACAGATCAGCAAACTCAAGGACGGAGGTTAACCCACCACAGGTCCACCGGGAAACGATGGAGCGCTTAATAGGGTTGAGGAAATGGGCTCACTTTACAGAGAAAAATTACAACCAGATCGCTACTTAATATCTCGTAAAAAGGTGACTCCAGATGGATTAAAGACCTCAACGTAAAAAGCAAGGCTGAATTTGCTAGAATGAACTGTTGGAGAATAGCTTTGCCACAGAGGAGTGGGGAAGGACTTAGAACAAAACCCCCGAAGCACAAGCCAGAAGGCGAAAACGGCGGGCCTGCCGCCTTATCCAGAGGAAGTGGCATTTCCTCCCGGATGCCAGCCTCGGCCCTGCCCACCTAGTGAGTCACGGGCGCTCTCGAGGCTGGCAGCCTGGCCCGCCCTTCCCGTCGGTCCCCGGGAGGGAGCAGTGTGCAATGCCCGTCTTATCTCGCCCTCGCCCAGGCCCTGCAGACATGAGGTCAGGGCTGGGGATGTGATGGGGGGGTGGCGTGGTGGGCAGGGGACAACGGGGGGACAGGGAGAGGTCAGGGGTCGCTGGCAAAGCTGCCACTGCCCTTTCAAGGTGGGAGTGGAAAACAAAGCAGGCCTGAGGGACCCCGGCAGCCTCTGGGGCTAGGGAGAGTGCAAGGCTCATGTCATCAGGGGGTGGCAGGGGTGAGGGGAACAGGGACACATGTGGCAGCCTAGTGGAGCAGAGGGCCCTAGATTCGGATCCCCAATCTGGGAATCTCTCTGCACCACCACCCTCACCTCCTAACATCTTCTCCGGTTTCTCCAATGGCTCTTTGGGACCAGCTCTTCCAGCCAAGACAGCCAGACTGAGAACAAGCAAGGGTGTGTCTCCCTCCTTCCATGTGTGTCTGTGCTCCACCTGGGCATCTTCCTGGGGCACTTTGTGCATCTGTGTCTCACCCTCTGGTCTTCCAGCAGCAGCAGCAGCCCTGTCCCCAAGGCACTCTGAGTCCAGGGTGGGCTGAGTCCCTCTCAGCAGCAGGATAAACATACATGTGGGTGCCCGTGTCCAAGCCTGTGTGTGCGGGTCCACGTGTGTCTGTGACCACGTGTGTGCAAATGTCCAGCCGTCTTTCCCCCTTCCTTTGTCCGTGAGTCTATGCCGGCTGTGTCGACCACTCTTTTTCCCAGAAGGTCCCTGATAAGTGAGACAAGATGGTGTGTCCTCCACCTGCCTCTGGGCATCCTGACCATTACTGCGCAGCAGTCTGCAAGCTGGGCAGTCAGGGGATCAACAAATATTTATTCAGGGGTGTATAGGTCAGACATGAGGGGCTTACAGCCTGGTCTGCCTCCGTCTGCCAGTTGCAGGGACTGGAAGGGGGATGTAGTCGTCCGTTCTGGCCAGCACTGCTCTACAGCTGTGTCTCTACAGCTTGAGGGCCCCCGGGACCCCTTCCCCTTCTGGGGGAGGGATGCCAGATCTGGGGGTCTCTGTCCACGGTGAGCAGGGAAGGGGGGACCTGGTCCACAGCCCTTACCTCCCTCCACCCACGCCCCTGCAGGGAACCCAATGTGCATAGAGAAAAAGTATTATCCAAGTTTTCCCAAATACACGTGGCTAAACAATGATAGATAGATAGATAGATGATAAATAGTAGATAGATAAACAGACATTAGACTTGTATGTACACACACATATATACATACATGTATATTAAAATACTGCGACTGATTTTTGAACTCTTTCATCACAGTATTATTTATGTAGAAAAGCACAAAAATCATATGTGAACTCTCATCAAATCAAATGTGAATTTTCACAAACTAAACACCTTTGTGTTGTCAACACAAAGGTGTTTAGTTTGCGAAAATTTGATCTGGTCATTTGATTTGATCTGGTCATTCACCAGATCAATATATAGACCTTTGCTGGGTTCCCCCAAAAGCCACCTTACACCCACTTCCAGTCACGACTCACCTCCCCAGGATAACTGCTCTACTGACCTCTCTCACCATAGATGAGTGTTGCCTGTTTCTGAACTTGATGTAACTGGAATCCTGAAATATGTCCTCTTTTACGTCTGAGGTCCGTCAAAGCTGTTGCGTGTAGCTGCCAGTGTATTTTTTGCGTGTTTGTTTGATGCGGGCAACGGTCTATGCCCCCCTGCATTCTGCCCTCACCCCCACCTGAGTTCTCAGGAGCCCATCCCTGTGAGGAAGATCCCAGAAGGAGCCTTTTCGAGAGAACAAACAACACCTCGGGACCCCTGAAGCTGTTGTCCTCCCAGAGATGGGGGTGGCCTTGGGGGCGTCCACCAAGCTGCCCAGACCAGTGCCCCTGATGCTGGGCAGTAGGGACTGAGAGACCAGATGAATGGCCCCAAGCCGTTCCTGGCCCTTTCCAGAAATGTGCAGTGGGAAAGCAAGCCGGGGTTGATAGAGGCACATCCTAGGCACAGCAGGAGACCCCAGCCATTCACTGCCTCTCTCCAAGAAAGGATGTGCTTGTGGGCCATTCAACCAACAATGCTCCCTCCCAGAGCCCTGCGTCTGTCCCAGGCACAGGGTCACAGGTGTGGGTCAGATGCGTTCTCCAGATGACCCTCCTCTCCTTCTCCTCGAGGCCCAGACTGAGTGACAGCTCCTCTCTGAAGCTACCTTGACCCACTGCTGGGCCCCTGCTGGACCCCACACCGCTTTCCTTGGTACCAGTGGGTGGTGTTCTGCACGTAGGATGCGATGCCCTGAAGGTCATTCTAGGATGCAGATCTGGTCATGTGACCCTTCTGCTCTGAGCATCCTATGGCTCCCACTTACCTCTATAAAAGCGTTCAAACTCCTCCATCAGGCATTTCTTGCCTGGAGAGATCCAGTCCCGCTGACCTCCCCACCTTTTTCTTTCCACTGTCTGCTCTCAAGCACCCTACTCAAGACCCAGCCTTGGATTTCGGGCTTGTGTGATTTCTGAATTGTGGTCACCCTAATTGCAATGCCTCTGTCTCTCTTTAAACTAGCAAACTTGTCCTGGAAGACTTGGCTGAAATATCCCCTCCTCCAGGAAGCCCTCTCTGACTGCTGAGGCAGGGTCCGTGCCTCCTCGGGGCTCCCACAGCCTCATGGTCCCCTCAGAGTATCCCATTCCTCCGATGCAATATTCTCAGTCCACGTGACTTGGTGCACCTGGCAGTCGGAAGATGTCAGGGGGTCCTGGCCAGGCAGCCCAAGTGAGAAACATCTCCCCAGGGATGAGCTGGCCTCTCCTCCGAGGTGGCCCGGCAGCAGAGAAGGAGGTGTGACCCTTTGGTCACAGAAGCCAGTCTTGGACAGCACCTCTGATTTAGGCCTCTTGTGACCCCCCCAATTGCCCCCCCAGGATCCCACAGTCCCCTAACAGGACTCTCCACCTGCCCCAGCTAGTTCTCCACATGGCAGCCGAAGGGCACCTGCCCACATCCAGATCTGATCATGATGTTCCATGTCTCAAACCCTCCATGACTCCCCAGTGCCTTAGGGGAAAGTCTAGGCCTGATTCCCATGGTCTGTCACCCACACATCATCCCCAGCTCTTCAGTCCATCAGCAAGACCATGGGCAGGTGCCCAACTCTTCCACCAAGCCTTTGCCCAGCACACGGCCTCTGCCCGGAGCACTCTTTCCACACCCCATCCTGGCCCCAGGTATTCTATAAATGTATCCTGTTCTTTCCAGAGAGGACTGGCCGCTCTGCCTTTTTCTCCCTGCGCCCCCCATACCATCTGTTCTAGACCTTGAGGCACTTTGGGGAACTCCTCTGTATTGTCTATCGTCCCCTCTAGACTGTAGCCTTGGGGCCAAGGCGCTGCTTGGTGCAACTCCATGCCTGGGGCCTGGCATGCAGTAAATGTTTGTTGAATGAAGGAGTGAATGCACCCATTTTATAGACAAGGGGCTTGAAGCCTGGTAGAGCAGTGACAGGGCCTCTGATGCATTGTGGCATGCAGACACAGGCCTCTGAGTTTCTTTTCTTTTTTTTTTTTAAATTAAGTTATTATTTATTTAGGCTGCGCTGGGTCTTAGTTGCAGCACGCAGGATCTTCGTTGAGGCATGTGGGATATTTTAGTTGTGGCATGCGGGAGCTAGTTCCCCAACCAGGGGTCGAACCCAGGCCCCCTGCATTGGGAGCGCAGAGTCTTATCCACTGGACCACCAGGGAAGTCCCGGCCTCTGAGTTTCTAGGAGGTTGTGGGCCGGTTTCCAGCCTCTAGCATCTGCCTGCTCCCCGTCCCACCCCAGATCAGTCCCCTGCAGAGAGCAGCAGGCTTGACCAGCCCTCCAGGAGCCAGGAAAACGAGGGTCCCTTGGAGCAGTCTTTGGAGACCTTTGGGGATGTGTACTGAGAACCAGGTCACCGGGACATCTGTTCTGCAGAGCTGGGAGCTCTGGGCAGGTCCTCGTCTGCCTCCCCTGCTGGGTGGGACTCAGGGCAGGGCAGGCAGCAGGGGGGGGTGTGGCAGGGGCAGGGAGGTGTTGGGGAGAAGCAGGCCTGGTTTATGAGACAAGCAGCGGTGGGACCACTTGGCGAGGTGGGCATGCACGACAGGCCCTTGGAGGTAAGAGCCCAGAAGTATGTGAGCTAGGTAGACAGTGGGTTGCGGGCACCCCAGCTCCCCCGTACCAGCCGGAGACACCGAGACTGGGGCAGGTCAAGAACATCTTGGATGGAAGGAGGCATCAGGACCTTCCAGGGCTGGGCCCACATTTCCCCACGAGCCTCTCATTCTTCGTGGCTCCACACATCACTTTATTCCCTCTCAAAGCAAACCTGCTCCAGAATTTTCCCTGACTTCTCCAGGCTTTCTTTCATCACTGTCCCCTGGTCAGGTCAGTCTCTCCTCCTTCACGGCTCATCATGGTCCTTTTCAAACTCAGCCTTCCCGACTTCCTGCACTTCCTGGGTGTGCCTCATACTTCTTGCCACCTCGGCACCTTTGCACACATGATGCCTTGACTATAAAGTCCTCCATGCTGATCTGCTGGCAAACTCCTTCTCAACCTTCAAAACCAATCCCATAGGTCCCCTTCTTCAGAGTCATTCTTGCCTCCCTAAGGCAGGATAGGGGCTGCCCTCAGCTTCCACAGCCCCCAACCCCATCCCATTCGTCTTGGTCACAGTACTCAGTACCCTTGCCAACCTGCTCTTCCTTTGATGGGGCTCTCTCTAAGGCAGAGGCCTCAGGCATGCCCTCTCTGGGTCCCTGAGCTCCATCTTGGGCTGTTGAGGACTCAGAATCTCCAAGTTCAAGGCTAGAGGCTCCCTCCCTTTGTAAAGAGGCCAAAAGGATGAGGCCCCAGCATAATCCCCCCTCATACCCACCCACACTCTCTCTGTTGTTCCCCTCATCCCAGTCCTGGGCCAGAGACCAAGAGTGTTCTGGTCATTTCCCCTTACCCTGATCACAGCGGTCATGTGAAGGGAATGATGAGATCCCCTTAAAGAGGAGGAAACACCCACTCCAGGTACAGGGCAGGGGACACACAGCTGGTACTCGGGCAGGACCACACAGATGGGGAAAGGCCAGTGGGTGCAAGGGCAGAGGCTGCCCCGGCTGCCGGCTCAGGGCTGAGGACTCACGTGGGCAGGGTCATATCGGTCACCCACGTGGGGCAGGGAGATGTACCAGCTGAGTGCCGGGGGCAGGACACAGAACAGGGAGTGAGCTGCGTGACGCGGCTGGTGTCCTCTGGCTGCCTGCACGAGCAGGGCCACAGCTGCCGGCCCACGGCTCAGCCACCCGCCGGCAGACTCCCTTGGCTGTGGGCATGGCCCTGGGACCCACGTCTGCAGACAGGACTGCGTGCCTCAGCAGAGGCCCCGCTCCTGCCGCCAGCCGAGACCCCTCCTCACAGCCCTCCCACAGGAATGCGTGACTTTGAATGGAGACTATGTCATCCAGGAAACATTCCATGTTTTCCTTGGTGTGCGCTCTGGGAACGTGGCAAGAATGGCTGTCCACACTGCCGTCCACATACTTGGGCAGCTGCCGGAAAGCTGGGCTGCCCGGGGCCAGCTCTGTCCTCAGTCCCGAGAGGATGGGCCCCTGAGAGGCCACCCCTACCCCGCACCTGCCTGGAGACCAGGTGGGAATACCCCTGGGGCTGGGATCTGGGTCGGGGGGAGGAAGGGGAGTTGACAGGGAACAGAGGTCTACTGCCCCCCACCCAGGCCCTGGGCCCTGCTGGCCAAGCACTGTCTTTGAGTCTGGGAGACAGAAACATGGGTGCCAGTTGCCTTACTGCCACAACCGTGTGCCTTTGGGCAAGCCACACCCCTCTCTGAGCCTCAGTCTTACCCTCCAGACAGTGGGCTCCCTCAAGGCCCTCTCAACTCTGAGGGCTCTGAAGTTAGAACCTGGGTCTTGGCCTGGACAGCTCACACCAAGAGGATAGAAAGGGGCTCGCTAGAATCCCCACACCCCACGACAGCAGGGACACACCAGCCTTTGGTCCTGCAGACATCCTACCTGCAAAAGCATCCCTCCCTCTTCCTGCTTTGAGCGCAGAGGCCAGCCAGCCACAGGGTCCTGTAGTCTCACACTGGTTCCTGCCCTTGTGCTGTGAGTGACAAAGCAAAGCAGGGGTGACGGGGGGCGTGCTGTCTGTCTTCCTCCCCTCTCGAATGGAGAACCCAGACCTAGCCCTCAGGTGGCTCTGAAACATCCCGGGGGCAGGTACACTACCCTGGGGAACCCAGGGTGGCAGGAGAAAGTGTCAGGGACCCAGAAGTCCTCCAGCAGCCAGCCTTTCCCTCCCTCGCCCCCGCCTTCCCTCGGAAAGGCCTCCCACTGAGGCAGTGGGTCCAGGGGTCACTGGGCCCAGAGCGCGAGGTTGGCTGGCACGGAGCGGCCACCTGCCAGCGAGTCCTGAATGTGCCAGTGATGGGGCCTGCAGCAGAGATGTGCACCTGGGCCCCAGCCCACAGCCCCAGGCCCGTCACCGGCTCTGCTGGAGTTAACAGCAGCGCTCCAGCCCCTTCTGCTTTCAATTCGGATGTGGTGGACAGAGCTTAAGGATTTGCACGTTTCCTTCAACATTTCTGAGCTGGGGCCCAGGGCAGGGACTGAGGACGGAGACTTCAGGGAGAAGCGGTAGCCACTACCTGTCCCTCCCGGAAGCCCACATCGGCACCGCAGACCTGACGCTGTCCCGGCCTACGGGCTCACAGGGCACTGGGGTCCCATGGGTGATGGACGAGGAGGCTGAGGCCCGCAGGGCACAGGCACGGAGCCCGGGGCCTCTGCCCCCTCAGCCTTGGGCTGAGCGGCCTCTGAGGTGTGTCTGCTGGGACCCAGAGACCCAGGTGGGAAGGGCCTCTCCATCTGAACTGGGCCTCAGGCCCTTGCATGGGGGGTACAGGTGTATGTCCACGTGAGGGGTGTCAAGGCTATGCCCTAGCAGGCCTGGCCCTCTATGACTGGCGTTCTGATTTGGGGGATTCTGGGTGTGTAAAATGACCTTTCCGGGCCGAGTGACCAACCCTGCAGCTCAGGGCCTCAGCTGGGACCCCTGGAACTGAGAACCAGGCCTAGGTCAACCTTTGGATCCCTTTACCTGCCAGGCCTGTCCTCCCTGCCTGCCCCCTGCCCGGCTGCCGTTTGCCTTGGCATGCCTCTCACCAGCCCCAGGGAGGCCCAAGCGCCTGGAGTTCGGTCACATCCGGTCCAGCCGTCTAAACAGGCCTGAGGCCCCAGAGCCCGCCGGGCCCAAGGGGAGCCCAAAATAACATCTGAGTCAGCGTCCCTGCAGACGCCCCCACCCACCTGGGCCCACAGGGAGGCGGCCCAGACAGGGGACTGGGCCAGGTCAAGCGGCCACCTGCTCCAGTGGGGACCCAGCCAGTGAGAGGCACAGCCTAGAGGGCAGCAAGACCATTAGCGTCAAGAGGGAGAGGCTGGGGAGTAGAAGGGAGACGGGGCCCTGCCCTGGGGCTCCTGTCTGAGGGAGACAGAGTATCTGCAGAGGATGGCAGTCCAGTGTGGTCACGGCCCCAGAAGAGGGAGAAGTAGGGGGCTGAGGAAACAGAAGGGAGCCCTCAACCCAGCCTAGGGTCAGAGAAGGCTCCCGGAGGCAAGCAAGTCCTGAGGGATGAGTTGGATCTGGACAGGACAGAAAAGGGGGAAACACACTGCATACAGGGGGGTAAAATGAGCAGAAGCCCCGGGCACTGGGGGACTCATCCCAGAGCAAGTGGGGTACCTCCACCCCTCAGCAGGCAGATGCAGACACCCCAAGACAACCCCTGCCCGGCCCTCTAACCAGAATGTGCCCCTCACACCATGACCCGGCAGGCACGGCAGGGCCGTCGATCCCACACCACCCCGGCTGAGCACAAAGGCGGCCCCAGCAGAAGGGACCGTCTGCCCTGAGCCGCCCACATCCTCCTACGCCTTCCTGCAGCTGGGCCCCAACCCCAGGAGACTTAGAAGAGGTGAGAACCCAAGTCCGGGGGAGGGTTCAGCCTGGGATCGGGAACAGGAGCTAGGCCGCTGTCATCCGGGGTCCAGCCTGGCGCGGGGTCAGGCCTCAGCCCGGGCTGGAGGAGAGGGGCTCCAGGCTGTGAGACGCGGGCCCGTCGGGGGCAGAGGGGCCGGAGACAGCAGGCCTTGGCACCTCCTTGAAGGCGGTTCCCGAGCAAGCCGGTCGAGAGGGAATTCTGTCCCCACGTCCCTGGGAGGGTGGCAGCTGTGAGGTCATCCTGCCCCTCATCTCCAAGCTGGGACAAGAGGCGGATACCTGAGTCCCCGCTGGCCTGCAGCTTAATCCCCCAGCTTTCCTGAGAACAGCTCTGCTGTTCTTGGCCAAGGGCCTCTGCTGAGCCTGGCACGGCCCCGGCTTGGCCCTCACCAGCGAGTGAGGGCTTGGCGGGGGCCCAGCCAGGGCGGTGGACATGATGAAAGCACAGAACATGGGGCCCGGGTGGACGGCAGGGGCCCAGCTGGGCTCTGGTCAGCAGCTCCGCCGCAGGGGTGGGTCTCACCTCCTGGGACCCCTCTCGTCCGGTGGAGGCTGCAGTGGTCATTTCCCAGCTTACCTGGTACAGAAGACAGACAGACCCTGCTCCTTCTTGCCTCTGAAACAAATTAGAGCTTCCCCAGAGGGAAAGAACCAGAAGATGGAGAGCAAAACCCTGATCTCCCCTTCCTCCCTCCTGTAACTGGCCTTGACTGCATCTCTAACATGTTCCCAGCTCACTGCCAAACTCTGCGTGGGGGGCACAGGGATGAATTTGCTACAGAGCCCCGAGGGCCGGACCACGCCCCTCCTCACTGCCGCAGTTTCTCGGAATAGCCCTGAGCCAGGGATCTGAGCGGAGCTTGGGGCGGCGCTCCAGCGAACATTTGCTGAACAGCTACCCAATGCCTGACATGTGCAATGCGCTCCTTGACATCTCACCACTCCCCTCTCTAATAGATGGGGACTCTGACTCCGGAGGCTAACCTGCCCAAGGTCAAATAGTTCAAAGTGGGATAATGGGAACTTGAACCTGAGATATGGGAGCCCAGAACCTTGTGGGGCAGAGAATGTGTGTCTATGTGTACATTTATATATATGTCCCCGTGTGTGTCTGTGTGTCCCTCTGTGTGTGTGTGTCCTTGTGTTGTGTGTGTGTCTGCGTACATGTCTAGGCGTGTGTGTGTACATCGGGGAAGAGTGGAGAGCCCTGAGGCTGGCTCGGAGGGAGAAAGGTGGTCCAGCAGGGCAGGACTAGGGGATTTGTCATAGAATGGTGCCCAGGCAGTCCCTGAGGACCGTTTTAGAAACCCCAAAGTCCCCCTGGTCCATTCTGTTAGCAATTTCACATCCTTTTGTTACAGGTCTCGTCTGTGGATCACTTTCCTGAAAGTTATCTGGAGAGAAGCACTTCAACCGTGGAACCCCAGGTATCCGCCAAGTTCCATTTAAAAAAAAATTGTACTGTAATCCCACCCTGGGGACTGGGGGCTGGAGGGTGAAAGAGTGAGCAATTGTGGGCTCGCTGGATGGCAGATGACCATCACATGAGACCCCTGATTCATTAATTCTGTATGTTGAATATTGGCATCAAGGAAATCACGGAACTAGGGATATACCAGAGTAGGGCTTATTCATCATTATATCCTCAATGCCCAGTACAGGACCTGAAATATAGTAGATGCTCAATCAATATTTGCTAAATAAATGAGAAAAGGCCTCTTTGCTGAATGGATAATACCTGAGCTTCCAAACCATCTTTATTAATTAAGAGTTCAGTGTCCCTGAATGAGTCATTTAAACTCTACTTTTGACCAATCCTAGTTAGAGCCTTAGACTAGATCAGAGGCATTAAAGACACAACGTGTAGGGCACAGCACCCTTCTCTCGCTCCCAGGCATACGTTACCAAGCAAATGTATGATTCTCACCTGCTGAAACTGGATATCCTCAGAATCCTTTTTAACACCATTTCAGGCAGCCATTGCCTGTCAAATGCAGTTGGCGATGGAACCTATTTGCTGTCCTGGGGCAGGACAAGCTCCTCCAGCCCATAAATCTATGAACAAGTGGAGAGAAGCTTCTGGGAAAGCCCAGGCTGTGGGGTGGGTTTAGGGAAGAGTAAGGAAGGATCAGGTAAGGAGGCTCCTCCCTGGAGATTACTTATCCCAGTCTGGGGACTCCCAGAGTTGTAGAAACTGGTGAGCTTATCACACACCAGGTAGAAATAGACATGCACATGGAGAGGGGATGGGGGACCCCACTTGCTGCCTGAATCCTGACAGAGGTTGGAAGCAGCCTTCAGCCTGAAAACCACAGGCAGCTCAGAGCTTTTATTAAATCCAGGGGCTGGGGGAAGGTCAGGGGCTAGTGAAAAAGGCAGTGCAGCCAGCAACTCAGGAGGGAAGGAGTTCTCCCAAATGCTGGGGCCACCAAGCTTGGGGAGGGATTAGGTGGGCAGGCTGAGGCCTGGCCCTGCTGAGACTTAAAATGCTCTAGGTCAAAGTAGATCAGAGACCTAAAAGTGAAAGGTAAAAGTATAAAGTTTCTAAGAGAAAACATAGGAGAATATCTTTAAGACTTTTGAGTAGGCAAAGATTTCTTAAACAGGACAGCAAAAGCACTGACCACTAGAGAAAAGATTGATAAATGTGCTTTCACTAAAATCGAGGACTTCTGTTCATCAAAAGACAACATTAAAAGAAAGGCAAGCCACAGAGTGGGAGAAGATCTTTCTAATACGTATAACTAACCACAGAACTGTATCAGCATATATAAAGAATTCCCACAAATCAATAGGAAAATATCAAACAACTCAATCTTAAAAAGTGAACAGAAGTCTTGAATAGGCACTTCACAAACAAGGATATTCAAAGGCCCAAAAGTCATATGATAAAGTGCTCACCATCATTACTCATCAGGGAGATGAAAGTTAAAACCATAATAAGATACACCTATACACCCACCAGAATGGCTAAAATTTAAAGACTGACAATTCTAAGTGTTGACAGGATGAGGAGCAACTGGAATTCTCCTAGACTGCTGGTAGGAATGTAAAATGGTACTACTTTACAAAATGGTCCAGAAGTTCTTCAAATAATTAAACATATACTTACCAGAGAAGCCAGCAATTCCACTCCTGGCTCTACACCCATGAGAAATGGGCACATATTTCTACAAAAGATGGGGATGTTCCTAGCAGCATTATTCATAATACCAAAAAAATGGAAGCAGCCCGAAAGTACATTAACATTACAATAGGTGAATACACTGTGGTATATTTCTCAAATGGAATACTACATAGCAATGAAAAAGAATGAGCCCTAGCTATACACAACAACAAGGATAAATCTCATAGTCACAATATGAGCAAAAGAAACCAAATGCAAAAAAGTACCCACTGTGGGATTCCATTTATATGAAGTTTGTATCAGCTTCCTGAGACTGACGTAATAAATTACCACACACTTGGTATGAAAACAATGGAAATTTATTCTCTCACAATTCTGGAGGCTAGAAGTCCAAACGCAAGGTGTTGAAAGGGCCATGCTCCTTCTGAAGGCTCTAGGGAAGAATGCTTCCATGCCTCTTTCTAGTTTCTGAGGGTTGACAGCCGTCCTTGGAGTTCCTTGGCTTGTAGGTGATTCATTCCGATCTCTGCCTCTGTCTTCACATGACCATCTTCTCCCTGTGGGTCTCTGTGTCCCTGCATCTTCACGTGACCTTCTTATGAAGGCACTAGTCATTGGATGTAGGACCCACCCTAATCCAATAGGACTTCATCTTAATTTGATTACATCTGCAAAGACTCTTTTACCAAATAAGGTCATGCTCGCAGGTACCAGGGATTAGGGCTTGAACATATCTTTTGGGGGACACACTTCAGCCCACTGCAAAGTTCAAAAACAGGCAGAACTAATCTGTGGCGAGAGGCATCAGCCAAGTGGTGATCTCTGGTGGGTAGTGACTGGGAAGGGACACAGAGGAAGCTGCTGGGCTGGGAGTGTTCTACATGTTGATATGGGTGGTGGTGACACGGGTATGTACCCAAGCTACCCACCTACCCTCTGTGCACTTGAGTCTGGACGCGTTATTCTCACTTTAAAATGCCTTTGTGGGGGCTTCCCTGGTGGCGCAGTGGTTGAGAGTCCGCCTGCCAATGCAGGGGACACGGGTTCGTGCCTTGGTCTGGGAAGATCCCACATGCCGCGGAGCGGCTGGGCCCGTGAGCCATGGCCGCTGAGCCTGCACGTCCGGAGCCTGTGCTCTGCAACGGGAGAGGCCACAACAGTGAGAGGCCTGTGTACCGCAACAAAAATAAATAAATAAAATTAAAAAATAAAATGCCTTTGTGGAGCTGAATTACCTGTTGGGTGAGTGAGCAGATGTCATTATGTGGGTTAGACAACACACACACACACACACGCACACACACACAATGCTACACAACCACAGACAGGCAGACACAGAGACACACATACAGACCCACTCATCCTCACTGATACCTCCCCCAAGGCCTCAGTCTCCTCGTCTGTCATCAGCACAGGTTGGCAGGAGTGTGGAGCCCAAGGCGGAGGGGGTGCTTCTCCCCCAGAGCTGAAAACCAAAACGCATTCTGGGGGTCATGGAGAGCACCCCACCAGGCATCATTCTGGGGCCTGGAAGGTGAGTTCAGGCAGCCAGTTCTGCTCAGGATAAACAACTTGATGCAAACCCAGGGACCTGAGAGCCTCAGGTCCCATAGGAGTAAACCCCTGAGAGGCAGAGAAAGATGCAGACAGGAACGTGTAGAAACCAGCAGGAGAAAGAGAGAGACACACGGAGAAAGAGGCGGAGACGCACAGAGAGAGTGAGACACAGACATAGAAGGAGCGGGATGGAGAGAAGGGGACATTCATCCATTCACTTCTTTCCCACCCAGCCACCCCCAGCCTGTGTTCTGGGCCAGGCCATGATGGGTGCTGGGGACACAGAGGGCAAGACATAGCACTACCCACAAGGAGCTCCTGGCTGTGAAATAGAGACTCCAGCTGACCAAAGGGAGTGGGGAAGGCTTTAGGGCAGGTCAGCCTCCTTTTCCCAAGGGAGTTTGTGTCCCATCCCCCTCCCTCCACCCCTTCTTCAAGAGTCCAGAGAGGGGACGGAGCCCACAGAGCAGTGGAAGTGATGGGCCAGCCTGGAGAGGGCCACAGACTCAGCAGGGACAGACCCCCACGGCAAAGGGCCAGCTCCAGGAGATGTGTCTCAACCCGCGCTGCATCCCCACTCTTCTTCCTCCCCACTTCCTCCCAGGCCTGCTCTAAGGACAGGGGCCAAGGACAGATGCCCGGCTTGAAATAAGGTTCAAAGCCCAACTGCTATTATCGGCTTGGGGACCTTGGGTGAGTCACTTAATTTCTCTGGGCTTCAGTTTAGTCATTTGAAAAATGGGAAGAGAATGCTTTAAAATATAAGTTTTGTTATTATCCAGATATGGTGAGGCCAACAGATCAGGAGACCACTGCCATTGAAGAGGTAGTTTGAAATGGACGGCTAGTGGGAAGCAGCCGCATAGCACAGGGAGATCAGCTCGATGCTTTGTGACCACCTAGAGTGGTGGGAAAGGGAGGGTGGGAGGGAGGCTCAAGAGGGAGGGGATATGGGGATATAGGTATGCATATAGCTGATTCACTTTGTTGTACAGCAGACACTAACACAACATTGTAAAACAATTATACTCCAATAAAGATATAAAAAAAAAAAAGAAAGAAAAGGTAGTTTGTAATACTCAGAGATCCCAAGAGAAGAAGACATGCCATTCAGGGCCACACAGGGAAGCACCAGGGCCAGTCAGGGGGCAGAGGGAGGGAGACGCATGAGCAATAGCCTTTGTTGTGGTTTTTGTGGGAAGGAAGATGGGAGGCAGGGTGAGCAGGGTTAGGGTTGGCTACTTTGAATAATTTCAGCAGGCTCTGGGGCCTAGGGCTGTCCCTGGTTGTCTGATACCTGGCGTGGGGTGATGAGGTCGGTGGGCAGTAGCCCTGAGTGTGAGAGCTCCATAAGGGAGGTGGTCGAGGTGTGAACTCTCGATTGGTTGGTTTATATATGAAAGGCCCTCTCCCAGGCAACTTGTTTATCACCTCTAGAAGTTGGCTAACCTTGGGAGGGGTGGTCCCTCCAGAGTCAGCAAGGTCCCGAGATGGCAAAGCATCAAAAATACAGAATAAAAAGATGTGATTAATACAGGGGAATCACAGCAGCTGCTCATTCATTTGGAGATTAAACGAGTTACTGTTGTTGGAGCTCCCAGCATAGTGCCTGACGGGTGACAGGAACACAGTACAGGCTGGAATCCAAAGCCACATCCCTCCTCCTCTGAGAAGCCTTCCCGAGCTGACCACACCTGGCATCTCTTCTATTGATGGCCCCCAGGTCCCCATTAGTGCCACCAGATTTTTTTTTTCTATACCAGTGAATTCTACACACACATGGTTCTGGGGGACCAGGGTTCTCACCAGTCTGGGTTGATGGGGAAAGAGTGGGCAGCTCAGCCTGAATCCAAGGATATTTTAAAAGAAATGGATGAGAAGAATCATACACCCGCCTGGATACTCGACCATCTGGTAACACAGTGTGACCAGGAAAGACCCTTTGGAGAAGTCAGTACAGGAGAGGGGACTTCCCTCCTACATGGGACATTTTGAATGTTGTGTCAGGAGGTACACACACTTCCTCAAACCCAGACAAGAATCAGAACCAGAAGTTCTGCTCTCAGGAGAGGGTGCAATGAACATGTTGATGCAGTGAGCATCTGGAGGGCTTAGTTCCAGAATGTTCCTTCACTGTACTTGGGGCCTGGGAGGAAGAAGGTGGCCCCCTCGCCGGCTCCCACAAGTCCTTTGTTATGGACTGATTTGTGTCCCCAACCCCAAAGTCTTCTGATGAATCTCTGATCCCCAGGACATCAGAAGGTGACTGTATTTGGAGACAGGGTCTTTAATGAGGTAATTAAGCTAAAATGAGGTCATTAGGGTGGGCCCTAATCCAGTATGACTGGTGTCCTTATATGAAGAGGAGATTAGGACACAGACACACAGAGGAAAGCCCACGCGAGGACACGGGGAGAAGACGGCCTACAAACCAAGGATAGAGGAAAAACCAACTCTGCCCACACCTTGATCGTGGACTTCCAGCCTCCAGAAATGTGAGAAAATAAATCCCTTTTGTTGAAGTCATCTGGTCTGTGGTACTTTGTCAGGGTAGCCTGAGAAAACCCATACACCCTCCAGAAACCTCTGGTGGCTCTGCCTTCTTTCCAGAAGCAGAAGCTGTGGTTGGGAGACAGGTGACCCTTTTTGCAGAGGACTGTCATGGTCAAGGTTAGGCCAGTGGTTCTCACACTTGAATGTGCAACAGCATCACCTTGTGGGCTTGGTAAAGCTCACTGGTCCCACCCACAGAGTTTCTGAGTCGATAGATCTGGGGCGGGGCCTGAGAATCTGCATTTCTAACAAGTTTGTTCTCATGTGGTGCTGCTGGTTCAGGGACCACACTTTGTTTTTGTTTTTTAATTTATCTATCTGTCTATCTATCCGGCCGTGTCTTATTTGCGGCATGCAAACTCCTAGTTGCGGCATGTGGGATCTAGTTCCCTGACCAGCGATTGAACCCGGGCCCCTGCCTTGGGAGCATGGAGTCTTATCCACTGGACCACCAGGGAAGTCCCAGGGACCACACTTTGAGAACCAATGATTATGATGCCCATTAAACTCTGAGAACCACTGGCCTGACAGCAGGAGGCCCCTGCGGGAGGGTCACTTTTAGAGACGGACCATTTAGCCCAATGTTTCTCTAAGTCTGCGGTGCATTGGAAACACCTGAGAGGTTTTAAAAATACCAACACCTGCACCCTCCCCCAGAGATTCCAGTCTGGGGTACAGCCTGGGCAGTGGAATTTAGAAACTCCCAGGATTCTAATGTGCGGCCAGGGTTGAGAGGCCCTGCTCCAGCCTACACGCCCATTGCTCTGCACCCCCTGCGCCCTCACGCCCAGAGCGGGGAGAAGTCACCCAGGATCACACAGCGATTGGGGCGGGTCAGAGGGTGGAACGCCAGTCTCCTGGGGACCCTGCCTTCCCACCAGAGTGGTGGCTTTCATGATTTTTCAAGCCCCAGAAGGCTTTCTTCAAATGAAATGCTACTCAGAACCTTAGTATATAAACCAAACACAACGAGGTCTGTCTTGGTTGGAACCAGCTGGGTGGGGCCTGGAGCCCTGCCACCCCCAACCCCCAGCAGCCCCACCTCTGTCCTCAAGGTTCTGAAGAACACACCCTAAGATCGCTGAGCTCTCCAAGATATCCTCTTGGGGGCCTCTGGGGAGTCTGGAGGGCTTTGGAGCCAGAAGCCAGCATAGCGCCCCCCTGAGAACAATGGTGACCCAAGCTTGGAGGCTAAGACCTCAGTTCTTTTTTAAAAATTTAATTAATTAATTTTTGGCTGCACTGGGTCTTCGTTGCTGCGCACGGGCTTTCTCTAGTTGCGGCGAGCGGGGGTTACTCTTCGTTGCGGTGTGCAGGCTTCTTCATTGCGGTGGCTTCTCTTGTTGGGGAGCACGGGGCTCTAGAGCGCAGGCTCAGTAGCTGTGGCGCACGGGCTTAGTTGCTCCGCGGCATGTGGGATCTTCCCAGACCAAGGATCGAACCCGTGTCCCCTGCACTGGCAGGCGGATTCTTAACCACTGTGCCACCAGGGAAGTCCCAAGACCTCAGTTCTTATGAGCTTAGCAGGAGCCTAACCTGTGGCCAGACAAGGGGGTCAGGGAGGTGTGTAGGAATGGGGGTCTTCCTCCCCACCGTTCACCTGTCCACCCGGACATCACTCAGCCACATCGTGGGTGCCTCCTTCCCACGAGCAGGAGAACGGCCCCCAGCGCAGAACGTGAGGACAATTTGTAAACACTCATGGTAACAGTGTCTCTCAGACTTTCTGACTGTGACGTGCAAGAAAAAAGTTCATCTTCATCTAGTACTCCCATGCAAACACGTGAAACTCAGACAAAAGATTTAGTACACAAGGTCGATTTGGTCGCATGTATTACACTTGCATCTCTTCTGTTCTCTCGTTTTTAAATGCTGTTCCTGACCCACTAAATCAATTTTATACCCCACCAACGGGTCACAGCCTGCAATTTGAAAAGTGCTGGTAGAGCATGAAAGGCTGAGCAGGAAGGGCCAGCGTCCTCACGGAGTCAGTTACTGGTGGCTAGAAGCAGGGCAGGGCCAGCTGAAATCTGTGCTTTCGGAAGCCCCCTCCCCGTGCCCCCACTGCAGGCAGGCAGGCAGGCAGGCGGCCTGTGGGTGCGCTGGAGGGAACAGGCCTGGGTCAGGGCTTTCAGCCTTCCTGCTTTTGCAGGTGCCACCAGAGCGCATCTCCCTTTGAGAGAAGGGTACAGGATGCAGCTCTGGCGTCATCTACTCCAGGAAGTCTTTCCTGGACTTCCAGCCTCCAGACTGCTCCTCTTTCCCAGGATTGCTGGTGCCGGTGTCCTGTGTGTCCCCCACTCCCGAGGCCTGATGCTCAGCCAGAGCAGGCAGCTCAGGAATGTGGAGGACAGAATGAACGAGGGAGTAGATAACCCAGGCCCGGCAGGAGCCCCTGGCCTGGTCTCGCCTGCCTCCTACCCTGCATCCTGGCAGCTGCCCTGGCCGCCCCGTGGGACCCGCCCGGAGCCACAGGGATCAGGCCAGCTGAGGGCTCCAGGCATCGGTGGAGGGGTCTGCCTAGGGCAGGGGGTGGCTACTGGCAGAGCCCAGGAGGAAGAGAACTCCCTGCCTGGCAGTGTTCCTGGGTCAGGCTCTTGGAAGGACTTCTGGGCATGGCGGGCTGGGGGAGGTGAGGCAATAAGGGCGATAAGGGCGCGTGCAGGAGCGAGCACTACTGTGAGACAGGCAGAGGCAGCACGGAGGAGGGCGGGGGGTGCCCGGACAGCTCTGTGCACCAGCTCCCAGAGTCCCGTAGGAACCCCTGGGGCAGGCAGCTCGGCCCCAGGCCCTACTCTGTGCCCAGCCCAGGGAAGAGAAGGCCCTGCTCTCCAGTTGCTGAGTGTACCCCAAAGCTGTGGCCATCACCCCATCAGAGAATGGTGTGGCTGGTGGAGTGAAATAGCCCGAAGGCCTCAGCCCCAGGCCACAATGCCTTGGGGTGACCTTGGGCCAGGGGTGTGCTTCCTCAAGCCTCAGTTTCCCTATCTGGGGAGCAGGATAGTTTGTTCGGTCGTGGATACCTGTGTGTGTCAGTCCTGTATCCCTCCCTTCCTGCAGCTCACCAGGCTGCTGCCAAAGCAGACTGATGTCATCTTCTCTCTGAGTCAGAATCCCAGAGGAGCAGGAGACCCAGAGGAAAGGTGTCCTGCTCTGGGATTGGGACAGTCCCCTGTGAGTCCCATGAGTGGATCACCCCTTGCAAGCATCCTCAGAGGCGGCCCAGGCCCCAGGCTCCCCAGCTTCAGCACAGTGTCAGGGTGCACAAAGGCACAGAGGCTCCCGCAAGGGAGTGATTGAGGCCAGGGCTTAGAGGAGACTCCTGGATTTTGGTTGGGGACGGATGGTGGAGGCCGAGAGACCCAGTAACTGGGATGGAATTTACTGCCCCCGCCCACGTGACAGGGGCTCTGAGTTAAAATTAAATAGATCTAAAGGAGATAGGAGTGCTCTTTCTGGCGGCCAGAGTTCGTAGACAGGGCTCCTAAACCCTGTGTTTATAAACTTGGCTAACAATATCTCCGATTGAAAATGGAGATGTGCTTTGTAAACTGTCAAGTGTGAAAGCAATGAGAGGCGTGTTCTGCACTCCTCTGTCCTGGGTCCCCTGGGGAGGGGTGCAGAAAGCACCTGGCTCACAATGTTCTCCCCAGACCGCAGCAGACAGCCCGTGAGGCAATGTGGAAACAGCACGGGGCAGAACGGCCCGTCTGGGACACCCACCCACCCCCAGCTCGCACGGGTCAAGGACCCAGACTGACAAATGACTCAGACACACAAACACCCAGGCCTGGGCAGAGGTGTCTGGATCAGAGATGCGTGCCTCCGGAGCTGGGACACCCTGGGCCAGCGGTGGAGCTGGCGCTTGTGGGGAGGGGCCTTCCCCCTGGGCCTCTGGCTCCCCCAGCCTCAAACATCTGCTTCAGCTGCCTGACATGGTGTCACGGACCCCGTCCCACTTTTGAGCACTTGCTTTAACCAGACTCTTACGGACATGAGTCATCGATCTTAAAGGCTTGTGAAGACCCCTGTCTCCGTAAGAGAAAGTGAGGGCTGCTGAGGGTTAATTACTATTAACGTCACCATTATCAGGTATGAATTACAAGGTGATCCATCCAAGCTCACACACTAACCAGCGTTCATCCATGTCACAATGATGACCACTGGCCCCTTTGCACCCCCAGCCTGCTCCCGGCGCCCCAGCCTGGGGGTTGCAGAAATCCTAGCCCGCCTCCCCAACTCCCAAACCCCGCTCTGAGCACAGCCTGTACTTCCCTTGGGCTGATCCCGTGTGATGAAATGGGATTCCGTGAGTCGCCCAGATCTGCAGCATATTTACCTCCAGTGAGGTCTGCTGAGGAGGGCCCAGTCGCCTTTGGGGAGACCGAGATGCTAAGGCCTTTCTCCTCTCCTGCCTGAAATGTTGGCTCTGGGCCGAGGCTGCCTGGTGCCCCTCAGGAGGAGGCCGCCCCCTCTGGCTCGGTCATCAGCATGGTGGCCTCTCCCCTGTGGTGTGTGCGCCTCAGGCCTCCCCCTGCGGGCCCTCAAGGACTTCCCTTCTTCCCTCTGTCCCTCACCCTCATGCCCCATCCCACCTGTAACCTTTTAGTAGCAGGAACCACCCTCGATATTCCCTCCTCGCTTGTCCCAAGTCGGGCTCATCCCCACCAGACCCCTTGTGGTCTCGCCCTGCACCGTCCACCCTGCAGCCACTGGCCACATGTGCTTACTGAGCACTTGAAATGTGAGTAACCCAACTCGAGATGTGCTCTGAGTGGAAGCTACGCTCCAGTTTTAAGACTTAATACAAAAAAGAATGCAAAATACATCATGAGTAATTTTTTATATCTGTTATCTGTTCAAGTGATAATCTTTTAGATATATTGGGTTAAACATAGCTTATTATTCACATTAGTTTTACTTATGTTTTCTTTCATTTTATGTGGCTACTAGAAAGTTTAAAATCAGAGGGGAAAGCTCGGACTTCATGTCCGCAGCTGTGTCTCATGGATGAGAGGGGACGGGCCAGAGGTCCTTCACTCTGCCATCCTGCTAATTCTCTCTTGTAGCGTTTACACTGGAACCTACGCTACCCAACCAGCATGCATTTCCTGCCCAAATCTCACTTGGGTCCACATGAGAAATTCATGTTTTCCCCTATTGGTATAACCTGGACCTTATTTCCTGTGGGACCACCTGGAGGGACACTCACCCACACAGAGGTGTAAATGACTGACAACAGTGGCCCCCTCACTGGGAGGGACCCCAGTAGGGGTCCCAGGTCTGGATGACACCCAGCTCTTCCCAGCCTAGCCCAGCAGCGCACGCTTACTCCCTCTGGTCCAAGGTCCCATGCACACAGCGCATCCTGCATTCAACGGATAAAAGGACCATGTGAAGACAAGGAAGAAAACAGAAACAACACCTCCCGGGATTCTGGAGCTCTGTCCATACCACCAGAACTCTGCCCACATCTCCTGGTGTGCACATCTGTGTTTGTCATCCCATACTCTTGGACAACGAGGGAGACGGAAATGGGTCTGTCCTCAAACTGCCTTCAGTGATGGCCAGGCCGGTCAGTGGGGGATAAGATAAAGCACGAAGTTCAACTCAAGAACCATCAGAGAGGTTCCAGGGGCAGGGATGCTGAGGGGCACAGACCTGGAGGAAGCTGAGACCAGGGAACCTCAGCAACAAAGGTCTAGCACCTAGCCCTCCAGGACAAGTCCAGGCTGCTGGGCAGCAGCTCCACCAGCCAGAAGGAAGGAGGGCAGCAGAGCAGTGGAGTCGGGTCAGGCAAGGCCTTGAAGGCCGTACTCAGAAGACTGGACTTTATCTGAGAGGCAACTGAGGGTTTCTGAGCAAAGCAATGACATGCTGAGAGCCGAGTGGAGGCTGGGGCTCCTTTTTTTCTAAACGGCTACACCTGGAGATGCTGGTGGACAGGGAGAGCCTGTCAGTGACTCACCTGGACGCCCAGGAGCAAGTGGGTGGGTAATGCTTGTCAGTGACAACAGTAAAGCCAAGCTCCTCCAGCACTTGGTGCACCAGGCAGTTCGACATTTATGACCTTATTTAATCTGTACAGCTATGCGGGAAGGTGAGCACTGAGCAGTTGAGGACTGTTGCGTTTCTTGAATGAATGAATGTTGGTCTAAATTCTAACCCCCAGTCCTTACATTATGCATCGACTGCATTGGGCTAAATTGCACTGAATAATCAGTCTGCTGGGTTTGATTCTGAGTTGAGGCCCCCTCTTGAGGTGTACAGAAGCCTTGTCGGATATGAGCTCATGGAGCTCCTGTAAGACAGGATGCTAAGGAGAAGGGGGGATGTAGCTGGGGGACAGAACACGGGGCCCTGGCCCTGTGGGGAGCGACCTGGCCCAGCAGCCTCAAGTCTATCCCTGCAAGCGCCCCTCCACACCTCTCCTGATCCCCACAGCAAGCCCTCTCCCGCTGGCACCAGCCTCTCTCCCAGTCCTGGAATTAATAAAGACTGAGCAGACTGCGGTTTGAAAGTCTGAAAGCCGGTTCCTGCCCACGTCACTGCTCCGAGAGAAATGGGGCCCAGCTTCTCCCCAGAACCCCCTTCCTCCCCCCTCCCCAGGAGGGGGCAGGCACGCAGATGCACCCCACCCCTCCGCCTCCCCTCCCTTCCCCCAGCAGGCACAAGCCAGGCCCTGAGCCTCAGACCCTAACCCTGAGCACCGCTACCCGCACCAACAAGGGTTGGCTGGGGCTCATAATCTCCGTGAACCACCCCCAGATCACCACCAAATAACACACATAGGAAGTAAGAGCTGCACACTTGCTGTGCACGCACAGCTTCAAGACAGCTCTGCTAGCATGCGTGCCCTTCCAAACTCTTGGAGCAGCTGCCGCCTGAGACCAGGGAGATGAAGGGATGGTCCAGGGTCCCAAGGTGACCCAGCATAGAGCCAAGCCTAGTACCTACACAGGAGCGGTTCTTGCAGAACTGATGTAGTTACGGTAGCGCTACAGGACTGGGACTAGTGTACAGAGCGTTTGGATCTGCAGACACAGTACGGAAATACATGACCACATCTTATCCATCTTTGCAATAACCTCCTAGGCGGGAATATTTATCACCATTCGACAGATGAGGAAGCTGAAGTTCTCTGGAGAGGTTAACCGGCTAGAAAGTGCTAGAATAAGAATTTAGTCCTAGGTCCTACCGAGTCCAGTGCCCGGCCTTTGGCGTCTGCACTCCTGGCTGCCCCTGCAGGCCCTGCAGGCCCTGCAGACTGCTTCAGCGCTCCTGGCTGGAAGAGGGGTCCTTTAACCCCTTTCCTCTGACTTGCGGCTGTGTCCTCCTCTCATTCTCCATCTGGGTGCAGGGAAAAGCTCTCAGAACTCATGGCCTTGACTTTTCCCCCTCACAGGCTGTGATGAGGGCAGGTACCAGTTTCCCTCTCCTATCCTCTGGCTCCCAAATTTCTTCCCCACTTGGGTGAGGCGGCGTGACCCCCTCGTTTCCCACCCCACCCCCATCCCCCAAATCCCTAGGGTCCCCATACCGCACAGTCAGGCGGGAACAGCCCGAGTCCTTCTGGAAATGCTGGTCCCTGTTGTTTTAGCTCAGGGCCGCCCCCTCCTGGCCACCAAAGGAATGTCAGCCCGGGGAGTTCTTCTGGGGCAGGAAGAGAACCGGCAGTCTGGGGGCTCCTGAGTCTGGTCTGGGTGCTAGGGATGCTCAGCATTGGGACAGGTGGGGGCCAAGTGATAGAGGGGGGCTGGGCCACCTATCAGTCTGGATGGGCTCCCCAGCCCCCCGGTTCTCTGCAGGGCACCTGGGGTCCAGCCTGGCCTTCAGCACACACTGTGACCTCCACAGGCCTGCATGGGGCTGCACTTCGATCCCTGACAGATGGAGCCCCTGTGATGTGTCAGGGTCTCCCACATGGCCCCAGATGCCCTGGGGAATGACACCAACAGAGTCTTAACCCCCAGGCTATTCTGCCCGCAGCCCCTTGGCCTCTGCAGCCGTGGATCCCAGACTGACCCATCACACCCTCCCCAGCTTCAGGCAGGAGGCTGTGACCTTAGCCCACAAAGAATGGAGCCCTGCAGCGCCTCAGGGTCCCCCTTCCTTTCCCCAGGTGCCCCACGGGGCAGTGCCAACATGATCTCACCTTCCCGGCCATTCTGCCCACAGGCCCTCGACCTCTACGGATACTGGCCTGGGCCCTGGACCCCTGTCCCCAGCTTTGGGCAGGGCTGTCTCTTGCCAGGTCTGGGAGTGCTGAGGGAGTCTGGAGGCTGGGGTAAGGGCAGAGGCACGGGACAGCTGGCCTGTCTCCCCACACTGGGCCCGGGGCCCAGCCGCAGGGGCGGGGGCCTGGCCACTGAGGCCTTGGCTGGGGCCGGATCTTTGGCCGGCCTGCAGGGCCCTCCCTCCCGTTTCCTCTCCCGAGGGCTGTCCTGGCAGGGGCCCCCCTCGCACTTTCTGGCGGGGAACGGGGCCAGCAGTGAAAGAACAGCCACAGAGGGAAAGCAGGAGAGAGATGGGGGAAACTCTGTGTGTGTGTGTGTGTGAGAGAGTGTGTGTGTGTGTGTGTGTGTGTGTGTGTGCACGCACGTGTGTTTTAAGGAAAAAAGCCCACAGTCCAGTCCAGTCAGACCCAGCCTGGGAGGCTGTGAGCCGGCCTTTCGTAATTGCCCCCTCCCCGCGGCCCCCTCCCCGAGGCCTCCCCCTTCTCCCGCCCTCCCGCCCGCCCTCTCTCCCTCCCTCTTTCCCTCGCAGACCGACAAGGCAGCAATTACGCTTTGGGGATAAAACGAGGCGCAGAGAGCGGGCTGGGGCATTTCTCCCCGAGATGGCGGGTCCGACAGCTGCAGCCCTGTGGCCCGGAGCCCTCCTGCTTCTGCTGTGTATCCTCCACCCCTCGCAGCCTGGAGGTAGGCCTCACCCTGTTCCCTGACGTGCCCGCAGCCCTCGGGCCTCCCGCTCAGGTGGCTGGACCGACGGACGGACGAGAGGAAGCTCTTCACCCCCAGCATCCTCCAGGGGGTCCCAGGCAGGAGCCCCTCAGCCACTGGATCCTTGGAACTGCCCCTCCCGGGAGCCAGCCGTGCTGAGCAGAAACCTGTCACACGATCGCCCCATAACTCAGGGTGGCCCCAAACCAGCACCGGCTTCTGCTGCCCCAAGAGGGCTGATGGGCCCTGCTCTGTCCTGGGGGGTCTCCCGGTATGGGGGTCGCGAGCATGCTGGGGAAGGGCTGACGAGGTCCCGTCGGGTCTGTGGGCACCAGCAGTTTGCACACCTGTGGACCTGCCGAGTGTGCGCGTGTGCCCTGGGGGCAGAGGACCTGGGCTGGAGGCCAGCTCAGCGGCAGTGAGCTCTCTGACCACAGGTTCCTTGTCCCCTGGGAAGTCAGGACGCGCTCGGAGCAAAGTCAGGGTTAAGTTGATTATAGGGTTGCGAGTTGGAAAGCTGCCGCTGTGGTCTGTCCCTGGTGAGGAGGGCTGGGAGCATGCATGCAGGCGTGTGAGTGTGTATGTGTGAGTGTGTTACATGCTCTTGCACAGGTGTGCATGTTGTGTATATGCCCAGACGTGTCACCAAATAGAGGAGGAGGTTTCTGTGAGGGGATGAATGTTCACAGGTTCATCCTTGGACAGGGGTGTGTGTGTGTGTGTGTGTGTGTTTGGGAGGAGGGGTGCTGTAGGTACGTGAAAGTGCCTTTTAGCATGTGTAAAAGTCTGCCACCCGACAGGCATGTATACGTGGGAGAGCTGGTGTGCAGGTGTGTCACTGGGTGTGGTTTGTCACTGTGCGTGTGAGTGTGTGTGTATATGTGTGGTATGGGACACAAGCGAGCACAAGGAAGCTGGGGAAGGTATCCGTCTCCTGGCAGAGGGAGAGTGGTGAGCGACAGGGGCTTGAGTGGACCTCAGGGCACTGCTGGGCCACCTGGCCTTGGGTCCCGAGGGTACCCCCCCCAGAGCTGCTAGCACCTGGGGGGACCCTGGGAGTGGCCTACCAGGGGTCCCTGACGGTGCTCCTGGCCACAGGAAAAGAGAGGTGCAGGCAGCCTCACGAGCCTTTGGTGGGGTAGCCTGGGTGCGGTCTGGTTTCCGGGAGAGTCTTCCTCGCCATGAGAACCGGCCCTTCAGTGGCGGCCAGCGTGGGGAGGTGCACCGGTTGCAGCAGGGCCAGGCCGGAGGGCTGGAGCAGGGGGCTGGGCAGCAGCAAGGGCTCCCTCCATGAGATTGACCAGCTGGGCAGGACCGCTGGGAGCAGGGGCTTCCTGCAGAGGTCAACTCCTGGGTCTGGGCGAGGCCAAGGGATGGTGTGCACCCTCAGATGGGGCCCGTGGCGGGCAGCGAGACAATCCCAGAGGAGCAGCCGCCCCTGTGCCCGAGAGTAGCAGCGCTGGTCCTGTCTGATCCTCCTCCCTGGAGTTTGGTCCCCGAACATCTGCCTTCCCAGAGAGAGCTCCCACCTAGAGCATGATGGTTAGTCCCCACTGGAGCCCTGGGAGTAGAGGATTTTTATCGACGCTTTTCTAATGGGGAGACTGAGGCTCAGACAGGCTAAGGCAGCCCCAGGGGGATTAGTACCAGCCAGCTCTCTGCCCTGGGCCAAAGATGAGGTGGCCAAGGTCCAGGTTCTGAGCAGCATTTGGGGAGGGGCAGGCTGGGGGCCAAGTACTCTGGGGTGGGCCTGCCCTAAGAAGAATGCATCCTCAATGACCGGGCTAAATGCTCCGTTGGTCCTGTTCTTCCTTTGCAAACATAACTCTCAGCTCTGTCCCAGGTGGTAGAGTAGCTGGGTCCAAAGAAGGGGTGTGTGAACTGATGATGTCTTCTGGGGTTGGTGCCCAGAGCCTCCCAAAGGAAGTCTAGAGAGATGGGACGTGGGAGGGGCCCCCCACCCAAACACATATGCGCACACACCTGCCTGGCTGTCCTGAGGGAACCCAGCTTCCCCCCACCCCTCATGCGTTCCCCAGTTCCAAAGAACCGTGTTGCCAGGGGAGACAAGGAAGGGGCATCCCGGGAACCTCTGTGATGGTAAAAGTTGTTTAGACCCATTTAAGATGGGTCAAAAGTAGCTTTGATCAGCTGCCATGAGAGAGAGAGAAATTACATCAGTTATAATCGGGACCAGCTGCCCCAAACCCCCAGAAATTTTGTCATTTCGGTTTTGGGTGTTTGTTTGTTTTCTTATTTCGGAACTGAAGACAGTTTGCAACAGGGATTTTCAGCCCTGGCTGCATAATTGGAGTTTCCCGGGAACTTGAAACAATTCTGATGTGGGGTCTCACCCAAGAATTCTTGCTTTATTTGGTCTGGGGAGGGACCCAGACCTGTAGGTCTTGTAAGAAGCTGCCCAGGTGACTGAGGCGCCTCTGGGACCCTGGACCTTGGGGTTAGGGGGTGATCCTGCTCCAAGTTTGCTGGGGCCAAGGCAGGAGGGCAGACGTGTCCGGGGGAGGGAGGGGACAGAGTCAGTCACTGGAGGATTGTTTTTGAAAAACGCTTGGCGGCCTTTCTCCGTGCAAACGACAAACAGCTTCGTGTGGTCTTATCTGCGCCCCAGGCCGGCCCCCTGGACTTGGAACTGGCAAAGCCCCCTGCCAAGGCCTGCTGGCCTGCTGCTTGCTCCCAAACAGCCATCTCCCAGATCTTTGAACCTAGATCAAAGGATCTGGAACGCAGAATGCCCTGCGTGTGATTGGGGTCAGATGCGGTTCCTGGGCCAAGCACTTCATTTCTCTGACTCTTGGTTTCCCTGGCTGAAAAATGGGGAGAAACATCCCTGCCCTACTTACTGCCTAGGGCCAGTGGGAGGCTCCAGCAATGAACATTGCAAAAAAAATAAACAAATAAAGCATCAAGTAAGAGGACTGTGGGAATGCAAATTTTAAAAGCTGTATATTCTCTTATTCAGAATTTGCTATCTTGGACTGATCAACCCTTGTAATTCATGCGCGTTTATGAGGTTTAGTTTTCCCTCTTGCTACTCATGCCACGTTTTGTCCAGTGGGGAGGCAGCCCGTGTGTAAACAGAGATGCAGTAATGGAGGAAGCTGACAAGACTGGGAGAGGGGGTGGCCTAGAGGAGTCCCAGGAAATCCAGAAAGGCTTCCTGGAAGAAGTGACATTTGAGTTAGACCTTGAAAAAAGGTCAATGTTCGAGGAACTTCTGTGGATGAGAGGTGGGCCTCGGTCTTTGGGGCTCTGGGAGGCAGACCTAGAGAGACAGAGGGGCAGATTCTATCTCAGTAGGAGGAAGATCTCTCCGCAGGTAGAGCAGACAGCATCGGGAGGTGGGAATTTGCCTGTCACTGGAGGCGTGCAAGCAGGAACACAATGGGATGTTTGCAGAAGGAATTTCAGCCCAGGCCAGAAGACAGTTACGATCCCTGAGAGTATAGGATCATGATTCTAAGATGCAAGAGACAAGTTCCACCCTGGGCTAGCCGGTGAAACAAGCCAAACCCACATAAAACAAGACAAGTATGCTCCAGGCCAACTGCTTTGGGCCAGATGAGCAGTGAGAACCACAGGCTCAGAGACGGCAGGGGGAGAAGCTGAGCCCAGTCTTGGTGGAAGGGTAGGACTTGGATAGAGGAGAGGGCATTCCTGGCAGGAGGAACTTCTCAGGCCAAGGAGGGGAGGTGGGAAGGAGGATGCCCCTTCCCATGATGGGGCAGGAGAGGAGGCTGCTGCCTTTCGAAGGCCTTTGATCAACTCCTGTCTTATTCTATTGTCACCTCTCCTGCGCTTGAAGAGAGGCCAGGCGTAGATCCTTTACACCCACTAAGCCTTCCCTATTTCCTCAGTGCAAAATGGGGATCAGAACCCCTGGCCCCCCAGGCCGTCATGGTTCAGGCACGGAGTTTGGCAAACACTGTTGGGATCTGAATCATAGGGGTGGAGAGTAGGGAGAAGAAAGAGCTTGGGACGGAAGAAGCAGAAGGAGCTGGCAGGCCCAGGAGGGGCCTGGCCACTGGTCAGGGAACAGAACCCCAGGAGAGGAAGTGGGGCTTCAGCCAGGCCAGCCCGAGGTGGGGGGACCCCGAGGTGGGGAGACCCTTAGGCTGGTTGGGGATGGAACAGGTCAGACCAGACCCACAAGCAACCTCCTTGCCTCCCCTCCACCTAACTCACCCATCCTTTATTTATTTTTTTATTTTTTTAATTTTTTTTTTGGCGGTACGCGGGCCTCTCACTTCCGCGGCCTCTCCCATTGCGGAGCACAGGCCCCGGACGTGCAGGCCCAGCGGCCACAGCTCACGGGCCCAGCCGCTCCACAGCATGCAGGATCCTCCCGGACCAGGGCACGAACCCGCATCCCCTGCATCGGCAGGCGGACTCCCAGCCACTGCGCCACCAGGGAAGCCCTCACCCATCCTTTATTGAACACCTACTGTATACCTGGCCTTAGGCCATGTACTGTGCAGTGAAGTAGAAACAAAGTGTCACCTTTTTTTTTAAGCGTTACCGAGTGCCAGGCCCAGGGTAGGACAGGTTTCTTGAACTCTTTGACAACTCGCAACAACCTGGCAAGGCAGCAGTTATCAGCCCCACGTTGCTACAAAGGAAACTGAGGTTCAGAGAGGTTAAGTGACTTGCCTGAGGTCACACAGATGGTAAGAAGTGGCACAGCCAAGATTAGAGGCCAGATGGGTCTACCCTGAGCCCCTTGCTCCCTCCACCCACCATGTCGTTCCTGCAGTCTGCCCTGGAGCAGAGGGTTAGAGAGAGAGAAAGGGGAGGAGGAGAGAGGCTGAGGCAGAGAAAGGCCTGGAGCACAACAGGGAAAGGCACATAAGAGACAGAGCTCGGAGCCGGAGGCCAGAGCCAGAGAAGGCATCAAAGGCCTGGGGCGGACCATGTGTGCACTTGGCAGCCGACGACAGGACCCAGGCGCTCATTCCCAGCATGCCCAGCCTCCTGGGGCCACTGCCCTGAGCCTCTGAGGCTCTGAGCAGACTGCTTAGACACTCCAGGCCTGGATTGCAGTGCCTGGGGGGCCTCAGGCCCGGGGGGGGGGAGGTAAGGGGGTGGCGCCGGGGCTTTGGCACGGGGTGGCCATGAGAGCTTGGCATCCTCCACCCTGCTGGGTCATGGTTTAGGCTGACAGAGCCCCGGGGCCAGCAGGCCAGACGTCTGCTGGGCACACTGCGGAGCTGCCCGACACTGTCCCCCAGCCCAGTCCGTGCCCCATTCGGCAGGGTGGTGCTGGGGCCCGGGCTGGGGCACCGGCAAGGCGGCTTGTCAAGGCTGGGGCCGTTCTGTGGCGGTGCAGTCGGGGCCTGGTGTGCTCCAGGATTGTCTGTTGCCATGACTACGTGCAGGCTGGGTCTGGAGCCCTGCATCACAGCGTTCCCCGGTGAGAGCTTCACTGGTCCGTGGGGACTGAACTCGTGATCTGGGCTGGGCAGACAGCCCCTGGACTGGCCAGTGAATTAGCTTTTCCTTCGGAAACTATTCACTTTGCTCATTCATGGTGTCCCCCTCTGGGCCCCGGCGCCTCCTTAGACAGCTCTGTGTCAGACGGCCAGAGCACCACCCAACCACTGCTGCCCGGTGGCTGAGGACGCGGACCTCACGCCGTCCTCTCAGCGTGGGAATGGCTGCACTTTTGTCGGCAGCAGCCACAATTCCTTACCGCTCACTGTCACGGTCCGGCCTGCCCTCACACAGCTCTGGCCCCTCCCGTGCCGCTCAGGGCTAGAGAGGCTTGGCTGCCCAGCAAAAGGTGCTCAGACCCAGCCCCATGCCAGGCTCTCTCCAGGTAACGCAGTGCAAACCGTTATGCTCAGAGGAGTAGCCTGGCTTTGAATCCAGGCTCGATCTCTTTCCGCCTGTGTGACCCCCCCACCCCCGCACATCCCTTAACCTCTCTGAGCCTGACTTCACATCTGTTAACATGAAGATAATAGCCCCTGCCCTTCCAGCCTCCCCAGGCCATTTTGAGGAGCATGAATGAGAAAATGCTTTGTAAACATTATTTGCTTAGTCAACCTAAATTGCTTTGCAGACACGCAGTATTATCATCATCATCATTATCTTTATCATTAGCATGCTTTTATTCGTTCTGGCTAATGGGGGACTCTACCTACTTCATTCCAGGGGTCCCAGGGGCTGTTCCTGGTGCAGTGCCTGGAGGCGTCTTCTTCCCAGGTAATGTACATAAAATTGTCACACTCCCAGGTAAGACAGATGGTGATTACATTTGTGAGAGATGCACATTGTGACACTGCAGAAGGGAAGAACATTGGCACACCTACCCCAGAGGACCCATAAGTTACTCCTATTTTAAAAAGCAGTTACATGATGCTATTTTACAACTATTAAGAGCACAAAGTTTCTGAAAGATGAAACGCAATGCTTGTGAGACTGTCGGAAAGTGACCGCCTCACCGATCCCTGCTGTTTTAGTCTTCGAACCATTCACCTCACTCTTGGAAACCCATTCAAAGGAAATAATTGAGAAGAAGAGAAAAAGAACCATCTGCCCCAAGGTTCGTAGGAATGTTCCTTGCAAAAATGCAAACAAGAAACCCACCTGACTGGAGGGTGTGATTAAATAAACTTATATGATGCAACTACTAAAAATTATGAATATGCTGTCTGTCGGGTAACATGGTAAAGTGATTCTCAAGTAAAAACAATATAAAAGCAAGGACTAGGTGCGGATGGAGATTGGGCCCCCTCCAAAAAAAGAAAATGGGCAGAATATTAACTCAGTGGCATGGTGGGGGGTGGCGGGGGGCGTATTTTCTTTTTTTAACATCTTTATTGGACTATAATTGCTTTACAATTTTTCTTTTAATTTAGAAAAAAGCATAATGTCTTAAAGTAGATTGAAACGTCAAACCTAATATTTTCAATACTTACAACGTGTCTGAGTGTTCAGAACCAACGTGGAAGTGAGGGCAGCTACCAGCACACCCCCAGGTACACACAGGCACACAGCTGTTTCCCCGATGAGATGGATGAGGAAACAGAGGCTCACAGAGGTCAAGGCTTGCCTGAGGTCATATGGCTAGGCAGCGGTGGATTTGACCAGGGTCAATGGATGGCTTCCTGGCAGGGACCCTGATGGTCCTCTCTCTCTCTTTCTCTCTCTCTCTCTCTCTCCCCCCTCAACACAGGCGCTGGTCTCGGAGGCCTGGGAGGAGGTGAGCTCAGACAGCAAACTTGGTTCCTCAGCGATGGGGTCTGGGTCTCACTCTAGTCCACATACGTGCTCAGATCTGAGAACCTCAGAAGGCCCAGACGTTAAGGGACCCCTCATTTCACAGACCGAGCATCCACTGGGGAGGGATTTGTCTAAGAACTAGAACTCACGAGTCCCCTAAGCCCCTCCCCCTGGCCTCTTTCCCTGAGGGCCCTGCCTTCTTTCATATTTCTTTCTTTTTTTTTTCAAATTAATTAATTTATTTTTGGCTGCGTTGGGTCTTCATTGCTGTGTGCGGGCTTTCTCTAGTTGCTGCGGGCGGGGGCTACTCTTCATTGAGGTGCGTGGGCTTCTCATCGCGGTGGCTTCTCTTGTTGTGGAGCACGGGCTCTAGGTGCACGGGCTCAGTAGTTGTGGCTCGCGGGCTGTAGAGCGCAGGCTCAGTAGTTGTGGCGCACAGGCTAGTTGCTCTGCGGCACGTGGGATCTTCCCGGACCAGGGCTCGAACCCATGTCCCCTGCACTGGCAGGCAGATTCTTAACCACTGCGCCACCAGGGAAGTCCCTCTTTCATATTTCTTTTGATCCTCAGTAATATCCCTGCAAAGCCAACTGCGCGGGAAGCATCATCCCCTTCAGAGGCTGGGAAACAGTGTGAGAGAGGGTAACCCCAAATCAGGGCCAGAGCTGGGCTTCCCACCCAGGCATGTGGACACTGGGCTCCCAGCAGCTCCCTGTGCAGAGGGGAGGATCATTCCTCACCTCACAGTGAGACCCCGCAGTACCCTGGGGGATCGTGGTAGGTCAGGTGGGCTGGGACTCCCCATTTACCACCATCTCTTCCCTCTGCAGCACTGGGCCCTGGAGGCAAACCACCCAAGCCAGGTAAGACCGGTGGCCTCAGAGCACTGAGTGAGTGCCGACGGGGTAGGGGAGGGAAGGGTCCGCAGAGCTGTCAACCCAGCCTATGGACAGAGGAGGGAGGGAAGCGGTGGGCAGCAACAGCCCCTCTGCCCCCTAGTCAACCCCACCTATGACCTGGCTAGGGCCAAGCTCTGGGGCATCCAGGGTCAGGAGGCTGGAGGCAGCTTGCTGTCCTCCATGTGCGAGGGGTGTCTGGCACCTACCCTGCAGGTGCCTATGTGCCTAGCTACCCTGACTGTCCCCTGTGCACAGAGTCCCAGAAACAGCCCTGGTGCTGGAGTCAAAGGTAGGAATTGATGTTCCAGTGGCCACCAAGCCTGTGGGCTCAGACACAGATGGTGGGCCCCATACTCTGCCTGAATGGTCTCTGACCACAAACCAAGCCCTCTCTTACTCCAGGCCAAGATCCTAGATGTCCCTGTCCTTAATGACAATCTGAGCCCTTATCCTGACCCCAGGCTGAATCTTGACCCCAGACCAAACCCTGAACCTAACCCGAGGCTTCACCCTGACCCTGGCCCCAGATGAGCTTCCTTCCCAGGCCCCTTCCAGCTGTGTCCAGACCAAGGAGTTTTCCAGTATGAGGATGTGGCCAGATCTATCCCGGCCTTGCCCGTGGGGCTTGGATCTGCCACTAGGGTCCACCATCAGCTCCAGAGAACACACCCCCAGGAAAGAGGGAGGGCGGCTTCCTCCTCCAGGAGGCCCTGGTGGATAAGGATCAGGTGGGGGAAGGGGCGTCTCTGTCCGGATTTATGGCCCTAAGAGCATGAGACGCTTCACATGCAGCCCTGGCACCCCCCACCCTGATCTGTGTCTCCCTGGCTCTGAAGCCTGGGACTGCAGGACAGTTTGCATGTCCAACAGCTCTTACGAAATCCAGATATTCGATGATTCAAGTGCAAGTGAATCTACAAGACCCAGCTTCCCCTTCCCTGCAAGCCCATCTGCGTTATGAAACTACAGGGCTGGGGCCAGCCGAGAGAGATGCAGGAGGGCAGGAGGTCTGGGCAAGGGGTTTGCTGGGGTCTGTTGGGGTCTGCAAGGCTGGAGCCCTCGGGATTCACTGCTTATCCCGCCTGAACCTGTTTCCTATCTTCTCGGAGGGGTGGGTGATCTTAGCAGGGTCTTTGACGGCAGAGAGAGAACAGGGAAAGGCTAGATAAACAAAGGTGTGGAATTAGGATCGTGCTTAGCTGTGAAGACCCAAATGGTAGCGGTCGTGACTGCAGAGCTAGAACAGGGATTCATTGATCCCACTGGCAGCAGGGGACACACGGCAGGTTGTGATGAAACACCGAAGAGAAGACTGTGAAAACTGCATTCAGTTGCAGTTGATAAAGTGAAGCTTTTATTGATGAAAGATTTAGTTTAGACTTCCAAAAGAACTTCTGGCTCAGGGTGAAGGCGTAGACCGAGAGGAAAGTCAGAGCATCTGCTCATGAAAAGGGGCTGGACTCCATGACCTCCCTGAGGTCATCTTTCAGCCTTAGGACTCTGAGCTACAAAGGCCTGGACAGGGCCACAGTGCCCCCCCGACACACACACAAAGGGCAGCTCCCCACATCCGGGCAGCAGGGACGCCTGGGCCTGCCCAGATGGGATGGAACTGGGCACAGACAATGCAGGTCATGCTTGGGAACAACTAATCCATTGGCGAGTGGAGGGTGGGTGGCCTGGCAGCTGCTCCACCTGGGCCTCGGCCGGTGGCCCCGCCTGGGCTCTCAGTGGGGGACCAGGCAGCTGGGAGCCAGCCCCACCTACACCCCCAGCACCGGCTGGAGGCCAGTCACCCACGTGAGAGAACAGGGGGGAGCAGAGGGGCCACCCACCGGTCACCCTGGCAGGCTGCAGACGCTCTGCACCCCCTGCCCACGAGCCCTCTGGTCCCAGGAAGGTGGGGAACATGCTGGCCGTTTTGTAAGTGGGGAAACTTGAGTCTCAGAGAGGTGAAGTGACTTGCTCTTTCATGCAAGGAGTAGCTTGGGACAGCGGGATTTGAATCCAGGGCTCTCCGACTCCAGGGGAGAGAGACGGTTGGGTAAGCCAGGTCCCCGGGCAACCAGGGAGTTCAGCCCCTCTCTCCTTCGCCCTCTCTCCTCCATTCTAGGGGCTGGACTCCTTGGGGCATTTGGGCCACGTGAGTCCACAGGAAGGAGGGCATGTAGCTGGTCATGCTACAGGGTGGCCCTGGGACCAGACAACTCTGGGGGAGCATGGGACGAGGGCAGATGGCCGCACAGGGGCTGCATGTCCCACCCCACGCACCCAGCCTCTTCTCACTTCCTGTTCGGTCCCCATCCTCTCCTCCCAGCCCCTCTGCGGTAAGGAAAGGCCCGAGCGTGTCCGCTGCCCTGTTGGAGCTCAGGACACAGGCCTGGCTGGAGAGAAACCCCTGCCAGAGCTGGGGAGGGGCAGGGCCCGCAGCCCTGGGAAGTGGACCCAGACACACCCCACGCCCAGCTAGACCACACCACACCTGCCCGGAAGGGAGACTGGCCGGAGTCAGAGGCCCATCTTACAGAGGGGCTAGCTGGGTTTCAGACAGGCCAGCTCACAGAAGTAGGAAATGGGGTCGGGGGACCACACCCAGTGGAAGCTAGGTGGACTCTCCAGGGCTCAGCAGCCCTGCATGTTTGAGGTCGGTCCCCAGAGGGGCCGCCCCTGAGCTTGGAACCCTGGTGGCCGGGACTGGTGCTTGTGGGAGAGATTCTAGCATAATTGGAAACAAACCCAGCACGGTTGTGAACTCCAACCTGATTGCCCATCGGTCCTGGCCAAAGCCGTGGAATGTCTCCTGGAGGGGGAAAAGGAGAGATTGAGCCCAGATGTGGGAAGGAGAGAGCCAGAGAGACCCATTCGGCTGTTCATAAACATTTTAGCATCTGTCTGCAGGCAGGGAGGCTCCCGGACTGCAGGGCAGGCTAGACGGATGGACAAAAGGGGCTCCAGATACAGGGGAGAGGGCGTGGCCTGAGGCAGGGGACCCCTGCGAGGAAGCCAGTGAGAGGCCCGGGGTGGGGCAGCTAACGTGGGAGCAGAGCAGGGCCCGGCCTGGGTGAGATCTTGCCGGCAGCTCATGCTCAGCCCCAGCCCTCACAGAAAGCCCCTCTGGGTCCCTCGTTAGGTGGCGGGCCTTCTAAGGGAAGTGAGGTCTGGTCAGGGCGTGTTGTACGGAGTCAGCACAGTCAGTCCACATGGCACATAGCTGCTGGTTGCTAAACAGCGGCTGCTACTTCATCAGATCAGCCCCTGAGCACCAAAGGTTTGAGTCCAGCTTAGGGCCCTGAGCGGCCACACGCCGACCACAGCATTGCCAGGGTCCCGCCCCTACTCCACGAGACCCTTTCCACCCTGGGCCCAGGAGTGATGCCCCACACCAGCCCCTCACCTGGCTCTGTCTTCTTCTCCCCGGGTGCAGGAGGGCTCGTAGGCGCCGGCCTTGGGGCAGGTTAGTGTGGACACCAGGCAAGGTGCCCCTCTGGGGGCCAGAGCATCTGCCCAGTAAGAAGGGCAGCTGGGGGTACGAGGATGCAGACCGGGCCTGTCCTGGGCACTGGTGTAAGGGGTGGTGCTGTGACCGCTGTCCAGGGCACAAGGGAATCACAGCTGGGGCCTGGGTGCTGTTATAACCTAGTAACCAGAGCTGGAGGGGAGCAGCCCCAGGAGCCCAAAGGAGCCGCCCACCTCGGCGGGGCTTCAGGAAGGCTTTCTGGAGGAGGGAGGTGTGGAAGGTAGACCCCGAAAGATGCCTGCGGTTTGTCAGGCCTGCCCCAAAGTGCCCGCTGACACCGCACCCCGTCCCGGGAGCAGCAGTCGCAGCTTTGCATGGAGCAGAAGAGCCTCAAATGTACCTCGTGGGCAGCGCGGGCCGGGGAAGGGCTGCGGGCAGGACCTCACTCCGTCCTCCTCTCTGCAGGGCTTGGGGCCTTTCCTGGAGGGGCCTTCCCAGGAGCTCTGGTGCCCGGCGGCCCGGCTGGCGCTGCTGCAGCCTATAAAGCCGCTGCCAAGGCCGGTGAGTGTCACCCTTTGGGACGTGCCATAAGCCCTCTGGCCTCCGCAGGCTCTCCACCTGGCAAAGAACCTTTCCTGAAGGGCAAGCAGACGGGAGCCTCAGCTCCATCTCCTGGGGGTGCGGGGAGGCAGCCAGCTGTGCCCGAGTCTCAGAGGTGGTGGCAGGCCCAGACCTCAGCCCCGGGCCCTCCCGCCTGTGACTGTTCCTGGTGTGACCTCTCTCCTCTCCCACTCCTGGCTCTGTAGGTGCTGCGGGGCTTGGTGGCGTCGGCGGCTTAGGAGTGTCTGCAGGTATGGAGGCGAGACCTGGGTGGCCCCGGCGAAGGCCGTGGGGGTGGGGGGTGGTGGAGCCCACTCTGTGGTGGCCCCTTCCCTACCAGGTGCGGTGGTACCTCAGCTCGGAGCAGGAGTTGGAGCGAAGCCCGGGAAGGTGCCAGGTCAGTGTGGATGGAGTCCCTGGGGGTGGAGGGCAGAGGTCAGGGAGGAGCGAGAGCTTCTAAGGCCCACGGGGCAGGAAGGACAGGGCCCGGCTGCAGCAGGGCAGGGGGCATAGCCAGACCCAGAGCATGGTGTCGTGTCCCAGATAGGGGCAAGGGGCCCTGGTCTACCTCCCGGGCCCTTCTTCCAGGACCTTGGAGCAGACCTCAGAGACAGACTCTGTGGCACCCACATTCAGGCGACAGATGGGGACGCTGAGCTTCAAGATAGGGAGTTGGCGCAGAAGGGCCCGCCCGTCACTGCGGAGCGGGGAGGGGGAGCCCGAGGTGGGCCGACTCCCCATCCGGTGTTTGTTCCTCTGCACCAAGCCCTTGAGGAAGTGACTTCAGGTTAAACAAAAGGCTGCCTGAGTCCACACAGCAGGGAGGGAACATCTGGAAGCTGTTAACCCAGAGGTGGGCTGGGCCGGCCATGTAAACAGGCTCCAGGAGATGGGACAAATCCACGCACAGAAGGGTTTGCAGATGACTTCCGGAACTTACGGGAAGAGGGCTGCAGCCACTGCATGTGTCCCTCGCCGTTCCCGCCGGGCACCCAGGTGGCTGGCTCAGGAGCCCCAGAGCTGCCACGGCGGGAAGGGCCTGGAGGGGCCCCTGGAGGCCAGGCTGCCACTCACTCTCCTTCTTTGGCCACAGGTGTGGGGCTCCCAGGTGTATACCCAGGTGGAGTGCTCCCAGGCGCAGGTGAGAGCAAGCAGGAGAAGGGGACCCTGTAGCAAGGAGAGCAGACCCTGGCAGCCTCCCCGGTGGCCCCCCACCCCCCCCCCCCCGCCGCCCCCCCCCCGGGGCCCCCCCCCCCCCCCCCCGAAGCCGAGGCCACCAGAGACCTTGGGTCCTGACCGGCATTTTCTCCCTAAGCATCAAAGCTCAGGCTACAGGCGTCAGATCTCTGGTTGTCTTTTCCCTACGAGGATCCACAAGCTTCCCCTGGCCCCCCGGCGCCCTGAGCCCAGGCCCAGACCCAGACGTCATCACAGCCTGCAGTGGGCCCCCAAGGACAGACCAAGTCCCCAGTGTGGCCAGCTGTTTCCCAAAAGCCATAAGTCACCAGGGGCCCCACCCAGTGCATCCGCCCTGCAGGAGGCCCTCGGAGCTGCCCTCTCAACCTCCTTTCCCCACCAGGGCCCGGCCACCCCACCCAACACGTGACCTCTTGAATTCCCCCAAAAGCCCAGACTCGGGCTGCTCTGCGGGATTGGCTGGCAGAGTGTCCCTCCCTCGGCCCCTCCCTGCCACGGTGGCCCAGCCCCAGGGGAGACAGGAGAGGTGACAGCACTGGACACTGGCAAATGGAGTGTCACCCAGCCAGAGCAGATGACTGCTTTGTGTTTGCTTGTCAATCACATCCAGTGAGAGCCCCCCAAGGTCACAGGCCTCCCCGACCTGCAGGCTCTCCCCACTTCTGGCAGGCTTCTACCGTCTGCCTTCTCTGATGAGGGTGAGCAGGGCGGCGGGAAATTAGCTCCAGTTTAGAGACAGGCCAACAGAAACACAGAAGCACATGGCTAGGAAATAGCATTAAAACTTCCGACCTTGGGTCAGATGGGGAAGAAAAGTCACTACCAAAGAGGCCCTCCCCGCACCCTGTGAGCCATGCCAGTAGCTGACAGTCAGTGCAGAAGGAGGCCAGCTGTGTCACTGACGGGTATGGTGCCGGGCTGGACCTTCCAGGCCGGCCTTCCCACGCCCACTGCGAGCCCCCTCTTTGCCCCTTCAGGAGCTCGGTTCCCGGGTGTAGGGGTGCTCCCTGGGGTTCCCACTGGAGCAGGCGTCAAGCCCAAGGCCCCAGGTATGTTGCCAGCTGGGCTGGGGACCCATGGTGGGAATCTCCATTCACCCTCAGTCCCCTCCGTCCTGGGGTGAGGGGCGGGGACCCTGGGCTCAGCTGGCTGAGATGGGCGGCACATCTCTCAGAAATCCCCGAGTGTGTGCGAGGCAGCATGAGCTGGGAGGTCTGGGCAGAAGTGGCCACGGCTCGGGTCAGCCTGCCCCTCAGCACTGCCACTGGTGCGTAGGCCCTGTGCCCGTGGTGGCAGGGCTGCAGTGAGGGCTCCTTGTCACTGCAGGTGGAGGCGGAGCTTTTGCTGGAATCCCAGGTAAGGAAAGGCCGGGTCCCCCATGCCAGTGAGGGTGGGCAGGAGATCCTCCCCTGGGAGGGGCTGGGCGTACCTACTGCTCCAGGCCTCGGACTGGCTTCAGCACAAAGTGACATCAATCACAGGCCTGCTTCCCCCGTCCCAACCCTCTGTCTGGGAGCCCAGATGAGCCCAGAAAGCCCAGCAGTCTGTGCCAAATGCCACAAGGGCTACAGGCCCTGAGTGTGGCCCAAGCCCCAGGAGGGAGAGTGTCCGGCAGCTTCCAGAAGGAAGTGGCCCATCACTGGGGGCTGCTCTGCTGGCCGATGAGAAAGAGGCAGGAAGGCCCTCTAGGCACTAGGATGGTTTCCGGATTCCGGATGCCACGGGAGCTCATTCTGTCTGAGCAGAAGGTGGAGCGTGAGGCTGGGCGCTTCGCAGGGACCGCTGGCTCGAGTGACTGGGACCTCATTTTGCTCTCCTTGTTCCCACAGGAGTTGGACCCTTTGGAGGTCCGCAGCCTGGAGTCCCTCTGGGGTACCCCATCAAGGCACCCAAGCTGCCAGGTAAGGCAGAAGGAGGATTCGAGAGACACCACTCGCTGGGCCTCCCTACTGGGAAGCCAGCTTGAGAGGGGACTTGTTTGGCCACCTGTGTCTTGGGGTGGACGAGGGTAGCCAGGAAACCTGGTATTAAAGCCCATTTCTGGTCGCCAGCAGAGGGAAGCAGGGGGAAGCCATCCTGCGTTGGTCTCACTCCCATGCACACACATGCACACACATGCACAGAGACCCATAGCCCTGATGGGAAACCGCTTGTGTTGATGGTAAGAAACACCATTCACTGGAAAGACTCCTCTGATGCCAACCCACCTCCACCCCAGCGATCAGCTCACATGATGAGCTGTTTCCTGATGGGGAGGAGAGTAAGGAAGATACGCAGACTCTGGGGCCATGGCAGGGCCTGAGTTGGTAGAAGAACGGGTGTCCCATCATGCCCTGGGGCAGGGGTGTCCTCTCCCTCCTCCACCAAGGCCTCTGCTTTCCCGAGAGCCTCTGAGAGCAGCTCACAGCCCTGGTGGAGGCGGCGCAGTCTTGGGCTTCAGTACCTGTGGGAATAGGTCTGTCTACCCAGGTAGTGGGGGCCCAGTGAGGCATGGGGCCGCCATGGGGCAGCCCCTGATCCCACACTCCATCTCCTCAGGTGGCTACGGACTGCCCTACAGCACTGGGAAACTGCCCTTTGGTAAGGCCCTCTTAGACTGGCGGGCTTCTGCCTCTCTCCAGATGCAGGGTTCTGGCAAGGGAGCTGTGGCCCCAGCTCAGGGCTAAGAGAGCACCAGTTGGAGGGAGGGGGTGTGTGGAGTCTTGGAATGGGAGTCCCCGAAGGAGGGGACATGGAACTTGGACTCAGAGAGCCTCGCTCTCAATCCTTGCCCTCGCACTTATCACCAGGTCTTGGGAGAACCAGTTTCTTCTCTGAGCCTCAGTGTCTTTGTCTGTAAAATGGGAATAACCATTCCATACGCATTTGTATTTAACTCTGGCTGTGTGGGAGACAGGTGGAGACTCTGGGTGGCCTGGCCCTTGAAGGGCAGGGGAGGGGGCAGCCACAGTGAGGTCCACGTGGATGCCCAGAGCCTCTCGTTTCGCAGGCTATGGTCCTGGAGGAGTAGCTGGTGCCGCGGGCAAGGCCGGGTACCCGACGGGGACAGGTAAGGAGAGCCTCACCCCAAAAAGGGGGCACTAATTACCGAGCCTCCATAAAGCAGGCCAGCCCACCCTACATCCAGACCCCGGTCTGAGCCTGGAGAAGGATCCTCAACCTCCGCATGCTATGAAACCCCGCATCCACACCCAGATGGGAACCAGTTGGTTTTCTTTTTTTTTTTTTTATAAATCTATTTATTTATTTATTTTTGGCTGTGTCGGGTCTCTGTTGCTGTGCGCGGCTTTCTCTGATTGCGGCGAGCGGGGGCTACTCTTCATTGCAGTGCGAGGGCTTCTCATTGCGGTGGCTTCTCTTGTTGTGGAGCACAGGTTCTAGGTGTGCGGGCTTCAGTAGTTGTGGCACGTAGCCTCAGCAGCTGTGGTACATGGGCTTAGCTGCTCTGCGGCATGTGGGATCCTCCTGGACCAGGGCTTGAACCCATGTCTCCTGCATTGGCAGGCGGATTCTTAACCACTGCGCCACCAGGGAAGCCCCGAACCAGTTGGTTTTCTTGGGGCTGGAATAGGTGGGCTCTGGAGATGCAGGGGCACATTTTCCAGAGTCTCTCTCCTTCCTCTCCCCCAGGGGTTGGCGCACAGGCTGCAGCAGCAGCAGCAGCAGCAGCTAAAGCAGCAGCAAAGCTTGGTGAGTACGCCTGCAGTCCCTGCCTGCTAGCTGCCAGCCCCCCAGCCTCTCCATCCCTATTACCACGGAGAGCCTTCCTCACAGATAACTAACTAAGGTGGCCCCTCCCCACTCCACCCCTATTTATCCAACTTTTGCAGCGCCACCCATTCCTGTCTTCTTCCATGCATCCATTCATTCATTCTTTTTTCCATCCATCCATTCACTCCACCCTCCAATCCTCCATTCCTCCATCCCTCCATCCATCTCTCCATCCATCCACCCATCCCTCCATCCATCCATGAATCCATCCCTCCCTCCATCCATCCATCCTTCCATCCATCTATCCACCTATTTATCTCTCCATCCATCCATCTACCCGTCTATCCATTCATCCATCCCTCCCTCCGTCTGTCCCTCCCTCCCTCCATCCATCCATTTCAGAGACCAGGGACAGATAAGAGCTCTGCTGGAGAATGTTGGCACTGCTGCGGGAGTCAAGAGGGAGACGTTGTTTCTACCTGGGGATAATCAGGAAGCGTTCTCAGAGAGAATATTTGATTCAGGCCTTAAAATATAGGTGGAGTTTGCCATGTGGTTAAAATAGGAGGGAATGGGTAAAAGTGTGGTTAGAATGATAATTTTAGGTGGTACCTATATGAGCATTTAAACAATTTAATAGTTTAGTATCAATTTAATATGTACTATAAAACTTTTAACTAGCTCCTCAAGCCCATGATCCCTTGGTTAGTAGATGTGGCATGGCCTTCTCTATGCCCACGTGGGGAGCAAAGTGGGCATCTGTCCCCCTGTCCCGGGTGATTCCCCAGTTCAGAGACAGATCATGGGTGGTGAAGTCTTCACCTCTACCCCAATCCCAGGGGAGCCCTTCCTGTAGCCTGTAGCACCGAGCTGGAGGCCTGCCCCACGGAGGCCCCACAAGCCCTCCCTCCAAGCCCCCAAGGCTGGAGGGGGTGGCTGGAATGTGGGAGCAGGAGAGTGGGACGGCAAGGGGCTGCCAGAGCTAGGCAGCCAGGCGCTTGGATTTCAAACTTGGCCGCGTCTTCGGAACACAGGGAGAGGAAGTCTTGAACATTCTTGCAGGGGCCCCCCTGGCCCGGGGAGCGGCCGCTTGTGGTTTCTCAGTATGTGGCAGTGATTAGAATGGGATTTGTCTGAAAACATACAAGTCCCTTAATGAGGGTGTTGAAATGGACACTTTGGGGGTGAGTCAAGGAACAGTGGGGTGGGGGCCTTCCCAAGCCGGCCCAGCTGGAGACGCCTGGGCCTCATTCCCAGAGGAGATTGTGCTGTGAAAAACACCAGCATCCAAGTAGCCTCCTGCCTGGCTTCGGGAGGGGCCCCTGGGAGCCACATTTGCACTATCTCCCTCCTAACAGGTGCCGGAGGAGCCGGAGTTCTCCCAGGTGCTGGCATTCCTGGCGGGCCCGGCGTGATTCCTGGCATCGGAGGCATCGCAGGTCGTGTCCATTCCAGCAGGGGGTGGAGGGTGTCCTTGAGAACGCTGTAGGGGAAGGGCCTCACCTTCTGTGGCTCTTTCTCCAGGGGTCGGGGCTCCAGATGCTGCGGCTGCAGCTGCCGCTAAGGCAGCCAAATATGGTGAGTGTCCCCCCGGGGGGCAGGACCAGGGCTCCGGCCAGCCCTGGCCTCTGCACGGGCCATGGAGACCCTCGTCCTATAAGGCTGGTTGGACTTGGCCTTTGTCCATCTGGGGCACCGGCCCTCGCCAGGCATCACCGTCATGCCTCCTTGCTTCTGCCCATTCTGGCCACTCTGCCTGGGAGACTCTCTCCAGTGCTCTCCACTTACTGACTCAGCAGAGGGTGGGGACCCTGTGGAGCATCTGTCTCCTCCCACTTTACCCCCAGGGCCAGCCAGAGCTGCTGCGCCAACTGCCTGGGTGCCCAGTGGAGCGTTCTGACTCTGCTTTAGAGCTAGATCGCGCTCTTCCCAAGCATAGATCCAAACCCTTAGAGCTCTGTCGGGGTTCCCTCACTTCCCTCCCCTTCTCTCGGATGACTTGGATCCATGCAGATGCAATGCCCGCTCACCTGGGATCCTGCACTCAGGACCTGCCACTCCCGTAGTTCCCCAGAGTCGTGCCCCTGGAGGCCCTCTGAGGTTCCCACAGGGTCCAGGCCAGGGGAACAATCCTTTCCTGCCACAGGAGCTGCTGGAGGCTTAGTGCCTGGTGCGCCAGGCTTTGTCCCAGGAGCAGTCGGCATCCCAGGAGTTGGAGTCCCAGGTGTTGGGGTCCCAGGTGTTGGAGTCCCTGGTGTTGGAGTCCCAGGTGTTGGAGTCCCTGGTGTTGGAGTCCCAGGTGTTGGAGTCCCAGGTGTTGGGGTCCCAGGTGTTGGAGTCCCAGGTATTGGGGGCCCGGGCATCATGGGTAGACCAGGTGAGCTTGGCTCTGTGTGTGTGTGTGTGTGTGTGTGTGTGTGTGTGTGTGTGTGTAAGAGAGAGATGTTGAAATTATTGCCAAGACTTTTGTATTCTCCCTGACACCTCCCCACTCTATCCTCTTCTCTCCACACCGTTGGTCATCTTGTCTCCCTTGGGATATAACCACCTCCTAATTAACTACGGCCAGCATCATCTCGAATTCACCTTTTGGCTGTCAGTGTGCTCCTGGGGGCAGGAACCATGTCTTTTTCATCTCTGTGTTCCCAGCCCTTAGCTGAATATGTGCTCAGTAAATGGTGGATAGATGGGTGGGTAGGTAGATGGGTGGATAGATGGATGGGGGCGTGGATGGGCAGAGGGACAGCTAGAGAGGTAGGTGAATGGCCATGTGGATGAGTAGGCAAATTGATGGATGAGAGAGTGGGTGGTGGGTGGATGAAGGGACAGATACAAGGATGGGTGGTTACATGGATGGATAAATAGATATAGGTAAAATGGTGGATGGTGAGATAAATGGGTAAATGGAAAGAGAGATGAATAGGCAGGTGGGGGACAAGATAAGTTGTTAGAAGGATGGATGGATGGATGGATGGATGGATGGATAAGCACATGGGTAAATGAGCAGATGAACGGGTGGGTAGAAGGCAAACACAAAATGGATGGGGAACTTCCCTGGCAGTCCAGTGGTTAAGACTGTACGCTCCCAATGCAGGGGGTGAGGGTTTGATCCCTGGTCGGGGAACGAAGATCCCACGTGCCGCGGGGTGCCACGAAAAAAAGAAAATCAAAATGGTTGGTTGGTTAGATATTTAGATGAGTGGATAGATAGACAGATGGATGGATAAATGCATGTGTGGGTGGACAGAGAGATAAGTGGTTGAGTGGGTAGATTGAGGTCCAAAGATAGACAAATGGGCAGCCATACGGGAAGGTCAGCAGATAGAAGAATGGGTGGCTGGTTAGACAGAGGGACAGATGGCTTGATGGAGATATGTATGGGTAAACGGATGGACAACTCTGTGTTGGCTCAACAGATAGAAAGAAGATGGACTGAAAGACAGATGGGTGGACAGAGGGATATATATAGCGCATCTCTGCTCCATTCTCTCCTGAGCATTTGTGTTTCCCTTGATCTCTCCAGGGGCTGTGTCACCAGCTGCAGCTGCTAAAGCAGCAGCCAAAGCGGCCAAATTCGGTGAGTCCTGTGCTGACAGCTCCGCCCCACCCTATTCTGGCCTTTACTTGCCAGAACTAAAGGACCGTCCTCTTCTAGTCCCCGTTGTACAGCCCAGAGAAGGGGAGTGACTTGCCCAGGGTCACACAGCAAGTCACTGGCAGAGCTGGGACTTGGCCCTGTTGGGCCCCAGGACCATGTCTCCCCCACTTGTCTCCCACCATGAGGCCAAGGGACTGGGTGATAGGAGAGTCCCAGTACGGCATTCCCAGTGGAGACAGTGTCCCTGACCCTCCCTGCTTTGGCCAGGACCCTCTCAGAGGAGCCCAAGCCTGGCTGGGGATAGGGGACCTGTGCGCAGTCTTTCCGTCTTCAACAAAGAGGCCCTTCCCCAAGCGCTCAGAGAAGAGAGGGGCTGGAGACACACTGTGGGGTGTCAGTAGGGAGGAAGTTGGTGGGGGACCCAGGTATCCCATGGTTTCCTGTCCTTCATGGACCAGACTTGGGGGAAGCTCGCATCCTCTTCTCCAGTCCAGCGTGTCCCTCAGAGCCCTTCCCAGCCTCTCTCATTGAGATCATTTTCCACTTGCATCTCTTCTCTCTGCAGGGGCCAGAGGCGGAGTGGGAGTTGGAGGTATTCCCACTTACGGCGTTGGTGCTGGGGGCTTTCCTGGCTTCGGTGTCGGAGTTGGAGGTGTTCCTGGGGCTGGCATTTCCCGTGAGCCTTAGTTCCATGCAGGGGAAACAGGGATGGGGCAGGGGCTTGGGGGATGGGGTGGGGGAGGGTAGACTGGGCTTCGCCACCGCCACCGAGCTCAGGGACGAGTTGGGGGAGAGCGCAGGGAGGGTCTCCAGTGCCTTGGGGGCAGGAGTGCTGTCAGCACAGTCTGGCTGAGAGCCAGCAAGGTTTCTGAGTCTCTTTCTTTCTCGGCTCCTCTTAGCTGCAGCCCAGGCAGCGGCCGCCAAGGCAGCCAAGATCGGTAAGTGCCCCAGCCCTGCCTGTCCTCACGCCCAGGGCCATGCCCTCCCTCCTCCCCACCGCAGCCCTGCTCTCCTGCAGGGCCCAGGCTCAAAGCTCAGAGCAATTCTCCAACACGAGGGCAGAGCAACGTCACACTAGGGCCTCCAGGGCTGAAATGGCCTGGGTCAAGGTCGGAAGCCCCTGGGCCCATCCTCCAAGGCCACAGTGAAGTTTTCTGCGCTTTTCAATTGCGCACCATTAGGATCATTGGTACCTGGCTTATCACCCCCAGACCAGCGCGTTAAAGGTGCCCGTCCATACACAGCCACGGTGCCGTTACGCAACCCCTACCTCCACCCTCTGCTCCCCCAAGAAGGGGGGACTTCAAGGGCAGAGCTGGATGCTCTTCACCCCTCCAGGTGCTGCAGGAGCAGGAGCCCTGGGAGGGCTGGTGCCCGGTGCCGGAAAAATACCAGGTGTGCCAGGCGCTGAAGGGGTACCAGGTGAGCTGTGTCCCCAACCCAGACATGGGTTTGGCTTATCTCATGGAAGGGACCCTGGAGGTGGCCTATGTCCAGTGTACCATTTTACAGATGACAAGACCGAGCCCAGAGACAAGGGTAGAGACAAAGCAATTTCCCTTAGTTTGGAGGGAAGAGCCCCCATGGGATTCCAGATTGCTGAGTGAACCCGGCAATTCCCCTACCTGCCCCGGGGACGCTCAGGATGTCAGCCCAATAGGCAGTGGAACTCTGCTTTACCAGGGTTGGGGGGCCTTTCTGGTTTCTGATCAGGTGGGAGGGCCTGTGTCAGCCTTTGTTTCCCCAGCGCTCTTTCTCCAAGGGGAAGAGATTAAGAATTACAATGAGATTAATTTACAGCCTTCCTTGATTGTTTTTTTCCCACCAGAAGATTTCTCTTCTGCGCTTCCTCTTCTTTCTGGGAGGAAATTCCCCTTTTGAGTTTCCCCCCAAGAAATGTGGCGCCTCCTCTAGTAGTTTTGGATACAGGCGTGATTAGGATTTTTAAAAACTAACATCACCTTCAACAGAAAGCTCCAGAAATCTTTTAGACTGAGGTTTGGGAGAGACAGCTTCGGGCTGCCCTCCACCACGGACAGAGCTAGAAGGCCACAGCCTCAGAGCTGCTTCTCAGGGAAGGGGCGTGTCCAGGGCGGCCGGTGGGCCATCTGAGAGCGGGCCTGCCTCACGCTGGGTTTCCTGGGTGAGGGGACAGTTCCCTAGAGGTGGTCTCTGAGAAGCCTTTCCACGGTGGAGGGTGGGTAAGAGGGGGAAGGGATGCTGGGGACCACTCCTCACTCTTCACATCTCCAGGGGCAGGGATCCAGGCAGCGGCAGCCGCCAAAGCAGCCGCTAAAGCAGCCCCGTTCGGTAAGTGAGCCTCCGCCGGTCCTGCCTTCAGCCCTCAGCCTAGAGCACTGCTCTCTTGTGTCCCCGCTTTGGGGTTTGGCAGACCCCCCTCCTCAGGCTGTCATGTTCTGGGCGTGGGCCTTCCTCACAGCTTTTGGCCCATCCGCCCACTTTGAGGGGTGTGGATGAAGTTTCTGATTAGGAAGGCAAAGTGAGAACAGGTGTTGGCGAGCCCTCCAGCACACACCCCCTACCCTTCCCAAAGCCACTGCTGCCTCCCAGTCCAGCTGGGGCCTTGCCCTGCTTCTGCAACAAATGCTGGGCTCCTCTGGGCTCCCACCCACCCCAAGGGACAGCCATGTTCTTGCTCCCTGACAAGGTTCTCCATGTCCTGCTTCATCTGAGGGCCACCCTGGCAGCCCCAGGTTCCCATGCCTTCCTGAATATGGCATAGCAAAACAGCTCACTTTAGAGCCAGAGAAACCTTAACTTCAGGTCTGCTGACCCCCAAACTCACATATGACAAACAACTCTTTTTTGTAAAACTATCATTTGCTGAGGTAATCATTACACCAGCCTTATGAAATTGGTACTCTTATGCCCATTTCACAGCTGTGGAAACTGAGGCTCCAAGAGCCTAAGAGACTTGCCCATAGTCGCACAGCTAAATGGTGGCCGAGCTGAGTTTGGAAGCCAGTCCTGCCTGTCTTGCAGAGCTCCCTTTACTACATAAGTCTGCCTCCATCACCCTCAGGAGTCTCAAAGGGGCCCTTGTAACTCCAAAGTTTAAGAACTCCTGATCCTGCCCAGACCTCATATTAGGGATGAAGAAGCTGAGGCCCATCAAGGGAAAGTAACTTGTCCAAGGTCACACAGCAAGTCCGCACCCAGCTAAGAACCCAGGGCTCCTGACCTCCAGCCCGCTGCTCTTTCCATTAGCTTCTGCCCTCCTTGATCAGTACTTGGTTAAGGATGAGCTCTTCTCTGTCTTGCAGGGGTAGTCCCGGGTGTCGGCGTGGGTCCCGGTGTCGGTCTGGTTCCCGGAGTCGGCGTGGGTCCCGGTGTTGGCATTGGCCCCGGTGGTGTCATAGGTAAGCAGTGTGAGCAAGCGGGCCTGAGGGGCCTCTGAGTGCTCCATGGGTGCCGTCCTCGAACCCCCTCTCTCTCCTCCCAGGAGCAGGGGCCCCAGCTGCAGCCAAAGCCGCGGCTAAGGCGGCCGCCAAAGCCCAGTTCCGTGAGTGCCCCGCCTGCTTCTCCCCTCACCCCACAGGCCCAGGCCTGGCCCGGCGTGATCCGAGCCTAAACTGGACCCCGGGACATGCCATAGCTCAGGCCTGCCCTGCGGCCTCGTGAGGCTCCCGAGGCAGCAGACAGAGGGATTGGAAGTGCAGATGTGGCCTGAGGGAGACCTGGGTTCGAGTTGTGAGCCACACACTGGCTGAGTGGCCTCTGAGTTTCCTGCCCTCCCGTGTGGGTACCGATGGCACCTGTCACAGAGGCTTGTTAGGAGAATCAAATGAGTTCATCCAAAAGGGAGGAACCGGAGGTTAGGCTGAAAAGGGCAGTGGTGTCCAGAGTGTGTATCCCTGAATGCCAGCCTGGGGAAGGGCTGGACTTGGTGGTCAGTGAGAGTTTTAGGAAGACCATTCTTGTGGCAGCGTAGAGGGCAGATTAAGGGGGTCTGGGCCCCTTCCTTGGGGTCTGACTCAGCTCCCTGAGCCGGACACCCCCAAAAGGGCCTGTTCCCTGCCTGCTGCCGTCACCCCACTCCCCATCTCCCCCAGGGGCTGCCGCTGGGCTTCCTGCCGGTGTTCCCGGATTTGGAGCCGGTGTTGGAGTTCCTGGACTTGGAGTTGGTGTTGGTGTTCCTGGATTTGGGGCAGGTGCAGGTGAGGGGCCTTCTAGGGGCTGAACAGAAAGACCCCTGACCTCAGAGGAGGGAGACCTCTCCTCCCAGCATGTCCCCTCCACTCAGAGATGTGCAATAAATTCCCCGTTATGTTCTCCGGAGCAGTTAGAGACAACTGGGGTAACAGACGCAGGCAGGCCAGGCAAAAGGTCCTCTGCTGCCAGATATCAGAGTTTCTGTCTCCTCAGTGGACGGGTGCCAGGGCTCCAAACTGAGAAGAAGCCCACCACCCAAGGAAGGAGGCTGGAGGGCCCTGGGGCCAGTGGTGTGTGTGGGCTAGCCTGGCTCCCCTTCGGCAGTGTGCTGTGGCAAGAGGGCCACTAGGAACTCTAACTCTTCATCTGCTAGTTACTGAGCCTGCTCTATGTCCAGCCTCAGGCAGACCATGCCGGGCCTAGAGGAGACGGGAGGGGACAGATGGAAGGAGGAGGCACAGTTCAGCCCTCAAGCACCCACAGACCAGACTGGTAGAGGCACAGTTAGACACTGAAGCTCTGTACTTGGCTGGGTGAGCTCCTGGCTGCAGAGCCACAGCTTCAGGGCTTTGAGAGAAGCAAAGAAGGCTGAGGAAGTCAAGGAGGGCTCCCTGGAGGAAGCAGAATCCCCAGGCACAGAGCTCAGCTGCTGACCACCCCACTTTTCCTTTTGCCCTTTTCCGCAGTACCCGGAGCCCTGCCCGCAGCTAAAGCTGCCAAGTTTGGTGAGTGCACCCCACACACCATCCCTGACAGCACCTGGTCACCCAGCTCCCCTCTCCCTGTGCCAGGGCCCAATGCCTGGAGCCTACAGCGCAGGGCTGGGATGGTCAGGATGGAAAAAGGCAGTTTCTAGGAAGTATCAATGATGGTTCAGCAGACTCTGGCTCCTGCCCACTAAATGCCTAGCGTGCCTCCAGCCCTAGGACAACCCAAACCGCCCTTCACAGTTCCAGCCCCCCTGGGGGCAGTTTCACTTTGGTGAGGACCATGGTCGCTAAGACCCCTCAGGCCCTGACCATTTCATGGGGCCCAAGGCCAGGGAGGGGCCAGGGCTGCTGTCCCAGCAAAGCCAGGACTCCTCATCTGGGCCCCTGCCTCCCTGTCAGCATGACCGCGCCCGCCACGAGCCACGAGGACGTGGCAGACCTGCCCTCCCCCCACATTTGGCATTCGGGCAGCCCCGCCTGGCCAGATCCACACTGTCTATGTCCCCCTGCATTCCCGGCCTCCTGGGATCTGGGCTGGGGCCTCCGCCAGGGAACTGCCAACCAGGCCTGGCTGGTCCACGTGGGGCTAGTTTCCACCTCGGAAAATCCCAGCTTCCTCAGACCCCGCCCACGGCGGGCCTGATGACCCACAGGCCCCTCTCCTGTTCCTCGCTGGCGGCTCTGCCGGCCTGAGTTCATCAGCCATTGCCAGGGAAACAGAGCAGTTAAGGCCTCTGGCTCCGAAGTCATTTCCTGCCCATGAAACCGTGAACACATTGCTTAACCACTGCTGTGCCTCAGTTTTCTCATCTGCAAAATGGGGCTAATAGTGCCTACGTTTCCCGCTGCCCGGAGCAGTCTGATATGTGTGACACACGGACCACGAGTGTCCCCCTAAAGCGCTAGCTATAACTCCTGCTGCTGCTGCTGCTGGCAGCTCTGTACTGGACAGTGGTTCACACTCAGAGGTCCTTTCACTATCCAAACACCTACAGGTGAGCAGGAGTAAGGATCATCATCTCCTTTATAGAGATGCAACTCTGCGGCTCAGAGAGGTGACAGCTATGATGAGTGGAGAAAACAGATTCAAACCCAGGGCTGTCAGGACCTGAGACTAGTCTTCCACCCTTGGCAGCCTGTGGCCACAGCCACCACTGTGACCACCTGCAGGTCCCAGCACCAGCCCGGGAGGAAGGAGAGGAGACAGGCAGGCTGAGGCTCAAGGGGTGTGCCCTTGCCCGATGCGTCAGGGCAGAACCGGACCTCAGACCTGGGTGTCTGGTTATGGATTTCTGTCCAATACTCCTTCCACTAGGTCATGTGGCCTCAGCCACCTGTCTACTTGCCTAGTAGCCCTGGGGCCGGGAGACCCCGTCCTTCAGAAAGGGGAGGATTGACCTTTTGTCCTCTCTGCACAGGAGCAGGGGTCGGGGCCCTTGGAGAGCTTGGAGATCTTGGTGGAGCCGGTGTCCCAGGTGGTGTGGCAGGTGAGTTGAAACCCCAGGACAGGCTGGGCATGGAGGGAGACTGACCCATGGAGAGTCCCTCCCTGAGCCCCCTCTGTGTCCCCAGGAGCCGGACTTGATGCTGCGGCTGCGGCTGCAGCCGCCAAAGCTGCTGCCAAAGCCGCCCAATTTGGTGAGTACAGGAGGCGGGGCTGCCGCCAGGCTGCTAGGATTTGACGGGAGGGGAGGGGTTCTGACCACGCACCATGGAGCGCACATTCCCTGACCTGTCCCTGAGGCCCTCAGGGGCATCGTCTCCCAGGGCCCCGGCCCACCTCCTGGCCCCACTAACCCTCCAAGGCCCTGGGGGCTCAGGCTCCACCTGGGTCCTGGGATGATCTCCCCACAGCCCCCACCTCCTCCCACACCCCACCGCAGACAGACCAGCTGCTCTCACTTGCGGGGATTAATGCACAGCTCTCTCCTCAGGGTTGGGGGGAGTCGGTGGGCTCGGAGTTGGAGGACTTGGAGTTGGAGGGCTTGGAGTTGTCCCAGGGGCCGTGGGTCTTGGAGGTAAGGGGTACTCTGGAATCGGTGAGTGCATGGCCGCCCCCTTCTCTGGGCTCCTGCAGCATTTACAGGGGCCTGAGCAGGCTTAGCGAGGGCTGCCCCTTGCAGTTGGATGTCCCAGTACTCTCCCTCTCTTTCAATTCACCCAACCACCTCAAGGGGGAATTCATTAGGATAGTGATGATTATGCCCATTTTCCAGAGAAGAAAAAGCAAAGCTTGGAGGGAAATTACTTTCCCAAAGTCTCTGCCATCATGGTGGACCTTATGTTAACATTTCTCTCTCTCTTGGGTCATCATTGTGTCTCCCTACCTGACCTGGCCTGAAGTCTCTTACCCCGTGTACGCCACAAGACTGGCCACACAGTAGGAGCTTAATAAAGACGTCTGGGAAGATGGACGGATGAAGGTGGGGTGGAGGGATGGTGGAAGGATGAGTCAGTAGGCTGATGGCAGATCGGTGAGCAGGTCAGAAGGGGGACATGACTTGGGGAGGGAGGAGATATTCCTGGGCCCTCACGCGCGCCATCTCCCCAGGTGTGCCCCCAGCTGCAGCTGCTAAAGCAGCCAAATTTGGTGAGTTGCTCCCGATGCCGCCCCCTGCCCAGGCCGGCAGGCTGCTTAGACCCCGCCCCCACTGCCCTGTCCCCGCCCCCTGCCCAGGCCTGCAGGTTGCTTAGACCCCGCCCCCACTGCCCTGTCCCCGCCCCCTGCCCAGGTCTGCAGGCTGCTTAGACCCCACCCCCACTGCCTTGTCCCCGCCCCCTGCCCAGGCCTGCAGGCTGCTTAGACCCCGCTCCCACTGCCCTGTCCCCGCCCCGGCGCAGGCCTCCGTCCTGCTCACAATACCCCTGAAGGCCCATCCGGGAGATCCCTGACCCCCGACCCCAGAGGGGATGCTCAGTGTCCCTTAAACTGTGGCTCGTCCTCACCCACATCTGCCCTCCTCTCAGGTGCCGCTGGCCTTGGAGGTTTCCTAGGCGCCGCCAGGCCATTCCCAGCTGGAGGTAGGGACCACCTCTGCTGTGAAATCCTCAGCTCTGGCCGGCCCTGGAGGAGGCCTGGCTGCCTAGCAGCTGGGTCCCTGAAGCTGCATCTGGCACAGGGACACAGAGAGAGGGAGGAGGGGACAGTCCAGGAAAGGAGGCATCCTGGGCAGAGGGGCAGGCCTCAGGGTCAGGTGGACACGTGTGACTCAGACACCGGGCCGGCGAGCTGAGGCCACGGAGCTGCACCCCCGGATGCCAGCAGGGGACCAGCTGTGTTAAGAAAGCTGCCGCAGCAGCGGGTAGGGGGCAGTGGGAGGAGGTGGTTCTAGTCGGAGAGGCAATAGGTGGCAAGGCTGGGGTGGGCCCTGCCCCCCACCAACCCCAAACCCCTCCTGCAGGTGTCGCAGCAAGGCCTGGCTTCGGACTGTCTCCTATTTTCCCAGGTATGACCAGGCTCCCCCGCCCTGGGCCCCATCCTTCCTCCTTCCCTGGTTCATCTCCTGCTCAGAAGGGCTGAGCCAGGACCCGAAGGGTACCCCGCGCCCTCAGATTGCACAGAGTTGGGTTTCCCCTTCTCCTCTCCCTCCTGTGCCAGGCCAGGGAGCATCAGCTCTTCCAACACACCACGTCCATATGAGGCAAACTGAGGTTCAGAGAGTGCCAGGGACACGCTCAGGGTCACACAGTCACTGGTAGAGGCAGAGCCAAGGGCTTCCAACAGCCAAGCCCAGAACTTGGCCCCCCTCAGACGAGGCCCAGGCTGCCCGGCAGGGCTTGGCGGGCACCCCAGAGGTGGGCACACTCACGACCCCTCTCCTTGCCTTGTAGGTGGCGGAGCCGGGGGCCTGGGAGTTGGCGGTGAGTCTATCATAAGAACGAGGGGCCCCATTTCAAGCAGGGCCCTGAGATCCTGCTGAGGGAGCGGCTAGTGCAGCCACGGCCCTGGGCTGGCCCTGGGCATGGGGACCCGAGGGAGCCCCACGAGGAATCACAGAAGCTGAAGTCAGGCCTGGGACGTGGGGATATGGGGACCCCGATTCCTGGGGCTCCCAGCCAGGCACTCGACTGGGCACCAGGAGTGAGACAGGGACCTGGGTCAGCCCAGGTCTCAGGGTCTAACCAGAGAGGTTGACAAGGTCCCATAGAAAAGGAAAGAAACTGTAGGGAAGCACAAGCCATGTTCAAGCAGGTGGTCAGGGAGACTGAGCTGGAGCCTGTCAGTGGGCGTAAGGCTGCCCCCGGGAAGCGTGGCCAGGGTCTGACTGTGGTGGGAGAAGGTGCCGCAGAGCTGCTCAGTCCTCCATAGGCAGCAGGCCATCTGCAAGGGGCGAGGTTGGACAGGAGGGTCGGGCCGGGGTCAGAGAGGCCTTTGGAACCCGCTGCTACAAGATGGAGGCGTGTGGAGGGGCCGGGGAGGGGTTGTCTGGGAGAGGAGAGAAGGCCTGGCCTCCTCCCCAATCCCGGCCTTCCCTCCACAGGCAAACCTCCCAAGCCCTACGGAGGGGCCCTGGGAGCCCTGGGATACCAAGGTGAGTAGAGACTCAGCCCCTGGAAGTGGGCGGGGGGTGAGGGGGTGGGTGTTGGGCAGAGGCAGAGTGATGGGGTCCATCAGCCTGGGAGAGAGGGCAGCACGTCAGACGAGGCCTGGCAGGGAGTGGGGAGGCTGGGGCAGAGCTGGACACCTTACCCACCCCTTCTTCTACCTGCGACACAGACACGCAGAGCTAAGAGTGGGCCCAGGACCCTCCAGGTTCATCCAGGCCAGGCCTGGCCGCCCCTCCCTCCCTGGTACCCACACCCGCCCCTGCGGGAGGAGCGAGGGGCTGGGAGGGGGGGCAGAGAAGGAGAGAGAGGATGGAGGCGACAAAAAAGCGAGCCCCGGAGTCAGGGGATCAGAGGGGTGGACCCGGCAGGGTGGGCAGAGGCGGCCCAGAGCCACACCCTTGCTCCAAGATGCAGATGTGTCTCTGGCAGTGTGTGGGGTGGGGTCTGATCACCACCCCCCAGGCATTTCCCAATGATGCCCAAAAGAGACCCAGAGAAGCCCGAGCTCTGCACCTGTACCCAGCTCAGGCTGCGGATCCCCTTTCCACGCCCCCAACCTGCTTCCCACTGAGCAGATGAGACAGCCCAGGCCAGGGCAGGGAGAGGCAGAGGCAAGAGCAGCCTGACCTCGTCCACGGCGCCCAGCTCTCAGTCAGGCACCAGCTGGTGCCTGTGGCCCTGTCACACAAGCTCTTTTTGTTGGCTTTCTTTCCCAACAAACACCCTGGATGAGCTTCACAGAGAGAGAGAAAGATGGTGCTCACTGCCACCAGGTGGCAGTAATGAGCCACATCTAGCTCCCCCAGGGGTAGGCGCTACCCCAGGCCCTACTACCAGACTTCTGTGCCTTGATGATTTGAAATAAGGTTAACCAATCAGACCCTCCGCCCGAGAGGGCAGGAGTCCTGCTACCACCCACCTGCTCAGTGGGAGTTTGTACAGCCGAAGAGCTCAGAGAGTGGCCTGGGGTCGTGTCCAGGCTTCCCGTGGCTTCTTGGAGCCTCTGTTCCCCGCTGTGATGATGTGGGTGTTAAGAACAGCTTGGAGTTGGGGGGAGTGGGCAAGGGCTTGAGAAGCAACCAAGACTGACCCTTGCGTGTGCCTCCCCGCACCCAGCTGGGGCCTGCCTGGGGAAACCCTGTGGCCGGAAGAGAAAGTGAGCTTCCCGGGACCCCTGACTCACGACCTCATCAACGTTGGTGCTACTGCTTGGTGGAGAATGTAAACCCTTCGTGACCCCCCCCATCCCATGCCCCCTCCTAAGTTCCCACCCCAGGAGGGAACAGGGCAGGCAGGGTGGCCTTGGAAATCCACAGGGCAAGCAAACAAGAGAGTGGTGGCCAAGTGAGCTCCTGGAAGCCCCCTCCTTCAGAGGCAAGGGGTGGGTGGCCTTGGCCCCTGCCCCCACCCCCTTCCCACCCAGGAGCTCTCCCTCCACACACTCCATCTCCAGGGGAACTTGGTGCTACGTACTGGTGCTCTCATTCTCCCTGCGGGGAGGGAGGAGGGAAGGACAGCCCCTCAGGGAACCCCTTCCCTGGGGCTCCTCTGAAGATGGTGCAGACACTTCCTGGGCAGTCTCGCCTCCCCCTGCCCACCAGGACCCACCTCTGGCTGCAGTCCAGTTGGTACCCAAGCATCGAAACCCTCAAGCTGGATTCGGTCACACCATCTCTTGTCCCCCTTGGCCCCCTCTCCCCTACCAATGGCTATTCCCCATGTCTGGGGCACCTTCAGGTCGGAAGATTCCCCCCATTGGGAATAGCCCTCTTGCTCTTGTGGAATTCATCCGCCCATATGCCCATCCGTCCATCTGTCCTGGTCCCCATTTGGCTGCCCGGCACCTCTAGCTGGCTGGGCGCCCCTACCATCAACTCGATTAACCTGTCATGGCAGCCTGTGCCCTGCCTCTGCCCTACCACATACACCCCTACGTAGGGGCCCCGAGCCCAGGTTGTGAGGGGCTGTCCCGACTGGGGCAGCAGGAATCTCCCTCGCATACTGGGTCTCCCCCCACGCAGTACTGTATCCCCGGTCCCCCCCCCCTGGAGCCCCTGTACTTCAGAGCATATCCCCCCCTGCCCCGCCCATCTCTTTGTGTCTCGCTGTGATAGAGCAATAAATATTTTATTTTTTGTCCTGGATGTTTGGGGATTATTTTTGGCTGTTGATGTTCTCCTTTGGTTTTATTTTTGTGGTTTATGGGGGAAAAAAACCTTTTCTTTTTTTTTTTCTGATCTGGGGAGCTACACCCCCAGTAGAAGATTCATTTTAATCGCTTTGGTATAACTCTGAGTGAAACACACATTTTTTTTTTTTTAAATAAGAAAAGACAATTAACTGCTTCAGAAAAGACTAATAAATGAAAACCTTTTAAGGAACTGTCTTGGCCTCCTTTGTAATCCCTCATCTGCCTTCAGCTCCTGGTCAGGGTAGGGAACAGGGCTCAGCCTTGGGAACCTGTTCAAGATGTATTTAGGGGGCTGCCAATTACCTGCCATTGGCTTCTGGTGAATTAATCCTTCTCCTAGTTCAGCCTGTCCTTTCATAATGATAATCCCTTTGTAGGGGAAGCAGAGCGGCCAGCCCTACACACGTCCACCCACAGTGGGTCTCATTCCTCTGAGGATGTGGGTTCACCCACCCAGACACTCCTTCCCCAGCCCTCACCCCTTAGGCCCAAATCCTTGGCCTCTAGATGCTGAGAGTACAGCTGGAGAGATGGAGGAAACAAAAATGACCCTTCTGTCCAGACCAAACGCTTGGCCTTGGTGAACAGCCTTCAGAGAGAAAAGAAATGGCCCGACCTAAGAAACACAGATGGATGTTTCCTTCTAAACGTCCCCTTTAAGGAAGACTCACTGTCACACATGGCCACTAGGGCACCACTTTACTTCTTTACAAAACAAAGCAAATGACACTCTGCAGGTGGCAACAGGAGACTCTGGACTACCCTTGGATGCCCCAATTCCCCAGGGTTGTCCCCCTCCCCTCAGGACTACAAATCCACAGAGTATGGGGACGTGCCCCCCTGGAGCCCACAGGTCCCTTCTAGAGCCCACAACTCCCTTCTAGAGCACACTCTTGGGTACCAGATTCTGGAATTTCCTCCCCAGACCACCAAGTCCACTTCCAGGGCCCACATGGCCTCATGTGTGCATCAGAGTGAACCCCATGGCCAGTGGGCACTCGTGGAGGCCAGAAGGATGGCAAGGGAGCTGTTTGTTGGGAGTGCGGGTGGAGTCTGTCGCGCAGACAGTAGCAGACGGCAGTATGGGTATCCGTGCACCTGTGCACAAGGACCCTGTGGAAAGAGCAAGGGGGTGGGGCGATGCTCAGGGACAGCTTCCCAGAGGACAGTAGAGCACAGGAAGCAATCTACCAGACAGAGAATAGAGCAGAGAGTAGGGAGGGTCAGACCTTTCCAGCAGGAAGGGCAGCCTTGTGAAGGTTCCCAGTGCCTGGTGGGAGGGAGCAGAGCCGAAGAAAGGAGAAGGATGGATCAGAAGCGGGTCGGGGGTAGGTTAAAGGAGACCACGGGGTGGGGGGCTGCTGTGACAGTCAGTGAGGAGTGACAGCCTGCCCAAGAGTAGTGGCAAACCAGATTCATTCATTCATTCACTTGTTCAGCAAAAAGATCCCTTGCTCATCCTGGGAAACCCCTCAGCCCCAGGCATATTGGGATAGTTGGTCGCCCTGCCTTCCAGAGACATCTATTCATCATACACAAACATATACACATATTAGTTGCATTACTCAGCATCTTGGTGTTATTTTAATCAAAACTATGTTTCAAAGATCATTCCTTATCAGCTGTATATTCATTTAACAAATACTTATGGAGTTATGTACCATGCACTAGGTACTGTTTTAGAAGCTGAATATACAGTAGTAAACAAAATGGGCAAAAATCCCTTTTCTCATGGAGTTAACATACCAGTAACTATATCTGTTGTATTTATTTAATCACTTTGCTATTATGACCAATGCTGTCCTGGACATTTGTGTGTACGTATCTTTCCTACATGTCAGTGTGAGTTGGTCTATAGCAGCACCGTCCACAGAACTTTCTGTGATGACGGAAATGTTCTCTATCTGCTGTGTCTGGTGTGTAACCACTAGCTACGTGGGCTCTTGAGCTCTAAAAATATGACTAGTGAGACTGAGGAATTGAATTTTTTTTTTTTTTTTTTTTGCGGTACACAGGCTTCTCACTGTTGTGGCCTCTCCCGCTGCGGAGCACAGGCTCCGGATGCGCAGGCTCAGCGGCCATGGATCACGGGCCCAGCTGCTCCGCGGCATGTGGGATCTTCCCAGACCGGGGCACGAACCCGTGTCCCCTGCATCGGCAGGCGGACTCTCAACCACTGCGCCACCAGGGAAGCCCAGGAATCGAATTTTTAATTTTGTTTTTTAATTTAAATTTTTATATGTAAATAGCCACAGTATTGGATGATGCAGGTCTATGGGAGAAAGTCCTGAAAATAGAAAAGATAAATCAAAAAACAAAACAAAACAAAAGATCCCTTGCTCATCCCTCTGCAGCTCTCCAGCCTCCGAAAGTTGGCCAGCCCCAGGATTCAGCCCTGGCACCTCCCTGCTTCTATTTCTCATAATTCATGGCTTTAAATACCACGTATGCGTTGGCAGTTCCCAAACTGACACGTCCAGTGCAGACCTCTCCCCTGAACTCTGGACTTGCACGTTCAAGGCCAGTTCTTAACATCTCCATCTGGAAGTCTCATACTCCTGCGTAGCATGGGTCCGCCCACCCCCACCAAAATCTGCTCTCCTCCCCACCTTCCCCGTCTCAGTAAACAGCAGCTCCAGTGGTTCAGGCCAGCAAATTTGGAGCCCTCTTCTCTCCCCACTGCCCACACCAGATTCACCAGCAAATCCTGGGACACTGCCTTCAGAAGATAACCAGAGTTCACCCACTCCTCCCACCCCCAGGCCCTGGTCCACCAGCAGCTCTTGCCCGGGGGACTGACACAGCTTCCAGGCTCGGCTCCCTGATTCTGCCCTGGCTCCCCTTCAGCCTTCTCTCCACACAGCAGCCGAAACAATCCTTTTAAAACATAAGTCAGCTCAGGTCACACATCTGCTCAAAATCCTGCTGTGGCTCCCGTCTCATTCGGGGCCCAAGCCAGAGGCCTTTCAATGGCCGAGGAGCCCCTACCTGAGTTGGCCCAGCTGTTCTGACCAGCTGTTTGACCAGCACCCTGCTACTCGGCCCCCTGCCAGGCCGTGTGGTTACACTGCCCTCTTCCCTTCCCTGCAGGCAGCAGGCCACCCCTCTGCAGCCTCCACACCTGCTGTCTCTCCTGCCCAGAAAGCTCTTCCCTCCGTTATCAACGTGCTTGGCATCCTCACCTCTTTCAGGTCTTGATTCAAATGTCACCTTCTCAGAAAGTCCTTCCCTGACCCCTTTTCTAAAACTGCAAACTATAGGGGGTTCCCTGGAGGTCCAGTGGTTAGGATTCCGAGCTTTCACTGCAAAGGACTCAGGTTCAATCCCTGGTCAGGGAATTAGGATCTTGCAAGCCATGCGGTGCGGCCAAAAATAAAAATAATAATTAAATAAAATTACAAACTATACCTTCCTCCCCCACTTGGGAGACCAATGACTTGGCCCTGCCTTCTCTTTCTCCAGAGCACCCATCACCAGTACCCATCCTGTCACCACAGAGCGCAGTATACTTCGCGTCTTTGTTTATTGTCCGACTTTCCCCGCCAGAACGCAACTCCCTAAGGATGGACATTGTTTTGAGATCAAAATAGTTGAGGGCTTCCCTGGTGGCGCAGTGGTTGAGAGTCCACCTACCGATGCAGGGGACACGGGTTCGTGCCCTGGTCTGGGAAGATCCCACATGCCGCGGAGCAGCTGGGCCCATGATCCATGGCCGCTGAGCCTGCGCATCCGGAGCCTGTGCTCCGCAATGGGAGAGGCTACAGCAGCGAGAGGCCCGCGTACCGCAAGAAAATAAAAAGTTTAAACTCCCTGCTTTCATTAGTTATACACCCTGGTAGAAAGATGGTAATGGCAAGCAAATGTGCTAGGCTGATAATAGCTTCAAAGATATCCAGGTCCTAATCCCTGAAACCTTGTAAATATTACTGTTATTAGTCTGCTCAGGCTGTCATAGCAAATTGCCACAGACTGGGTGGCAGAAATTTGTTTTCTCACAGTTCTGGAGGCTGCAAGTCCAAGATCAAGGTGTCCACAGGGTTGGTTTCTCCTGAGGGCTCTCTCCTTGGCATGTAGGTGGCTGTCTTCTCCCTGTGTCCTCACACGGTCTTTCCTCTGTGCATATAAGTCTCTTACTCTCCTCTTCTTATAAGGACGCCAGTCATAGTGGATTAGGGCCCATTCTGATGACCTTGTTTTAACCTGATTGCCTCTTTAAAGATTCTATCTCCAAATACAGTGACATTCTGAAGTGTTGGGGGCTGGGACTTCGACGTACAATTTTAGGGGGGATGCAGTTTAGCCCCTAATAGTTACCTTATATGGAGAAAGAGTTTTTGCAGATGTGGTTAAGTTAAGGATCTTGAGATGGGAGATTATCCTGCTGGGCCCTAAATGCTATCACAAGTATCCTTAAAAGAAGCTGGAAGAATTGTATGCCAACAAATTGAATAACCTAAAGAAATGAATAAATTCCTAAAAACACACAACCTGCCAAGACTGAATTGTGAAAAAATGGAAAATCTGAAGAGACCAATGACAAGAAAGCAGAATGAATCAGTAGTCAATCCTCCCAACAAAGAAAAGTCAGGACCAGATGGTTTCCACTGGTGAATTCTACCAAATATTTAAAGAAGAATTTATACCAATTCTCCTGAAACTCTTCCAAAAGATTGAGGAGGAGAAACAGTTCCAAGTTCATTCCAAGAGGCCAGCATTACCCTGATAGCAAAGCCAGACAAAGACACTACAAGAAGAGGGCTTCCCTGGTGGTGCAGTGGTTAAGAATCTGCCTGCCAATGCAGGGGACACAGGTTCGAGCCCTGGTCCGGGAAGATCCCACATGCCGCGGAGCAACGAAGCCCGTGTGCCACAACTACTGAGCCTGCGCTCTAGAGCCCACGAGCCACAACTACTGAAGCCCGCGCACCTAGAGCCTGTGCTCCATAACAAGAGAAGCCACCGCAATGAGAAGCCTGTGCACTGCAACGAATGTAGCCCCTGCTCGCCGCAACTAGAGAAAGTCCGTGTGCAGCAGCGAAGACCCAACACAGCCAAAAATAAAATAAATTAATTAAAGAAAAAAAATCAAGACACTACAAAAAGAGAAAACTACAGAGAAATGACATTAGTAAGATGGCAGAATAGGAGGTCTTCAGTCCATATCCTCCCACAAACAATCCTAAATTTCATGTAGAACCACAAAAGACCTAAAATAACAAAAACAATCTTGAACAGGAAGAATAAAGCTGGAGGCATCACACTTCCTGATTTCAAAATATATTACAAAGCTACAGTAATAAAGAGAGAGAGAGACCAATGAACAGAATAGAGAGCTCAGAAGTAAATCCATGCATTTACAATCAACTGATTTTCAACAAGTGCACCAAAAACACGCAATGGGGTAAGGATAGTCTCTTCAATAAATGGTGCTGGAAAAACTGAATATCCAGATGCAGAAGAAGGAACCTAAACCCTTGTCTCACACCATAACACAAAAATCGACTCAAAATGGATTAAAGACAAACATAAGACCTGAAACTATAAAACTACTAGAAGAAAGCACAGGGGAAAAGCTTCTTGACATTGGTCTGGGCAATGATTTTTTGCATATGACTCTAGGAGCACAGATGACAAAAGTGAAAATGGACAAGTGGGACAGCATAAAACTAAAAAGTTTCCACAGAGCAAAGGAAACCATCAACAGAGTGAAGAGACCACCTATGAAATGGGAGAAAATCTTTTCAGACCATACATTTGATACAGGTTAATATCCAAAACATATCTGGAACTCAAGAAACTCAACATTTAAAAAGAAAAAGAACTAATTTTAAAATAAGCAAAGAACTTAGGCAGACATTTCTCAGGAGAACACATATGAAGGGCCAATAGGTATATGAAAAGGTGCTCAGTATCACCAGTCACCAGGTCATGCAAATACAAATCAAAACCACAATGAGGGCTTCCCTGGTGGCGCAGTGGTTGAGAGTCCGCCTGCCGATGCAGGGGACATGGGTTCGTGCCCCGGTCCGGGAAGATCCCACATGCCGCAGAGCGGCTGGACCCGTGAGCCATGGCCGCTGAGCCTGTGCGTCCGGAGCCTGTGCTCCGCAACGGGAGAGGCCACAACAGTGAGAGGCCCGCGTACTGCAAAA
>NW_020837974.1:9458931-9508109 GCF_003676395.1 Aethalodelphis obliquidens
CAATGTGATATTCCCCCCCACCCGTTTAAAAGGGCATTTTCCAAAAAAAAAAAAAAAAAAAAAAGATAAGCATTGGAGAGGATGTGGAGAAAAGGGCACCCTTGTATACTGCTAGTGGGAATGTAAGTTGGAACAACCATCATGGAAAACAGTGTGGAGGTTCCTCAAAAATATTAAAATAGAGCTATCATATGATCCAGCAATTCCACTTCTGGTATATAACCGAAGGAAATGAAATCACTCTCTTGAAGAGATATTTGCACTCTCGTGTTTATTGCAGCATTATCCACAATAGCCAAGCTGTGGAAACAACCTACGTATCCAACAACAGATGAATGAATAAAGAAAATGTGTTGTATATCTACAGTGGAATATTATTCAACCTTATAAAGGAAGGAAATCCTAAATAAATAAATAAATACAGGAAGGAAGGAAGGAAGGAAATCCTGCCACATGCTACAACATGGATGAACCCCGGGGACGTTACGCTAAGTGAAATAAGGAAGTCACAGACAAATACTGTGTGATCCCACTTATATGAAGCATCTAAAGTAGTCGAATTCATGGAAACAGAAAGTAGAATGGTGGTCACCAGGGCCTGGGGGAGGGGAAGAAGGGAGTTTGTTTAATGGGTACAGAGATTCAGATTTGCAAGATGAAAAATTTGGGGACTCTGTAATGACCTGTATGGGAAAACAATCTTTTAAAAAAGTGGATAATGGGGCTTCCCTGGTGGCGCAGTGGTTGGGAGTCCGCCTGCCGATGCAGGGGACACGGGTTCGTGCCCCGGTCCGGGAAGATCCCACATGCCACGGAGCGGCTGGGCCCGTGAGCCATGGCCACTGAGTCTGCGCGTCCGGAGCCTGTGCTCCACAACGCGAGAGGCCACAACAGTGAGAGGCCCGCGTACCACAAAAAAAAAAAAAAAAAAAGTGGATAATATATATGTATAACTGATTCACTGTGCTGTACGCCTGAAACTAACACAACACTGTAAGGCAACTATATTCCATATAAAGAAAGAACTAAAGAAAAGGTTAAAAAACAAGTTTTGGAGATCTGTTTCACAACAGTGTGAATATACAGTTTACCCTTGAACAACGCTGGTTTGAACCGGGAGAGTTCACTTATATGCAGATTGTTTTTCAATAAATATAACACTTGTATTTTCATTTTACAGGTCTTTAAGTGTGGGGAAAAGTTTGTGTGTGATTAGAGATCACAATACGTAGAATCAAAAGAACGGGGGGTTGAGTCCTGATTCTCTCCAAACGGTTTCTGCTTCCTGGTCTTGGGTGAGTCATTTATCAATTCCTTTGTTTTTGAGGCAGAGACAGCAGCGTTCAGATTTTCCACTGTGTGTGTGTGTGTGTGTGTGTGTGTGTGTGTGTGTGTGTGTGTGTATGTGTTGAGGGCAGCGGTGGGAGGGGAGCGTGTGTTGGTTCCCCTAACCCCTGAATCATTCAAAGGTCAACTGTACTTAACACTATTGAAACGTACACTTAAAAATGGTTAAGATGATAAATTTATATTATGTGTTTTGATGACACAGTTTTAAAAAAAAAAGAAGCCGGAAGGGAGAAGGAACTGATTTCTCCTCTAGAGACTCCGGAATGAATGCAGCCGTTGTTTTTAGCCCAAAGCCACTGGGTTAGGACTTCTGGCCTCCAAAACTGTGAGCAAAATAATTTGTGACCACAGCCACAGGAAACGAATACAGTGAATAAATGATTAATTCTAACGTCAGGTGAATCAGTGCTATGAGGATTAAAAGCCAGGGAAGGAGACGGAGAGTGAGACAGGATGTTAAGTTAGCTGGGATGGTTGGGGACATCTAATGTCAGGTCAAAGGCCCTGTGATGAACACATGCTTGGGAAGTTAGAAGAGCAGAGAGGTGCACCGTAGTTAACTAGAAAGAGCAAAAGAGAGAAGAAATATGAGGAAAGAAGTAGCGAGGGACTAGGTCCCATAAAGGTTGCAGTAAGGGCTTCGGGTTTGAAAGCAAGGAAATGCCACACTTTGACCCTTCAGAGGCTCTGGAGGGTCACAGGGGTGCATGACTCAGGGGCTGTCATACTGTACACCCAGCTAGACCAGGGAGGAGAGAAGAGTGGAGGGAGAAGTGGTAGAATTCTAGATCTGCTTTGTACAGGGAGCCAATAGGATCTGCCAGTAGGATTTGCTGATTGATCGATCAAGCGCAAGGAAAAGGAATAGGGAGAGAGGAGAGGAGTCGAGGATGCCTTCAAATTTTGGCTGAGCCACTAAAGGACGGGGATGTCATTTACTGAGATGAGAAACACTGCGGGAGGAGCAGATCCAGGCACAAATTAAGAGCTCTGATCCGGATGCATTAAGTTTGGGGTGCCCGTTTGCCATCCAAGTGGAGATGCCGAGTAGATATTTGGGTTCTTGCATCCGCAGCTCAAGGAGAGGGCAGGGGAGTCAACGAGCCACGTGTCTGGGTGATGTCACGCAGAGTGGGCAAGGAGGGCAGGCTGCATCTGACAGCAGGGATCCCGTGATGCCAGCCAGCTCTCTTTTCCTCCCTAGGCTAGGACAGTTCAGGCTCTGGCCCCTGCCCGGGGTCACAGTCTTGGGCTAATCCAGTGAGTATCCCCACGGAGCCTCTTGTCACCAGCCTGTGTTCAGCCAGGTATCAATTTGGCAATTTGGACAAATCCTAACCATTGACCTGGAATGAGTCTTTCCCAAAGGGCTCTGGACCCCTCATCTAGAAAACTTGTATCACGAACCCCATCAGTAAAATATTTTTGAGCAAATATCACATATATTTGCCACTTGGATGGCAGACAGGCACCTAAAACAACGCATCCAAGCCAGAGCTCTTAATTTGCACCCAAATTATTATTATTATTATTTTGCGTTGCGCGGGCCTCTCACTGCTGTGGCCTCTCCCGTTGTGGAGTACAGGCTCCGGAAGAGCAGGCTCAGCGGCCATGGTTCACGGGCCCAGCCGCTCCGCGGCATGTGGGATCTTCCCGGACCGGGGCACGAACCCGTGTCCCCTGCATCGGCAGGCGGACTCTCCACCACTGCGCCACCAGGGAAGCCCACACCCAAATTATTATTTGTTCCCCAACACACACATAGACACATTCACTTATAAATTACATACATAATTGACTATACAAATAAAAAATGTTCATCACATAACAATGCAAAAGCAGAGTTTAAGAAGAATGTTCGAAAGATGAAATGAACAACAGTTGAATGCTTTTATTTATTAAAAGTACAAAATTGCTTTTTTGCTTTCAGTTAAAAAAAGACTTAATAACTTGGATGAGCAATGTGACTGAATATGTCAGATCTGATGAGCTGGTCCTTGGTTTCACCAGGAAACGGGAAACGTGTCCAACGAGAGGGGGAAGTGCCAGCTCTGTCTTTTCGCTCGTCTTGCAGTAGCAGCATCATCTTCAACCTGCTTTCTTTTCAAGACTCTTTTGCAGCCACAAGTCTACTCTGTAAGGGTTAGTTGTGTTATAAAAGTGGGTGAGAGGGGCTTCCCTGGTGGCGCAGTGGTTGGGACTCCACCTGCCAATGCAGGGGACACAGGTTCGAGCCCTGGTCCGGGAGGATCCCGCGTGCCGCGGAGCAACGGAGCCCGTGCACCACCGCTGCTGAGCCTGCGCTCTGGAGCCTGCGAGCCACAACTGCTGAGCCCGGGTGCCACGGCTGCTGAGGCCCGCGCACCTGGAGCCCGTGCTCCGCAGCAGGAGAGGCTGGCGAGGAGTGGCCCCTGCTCACTGCAACTGGAGAGGGCCCGCATGAAGCAAATATATATATAAATGAATAAATTTTTTAAAAATAAATAAATTTAAAAACAAAAAAAAACCTGGGTGAGATCCTCTACCTAACAGGCACAGGCCCACAGCCCCTCTAGGTCCACTCAGTATCCCCCTGCACCCTGCACTGGGGCCCTCTCCCAAGCCCCTTCACCCAGGGGTGCTACCTGCTGCCACCTCCTGAGGCCGTGAGTGCCCTCATGGGTTTCCCTTAATGCTGCCCAGTCTGCTGTAAAATCTCCTTTATTAAACTCTGCTCAGTAATCCCTGCTGAGTGCTTCTCTGTTTCCTGCCAGGACCCTGCCTGATATATACCCTATAGGAAAGCAACAAACAAGCAAAAAACGTTGCTGTCCAGCCTCCGAGGACCTCCACACCTTCTTGGGACACTTTACTATAAGTGCTTTAGGGCCATCTGACCAGCAGACAGAATGAGGGCACCAGCATCAATCTGAATATTAAGAAAGGAGGGAGGGGGCTTCCCTGGTGGCGCAGTGGTTGAGAGTCTGCCTGCCGATGCAGGGGACACGGGTTCGTGCCCCGGTCCGGAAAGATCCCACATGCCCACATGCCACGGAGCAGCTGGGCCGGTGAGCCATGGCCGCTGAGCCTCCGCGTCCGGAGCCTGTGCTCCGAAACGGGAGAGGCCACAACAGTGAGAGGCCCGCATACGGCAAAAAAAAAAAAAAAAAAGGAGGGAGGGAGGGAGGGAGGGAGGGAGGAAAATTATATTTTGTTCTCTCCCCCAGGTAATTGTTTTGCACCCAGGGATGAATGCCCCACCTTGTAGGCCACTGGACCCAAGCCCTGACTAGAGAAAAATCTATACAAACTTGATGGCTGGAGCTGGAGTGTGGGCAGTTCTGTCCCTTGTTCACTGGGTGAACTTAAGCATGTGGCTCAACCTCTTCCCGAATAGGCTCCCAGGCAGTAGGACGACGCAGTGGGCAGTGGGCCTCGCGGAGATAGGATTCTCCACTTGTTGGCAGGGTGCTCCACGCTTCCAGTGCTGGACTGAGCACCTGTGCGTTGGGGACCACCCAATTCCTCTGGCCACTTCCCTCAGCCAAAACCCCATTCAGCCTTGCCTCCTCCGGAACGCCGGGCAGGGCGGCGCCAGCTCCAGGTCTCCAGCACTGGGAGGAGCAAATCCCTGAGCCAGGTTGCTACAGTCTCCCCCAGAGGCTGCTCCTTTAGCGCCCTGCCTAGCTGGTGAGAGCCTGAAACGTGGGCCATCGCCTTCCCCCGCAAACCCTGCTGGGGCCTGCCCTCCCTGCAGGCCTCAGAGAAGGAGAGGACCTGGCCGGCGCCCCTGCCCAAGGCAACCACTATGGTCCTCAGGGTCCATCCACAACGTCTCCTCCGGGTCGGGTCTCGGTTCTTGGCCCCCATCCAGTAGGCTTGGGTCTAGGGGCTCCCCGCAGGGAAACCGAGGCCCCTAATTGTCGCTTCTACACCCCCTAGGTTGCCGCATCAGAGCACGCATTCCACCTAAGCCGCAGCTTTGGGCTTAGCCAAAGTGGCGCGGAGCAGAGTGTTGTCTCTCCAGGAAGAATGAATGAAAGGAGGTGCTGAGCGGGGCGGGGCGCCGCCGAGCGCGCGGGGCGGGGCCGCGCAGGGCAGTTCGGCCGCTCGCCCGCGCCCCGCCCCGCCCCCGTGCCGCAGCTCCGAGGCCCCGCCCCGGCCCGCCCCTCCGCTTGCTCCTCAGGCCGCCGCGGCGCGGAGCCGGTGCCGGAACCGGTGTCTGAGAGGCGGCGGCGGCGGCGGCGGCACCGCGAGCCCCGAGCCCATCCCTGCCCGGCCCGCGCTCTCCGCCCCCGCCTCCCGGGCCGGCGGCGGCGGCGGCGACTGCGGGCGAGCTTGCGGGGCCCGGGCCGCCCCCAGCCCCAGCCCCGCCGGGCCCCGCCCCCCGCCGAGTGCATGAGGTTGACGCTACTTTGTTGCACCTGGAGGGAAGAACGTATGGGAGAGGAAGGTGCGCGGGGTGCGGGCCGGCGGGGCGCCGACCAACGGGCCGGGCGGGCGGGCGCACCGCGCTGGGGGAGAAGGGGAAGCGGGGAGCACGGGTGGGGGCCGGGCCTGGCCGCCACGGAGGCTGGGTCTGCCGCGAGGCCGCGCCCCTGTGTCCTCCGGGATGAGCTCGTCCTTCCGAAGCCCGCAGGCCCCTCCCTGAAAAGCTCCCACCCTGTTTCCCCCTCCTCGGCCCCGGTGGGTTGCCCTCCCGCAGTCGGAGGGCCCCTCCTCCCTTTCATCCCCGCCTTCTCCCATCCCCCGACCGACGACCACCCGGGAGGAATCCCAGGCACAGCTCGCCCAGTCCTGGCCTCCATCCGCGAGCTGTGTCCACCCGGGGCTCGCCCTTATCCCTTGGAACAGGCCTTGGAAGAAAGAGTCGCTGGGAAAGCCTCAGCCCTGACTCGCAGCCCAGCGTTTGGCCGGCTCCGTGACCTTGAGCCAGGTGCTGCCTGCTGGGCCTCAGTTTCCTCGTTTGTACAGTTGAGGGCCACATAGTTGGCCCGTGGTGCTGGTGTTGGGAGCCTGGGGGCAGAATGGACAGAGCAGAGATGCGCCTCTGGGGAACTTTTGGTTGTATGCTGGGGCCCCCACCCCCTCTCCCTGCACCAAACCCAGTGCCTGCCATCAGTCTTGGCTGGGAGGGTGACTCTCATCCTAGCCGCCTCTTCTGCCCTTTCCCCCTACTGGGGCCCAAGGCTTGGGTTTGCAGGACAGTTAGGGTTATGAAGACCCCAAGATTCTCTCCCTGGGGTCTCCTTTCCTGGGTTTCCTCATCCGAGCAATCTCATAGGTCCACCAGGTTCAACAAAAGTCCTATTATGCCAGCTCCTCCAGCCCTGCCCTCCCCTGGGGCTACTGCCAACCCTCCCCCAGGTCCTTGAAGGCCCACTTGGAGCAGGGGCCCACCTTATGGTAGCTCCTAGGTCCCTGGGTCCTCATGGAGGGGCAGACTGTGGCCTTGGAGCTTGGCTGGTGACCCAGCAAGCCTTACCTTCTCCAGGGCTCAGTCTCCCCAACTGTACAATGGGAAGGGGCAGGCTGGGAGATCTTCCAGGGCCCACCCAGCTCCAAGGGTGTCAGGCCCCAGGGATGACTAAGCATGCCTAGTGGCCGTCTTGAAGAGGTGTCGGGCCTCCCTGGAGCAGGTGTCTGGGAGCCCAGTCCTACGGCCCTGGCCCCATGTTAGGCCACGGCATAGCCAAGCCTTCCAGGGGGCTTCAGTACAGGACGCACCAACCTAGCCCTGTCCAGTCCCTGCCCTTTGAAGGGACTGGGCAGGCAGGAGAGGAAGGGGGGCTGTGACAAGAGTGTCACCCACTGCCTTATTTCCAAATCGTGCTGCTTTCTTTCTCCGCATTTACCGTGCCAGACCCTGAGTTGAAGGATGCCATTGCTGGGGGTTGGCGGACACCTGCTCCTCCTCTTCAGTTTACAGAGAGAGAAACTGAGGCCCAGAGGAGCTTGGTAGTTCAGCTGTGGTCTCAGCAAGACTCTCAGACCTGCATTCTCTCTCCTGCTCTGTACCGCGACTGCTCAGCCTGGGCGCTGCGTGTGTACAGGAGGATTTGTGGAGGCGCATGTGGAGTTGGCGCAGGCCAGTGCAGGCCTGCAGCAAACTGCGCCTCCTGAGAATGGTTCCTAACGCCCTTTCCACCCCTGCAGGAAGCGAGTTGCCCGTGTGTGCAAGCTGCGGCCAGAGGATCTACGATGGCCAGTACCTCCAGGCCCTGAGTGCTGACTGGCACGCAGACTGCTTCAGGTAGGGCAGGCTGACCTGAGCTCGGGTGCCCTAAGCAAGGCCTGCCAGAGACGTGGCCATCCCTCCTGGTGCCATCTCTGGTTGTGACTTCCAGCAAGTCCTTGGCTTCAGTTTTCCCCATCTGTGAAATGAAGCATTTGGACTAGAAGATCTCTGGAGGCCTTTCTTTTTTGTCATTCTAGACAGAAAAGGAGACAAAAGGCGAGACTTGCGTTTATGCTCGTAATACCAAGGCCTGTTGGCTCCTTGGTGGGGGAGGAGTGGAGGGTAGTGCACCCCTGCCTTCCGGGTGTTGGTGCTCCAGAGAGAGGCCTTGGGAGGAGCTGGGCCTCCTTCATGGGCCCCAGGCTAGTTTGGAAGATGCATATCCAGTAAGACCAGTCCCTTCCCTCCGGACACCAACTCCCAAGTGTAGGAGAGTAGGACCAGAGCTGTGGTGGAGCACATGGGGACCCAGAGGTGGCCCAGCAATCCAGGAGCACCGTCCTGAGAAGCAGGGGCAGGGGGTAGCCTTAGATAGCTCTGTAGGGCCAGAGCTGGGGATGTGAGATTTCCCACATGGAGAAGTGTGGTAGGAAGCAGCTCCAGACAGAGGGCCCAGCAGGTGCAAAGGGTAGAATGGTGACGGGGCCTGGCCCAGTCAGTAAACGGCAGAGTTCAGGCAGGAAAGCACCCAAAAGGAGGGAAGGTAAAGTGGCGAGGCCCAGCTGGGGTCAGGGCATCAACCACCGGCCGAAGGAGTTTAATTTAGGCAGTGGGAGGCTCTGACAAGGATTTTATTTTTCTTTTATAAAAATGTCTTAACATTTTCTACAATTTAGGAGGGGCCAGGCACTGTTTTAAGGACTTTTTATAGTTGGATACGTGTTGTCTCCGTGAATCGGAACACGGAGAGGTTAATTCTCTTGACCGAAGATACACAGCCAGTGAGCGAAATGAACACACAGTACGCGCACTGGCTGGGGAGCCCAGAGGAGAGGCGGGCTCCGTGTCCTGGGGTTCCCAATCAGGTGTTCAGAAGGAGGCCTTCGGGGAGGAAAGGGCCTCTGAACAGGCAGAGACAGGGAGGTGGGACCGTGCAAACCGTTGAAGGCCCGGGATCAGCTCATCTGGTTGGAACAGAGTGAGTCGAGAGACATGATGATGAGGCAAAGTTAGGATCGATTCAGTGAAGAGCCCTGAAGGCCAAGATCAGTAGCTTCTGAGGGCAGTAGGGAGCCAGCAGAGAGGGTCAGAAAGCAGGGGAGGGATGTGGGCAGAAGTGCTATTGAAAAATGCCATCCCAGTGGGCAGATGGTGGTAACATGGCAGGGAAGGGACTGTCAATAGTTCGGGGCTCTGTGCCCATAAGACCTGACATAGGACAGTGACTAAGAGTGGAGAGAGTTTCAGATCTAGAAGGGACGATATTTGGCAAGGATTAGTCACGTTAGCCACTATTCATTGGTGACTCTTGTAATGTCATTTCATTAAACCTTCACCATAACCGTAGGAGGGGCCATTATTCGCTCGATTTCCACGTAAGAAATGGAGGCTCGGAGAAATCAAGTAACTTGCTGAAAGTTGCAACAGCCAGAGCTGGGACTTGAACCTATGTCTGTCTCACTCCAAGTCACTGCAGAGCTGAAGAAGTCAGGGGCTGTGGGGTGGAGCTGGGGGCTGGTGAGTGGCAGGGGCAGAATCTACAGCAGAGTCTGGTTTTTCACCCCGGGTGCAGAGGAGGCCAGTGGTCTGTTGGCTCTGGTGGAGCTGGGGGCCGTGTTGGTGAGGAGTTGTGCCCTGTCCTTGTTGAGGTGGAGGTGCAGTAGGCTAGCCAGGGAGGCAGTGCCCTCCCGAAAGCTGGCCGAGGTGATCTGAGACCGGTCAGAGGTGGGAAGGGCAGAGACAACAGCCTACTCAGTGCTGGGGGATGGGATTTGAGAAGAGGCCAAGAGAAATCCAGGGAAGAACTTTGGGGGCCCCGGTGCATGGGGTGGGGAGGGAGGTAGAGCCTTGGGAGACATGGGGGAGGGCCAGGCGTGCAGCCACAGAAGCCACAGAAGGGCAGCACTGGGGCAGGATGCGTGGAACCTAGCTTTGGAGGGGTCCCTGCCCTGTTAACCAGCAGAGGGCTGAGGCCCCGGGAGGGGGCGGTAGGGAGGGGGCACGTTGGGTTAGGCCCCGGTGCGGTGGGGACACAGGGAAGGCTCCCACAGTGAGGGAGGGCCCACAGGCAGTAAGAGCCATGGCTTCCACATGGTTCCACGACTTACACAGTGTTTCTGGCCCCGCGGCGTGTGGTCCCAACAGCCCCCAAACCTGGTTGAGGCCAACGGTGTCCTCACTCCCCTGACAGTCAGGAAAGCAGCTCAGAGAGGAGTCGCTGCTTGCTGGGCCCCTGGAAGCATCTCAGTGCCGTGAAGCGGGGCTGCCACCAGCCCCTGGGCTCCGAGAGCCTTGCAGCGACAGAGTTGCTGTGGGCCCATTGTCACCGCAGAGCCAGCCCCTTTCTCTGTTCCAGCCTCCTGGGAGGTCGTGGCCAGGCCCAGGGGGGTCCAGGCTTCCCTTTGCCCAGCTGCTGCCTCTGGGAGGTCCCTTCCCAGAAGCCTGCAGCTCAGGAGCCCTGGGGCTGCCGTAACTCGGGTAACATCTCCCCGGAGGCTGGTTGGGCTGACCCTGGATGAGGAGGGCTGAGTGCACAGCTGGCACTGGGGGCCGGAGCCTGGGCTGGGATGCCCCCCTCTTTGGGGGACTTGCAGGCAAAGAGGATGGACTGTCCATGGAAGTCAAGCTCTGTTCCCTCGGGGGCAGCACCAGAAGAAGCAGCTGCTCCCTGTCCCCAGAGAGGCTCCAGTGCCTTTGTTACAGCAGAGGCCGGGGGGCACGGAGGGTGCCTTTCTCGGGTGTGCAGGGCTGAGGACACAGTGCCGGCCAAGCTTCCTCGCCTGCACCAGAGCCCAGGCAGTAGGCCCTTCAGCTGCTTCCTGTTGTGAGCTAAGACCAAGTCCTCTTGCACCCACATCACTGCATCCTCCTCCCCTGCCGTGTGGCCACGCTGGCCCCTCCCTCTGCAGCCTCCAATCCTGAGTGCCTGGAGTAGGATAGGGAAACAGCCTGTCTGGCCCACGCCTGCACTCCCCATAGGCCTCTGGGGCCCCCCTGCGATAGGTAGCAGCAAAGGATGCTGGCCTCGAACCTGAGAAGATGCTGCTTCCTCCGAGGGGCTAAGTAAGTGGAAAGCCCCCTCCCCACCTGTCCCAGGCCTCGGGCAGGGCCCCTGGTGTGAGGGCTGGGGCTGGAGGCCATGGTGGGACAGACCCACCTGAGGCCGGGCAATGGGGCAGGAGAACTGAAACTCCTTGGTCACTGTTGGCCGCCTGTCGAGGGGAAGCAGGCCACCGCTGAGGCTCCTGGCCCTTCTGGTACAGGTCTCCCTTGAGGCTGGTCCCCCAGCTGCTCTTTTTCACCCTTGGTGTCCAGGGATGTGGTGGGTAGAGGGCACCCCTGGGAGGGAAGGACCTGTCGCTGTAGGGGTTTCCACTGCTTCCCAGCCTGGCCTGTTCATCCCCCCTCCAGCCCCACAGTGCCCTCCTCTCCTGCTCAAGCCTGGCTCTGCCTTTGCTGCTCTGGGAGAGGGCTACACTGTACCTGGTATTACTCTCTTGACACCCTTTGTAGGGGCAGGGGCATTGGGGGGCACCCCAAGAGCCAGGCATGTCCTGCCCCACCTGCCTCCTCTGGCTCCTGGCCGGATGTGGGCCTGAGGGGTGAGGGGATGCACAGAGTCAGGGGCTCCTGTGTGCCTTCCATCGGCAAAGGCCCACTGAGGCCCCAGGCGCCAGCCACCAAACTACTATGTGAGCCTGGGCTAGATCCCCTATCTGAGATGGAGGCTGAGCCAGGGTACCCTGGAGCAGTTCTGAGGACGCTGGGGGTGGGAACTGCTCCTGGTTGAGTGCACAGAGTGAGCCAGTCTGGCAGAAAGCACTTCTGTTCTCTTCGGGCACCAGCGTTTGTAGGTGCCTGGTCTGGGACCTCGGGCAGCCGGCAGGTTAATGGCAGAGGGCGGCGGTGCAGGCTGCGTGGGGGGCCATGGGCGCATCTGATCAGGCTTCAGGGAAGTGGTTATCAGGGAGCTGACTGCACTCACAGAGCCTGAGTGAAGCAACGTGGGGTCTTCCAGGGCTGCTACAGTGACGAATGTTTGTGCGTGAGAAGGACTAGGAGTTTGCAGGCAGAAGAGCTTTCTCTCCCCGGGGGGAAGGCGGCCGCTCCAGAGCCCCGACTGACCCGCCCACCGAGGTGGGGGTGGGGGGCTGCTTCCTGCAGCCTGGGGCTGTGGGGGAGACTCCCGCGGTGACACTCCTGTGACGCGCTTCGTGGCTGGTGGGTCTGGTCAGTGGAAGGGCGAAGTGAATCACCGATCCGCACAGGGAGTGGGGTATCTCCCCAAGGTCACCGTGCGCTGCCTGCGCCCCGCCTCTTTGCGGAGCCTGCTCTCCTGCTGCGCACCTTCCTGCTAGGTTAGAGCCCCCTGGGGGCTGCGCCGGGGACCTCCCCGTCCCCGGGTGTCCTCCCTCCTGGCTCGGTGCCTTCCTTGCCTTGTCGCCCGCCCCGTGGTAAGATGCCCACCCACTGCAGTCGGCAGCGATTGTGGGGGCAGGAAGGGCTGCAGGGGCAACAGATGACGTCATGGCTCCCGTCCAGCCGCTGCTTCCGCTGCAGCCTCCCGCATCCCAGCGCTGCCTCCAGAGGCTTTCCCTCCCCACTCGGATCCCTTTGAGAGAGCTCATCAGACCCCGCCTTCCTGGCTTCCAAAACCCGGGCATTTTGTGTTCCCCTGCCCGCCCCCTGCCCAAAGCCCCAAGCTGTGGTCCCCAGCCCCTCCCCTCAGGCTACCAGACAATGGGGAACTGGCTGGATCCTCTTAAAGGGACAGTGTCCCAGCAGCACTCTTGCTGCTCTGCGCTCCCTCCTTCTCCTCCCTCCTCCCCCTCCTCCTCCCCCCTCCCCTCCCCAGTTCCCTAGTTCAGGAGCAGTCATTGAGTGCAGTCAATGAGTGCTGCCCTGTGCAGGCTACGGTAGAGCGGAGGCTTTCCCGGCTGCCTGGTGCACAGTGCTCTCTGACCCAGCCCCAGTCTTTCCTGCCCTCCTGTCTCCTGGTTTGTTCCCCCACTGAACCATGCGCTCTGAGCCTGGGCCCTCCTATCCCTATGCGACCTTGGTACCTCACCCAGAGCACCCAGACAGCAACAGAGCTGGACGGGTCCCCTAGCCGTTCTCTGTGCAGTGTGTACTCCGGCCCAAACGTACCTGTGCATGCCAGGACCCTGGGTCAGGCTTTGCAGAACCCAGTGGGGCTTGTGCCCGGGGTTGAGGAGGGTGTCAGTCACTGGGGGTCCCACATTTTAGCATTTGCTTATTACCCTGGCTTAGCTGAGCTGCTGGTCCCCACCCGACCAGGACACTTGACGGGAAAGACGTCAGGCATGTAGGTCTAGCTCCTGGCCTGGGGGGTGGCACATAGAAAGAAGCCTGTACATCATTTCTCCCCATCTGCCCTTCAGGGGCCCCACCAGCCAGGCCTTCCCGCTGCCTATGCTGAACCCCGTTCTTGTGCCTGGCAGCACTCGTGGGGCTGGCTGAAGCCTAGGGAGCCTGGAGATCCCCTCTCTTAACTGACTGACTGGTCTATACTGAGCTGAACTCCTGCCTTGTATCTTGGTGGAACTGGGAGTATCTTCATGGGGCCTATGGTGCCCATCTCTGTGACCTTGGGCAGGGTAGACCCTCCTAAGTTCATCTGCCTCATCTCTAAAACGAGGGTAGCCATGCCTGCCTCATGGTGGCCTGTGAGAATTAGTAAATTTATTAAGCAAGAAAATGGGAAGGTGCCAGCACTTAGTAGGTCTTCACAGCGCCGAAAGGTTACCGCCATCTACATCAGCTGCCAGAGCTGCCTTCACTTTGCTGGGAGTGGGGGGAGGGGGAGGGAGAGGAAGCCGACTAGACTGGAAGAGTGGGGCTCACAGTGTGTTCCAGCCCCGCTCCCCCCAACCTGAATCCTGGGCTCCCAGGTTCCAGCCCTCCCTGGGCCTGACTGGTGGGTGACTGAGAGTAACTTGCCTGCCCTCGCTGGCCATCTTCCTTCACGACAAGGGACAGGGGACTCAGATGAGTAGCACCTCTCAGTCCAGGTCTAGCAAGTGGGCCAGACACCCCGGGTGCAGAACTGCTGAGGGTGGTTGTTCAGGCTGCACATAGTACCAAGGCTTCGGGCTGAGGGACCACGGCAGAGGGGGTGGGGGTGGGCGCTGAATCCATCCCCGGCTCCACTTGCCAAGCCCTGTGCCCCGGCACAGGCTGCTCCCGTCCAGAGGGTACACCTTTCTCTAGTGCTGCCTGTAGACTGGAAGGGCCCAGGTGTGTGGGAGGGGTGGGCCCCTCTGAGCCCCAGCTCACCTTCCACCCAGGTGTTGCGAATGCAGTGCCTCCCTTTCACACCAGTACTATGAGAAGGATGGGCAGCTCTTCTGCAAGAAGGACTACTGGGCCCGCTATGGCGAGTCTTGCCACGGGTGCTCAGAGCACATCACCAAGGGGCTGGTCATGGTAAGCACCCCTCCCCCACTCACACACCTCACGTGTGTGTGTGTGTGTGTGTGTGTGTGCGCGTGCGTGCACGCGCGTGCGTGCATGTGTATGTGTTTTCACAGGTTTCCCTGCTCCAGATCTCTCTCCCATCATCTCTCTTGTTCTTTTCACTAGTTCTCTGATTCTCTGTGCCTCCTGAGCCTGTTTCTCTGTCTGTATCCCTCAGCCCGCTATTATGGAGGCAACTCTGTCTGCCCCGAAGTTGGTTTGGGGCTGCCCTTCTGAGAGGAGGCCGAGGGGAGGAGCTATGGGGGCTGAAGGGGCTGCTGAGGTGGCTTGTCCCCACCCCCCCAACTCCCCTTCCAGGTGGCCGGGGAGCTGAAGTACCACCCCGAATGCTTCATCTGCCTCACATGTGGGACCTTCATTGGTGATGGAGACACCTACACTCTGGTGGAGCACTCCAAGCTCTACTGGTGAGTGCCCCGCCCCTCCCTGCGCCTGGCGTGCCCCCCCCCCCCCCCGCCGGTGTCACACGTCTCCCACGCCAGGGCCCTTCCCCTTTCCATGTGGGGGGCAGTCATAGTGACAGTGTAGAAACCACCGGGAAATATAAGACACAGCAACCAGGTGGAGAAAGCCTCAGACATCAGCTTTCTTTTCTCTTCGTTTTTTTTTTTTAATATTTATCTAATATTTTGGCTGCGTCCGGTCTTAGTTGCGACACGCGGGATCTTTTGTTGTGGCGCGCGGGCTTCTCTCTAGTTGTGGCGCACGGGCTCTCTAGTTGCGGCGCGTGGGCTCAGTAGTTGCAGTGCACGGGCTTAGTTGCCCTGCGGTATGTGGGATCTTAGTTCCCCGACCAGGGATCAAACCCACATCCCCTGCCTTGGAAGGCTTATTCTCAACCACTGGACCACCAGGGAAGTCCCACAGACATCAGCTTTCTTACTGACATCACTGCTGTGCAGTTCTGGCACCAACCCTCAGAGTTACCACCAACCCTGTGAGCTCAGGACCTGTCCCCAGCAAGTTCACCCTGACTTCAGTCACCGGCCACAAGTTTGGGAGTCCCCAGGCCGCTCGCATTTCTGACCGATTGGCTGCAAAGTCAGGGATTCCCACAGCTCTCTCAGCTTTGATACTTCGCTCAATGACTGAGAGCTCAAGAGAGCGCTATACTCACAATTATAGTTTTTTACTAAAGGCTGCAAATCAGGACCAGCCAGATGAAGAGACGCAAAGGGCGAGGTCCGGGAGGGTCTCGAATGCACAGCTTCTGAGCATTCCACCCATGGAATCAAGACGTGTGACCCGTCCTCCCTGGCATCACCAGAGTTTTTATTGGGGTTTCATTATGTAGCATAATTGATTGAATCACTGGGCATGGATTGAACTCAGTTTCCTCGAGGTCAGGCTGGGTCAGAGCCATAGCCCTCTCATCACGTGGTCAGTCTTTCTGGTGACCGGCACCCACCTCCCTGCTGCCTGAGTCATCTCATTAACATTAGCTCAAGCGTGTGAAGGGCTCAAGAAAAAGGAAGATACTCCTGTTCCAAGGATTTAGAGCCTCTTTCCCAGGAGCCAGGGACAAAGACCAGACAAATTCTTTATTATGGCAACACTGATAAAGCTGGATTTGAGGGCAGCATGACTTTTGAGGATCCCGAATGGACTCTTAATGACTTCCTGCTGAACTGGACTTATCCCCAGGCCTCATCTTGGCCAGCTGACGGAGCATAGACAACCTAGAGTGAGCCCCGGAGAGGGGCAAGGCTGGGCTGAGCATGCCCAGTTCCTGCTCCCAGCCCATCAGGCAGCCAAGCTCCTCCTCTTCCCTTGGGGAGCAGTGAGGGGAGGGTGGGAGGAGAAGAGAGCCTGGGGCTGAGGGATCAGGGTGGGGGTGATGCTGGTGACTGTCCTGACACACTTTTCTTCCCGCTCTTTGGGTCCCCACCGCCTGTGGCTCTTGCAGCGGACACTGCTACTACCAGACTGTGGTGACCCCCGTCATTGAGCAGATCCTGCCTGATTCCCCCAGCTCCCACCTGCCCCACACAGTCACCCTCGTATCCATCCCAGCCTCGGCTCATGGCAAACGTGGTCTCTCGGTCTCCATCGACCCCCCTCACGGCCCGCCAGGCTGCAGCACAGAGCACTCCCACACCGTCCGCGTCCAGGGGTGAGTGGCTGGCCTGCTGAGGCTGCAGCTGGTGCAGCTGTGGGCGCGGATGCTCTAGGTGGGTGGCTGACCCTGGGGCAGGGGGGCCCTGAGAATGAGTGAGCACATGGGCCCAGATGGAACCCAGCTCTGACAACTGGTATACCAGATGCCTGGTCCAATCATTCCTCCAAAAAAATAACAAATGTTAGATAAAATATTTTAAATGTTTTCTTTAATCCCTGCATGACCCAACAAGAAAGAGAAGTAACCAGGTCAGGAATAAGTGAAGGAAGGAGCCCAGGGGTGTCAGCAGAGCACGGAAGGCAGCCATGACTTAAGGGCAAATCTGAATTGGGTGAATTAGGCTTCAGTTTTCGAGTCTTCTCATGGCTGAGTCTCTCAAAGCCCTGACTTGCTCAAGGAAAGTGAGACTAATAAGAGAACGCCTCCCACCCCATAAAGCTGCAACCCCCAAAGGGCTCTCAGGGTGAGGAAGAGCAAGAAATAAACCACACCTTCCACCAGCCGCCCACCCCGCCGCCCCTGGCAACCAACTCCCAGAACTAGAAAATAAACTGATTTGAACCTAAATGGAAGGGGAGAGGGAATCTCCCCTGAGAATTCATACACTTGGGTTTGCCAACCAAGTTCACATGCCTGGGTGGTTCAGAAAACCTCCAGGCAAAATTGTAAAAGTTTAAAGTACTTCTCCGCTAGGGGTAATGTCCTCAGGCCGTGACAGAATCAGATGCAGATCCTTTCTGGAGGAACCCACCTCCAGGCTTCACAGAATTTCTCGAGATAAGCGTCCCAAGGAAGGTGAGCCATTTGGTCAAAAATCACAGAGAACAAGGCACTGTGAGCAGGAACCAGCGGAAACAACAGGTGGCAGAAGCAGACCTGCAAAACCTGCAGATAGTAGGATTATCAGAAACAGTACAAAATAATTATGCTCCATATGTTTTAATAAATAAGAGATCCTTGGAAAAAGTGAGTAAAGAGCAAATGAATTTGGAAAATAACCACATAGACCCCCTAGAAGTGAAAGATGGGTTTAGCAGTAGAGGAGGGTTTTAAACAGCTGAAGGGAGAAGCAAAAACACAGCAAGGTGAAAATAGGGAAAGAGAGGTTAAGACGTACGGAGGACAGAGTGAGCAGCTCTAATCATCCATCTAGAATCACAGGCGGAGAGAATGGGAGAGAGGCAGTATTTGAAGATATGATGGCTGAGAACTTCCCAGAGCTGATTAAAAGATACCAATCCACAGACTGAAACCCAGTGAATCCCAAACAGGAAAAGTAAAAAAAAATTCACCCATAGATTCCCCCACCTGGTGAAACTACGACACCAAAGGCAAAAGAAAAGACTTTAAAAGTACCCATAGGGAGGACTTCCCTGGTGGCTCAGTGGTTAAGAATCCGCCTGCCAAGGTAGGGGACACGGGTTTGAGCCCTGGTCTGGGAAGATCCCACATGCCGAGGAGCAACTAAGCCTGTGTGCCACAACTACTGAGCCTGTGCTCTAGAGCCCGCGAGCCACAACTACTGAGCCCCTGTGCCAGAGCTACTGAAGCCCTTGCGTCTAGAGCCCATGCTCCACAACAAGAGAAGCCACTGCAATGAGAAGCCTGCACACTGCAATGAAGAGTAGTAGCCCCGACTCGCTGCAATAGAGAGAAAGCCTGTGTGCAGCAGCAACAAAGACCCAACGCAGCCAAAAATAAATAAATTTATTTTTAAAAAAATTTCCTTCAAAAACAGAACAGGCTGACACCTGATTTCCCAACAGAAACAATGAAAGCCAGAAATAGTGAAATGATATATTCAATGCACTCAGCAAAAAAGAACCATCAACCTAGAATTCTATACTTGATGAAAATATCCTTCAAGTATGAAGGTGAAATAAAGACATGTTAAGGCAGACAAAATGAGATTTGATACTAGCAGATCATCCCTAAAGAAAATTCTAAAGGTTGTAGAAAAGGTCCGAGGTGTAAGAAGAAATGAAGGTTAAGGGGCTGACGCAGTTGATAACATGCTATGAGACGTTGAGCAGTTCCCTTGTCCTTTCGGGTCTTTGGGGTCTCTGTCTGAACAATGAGGAAGTCAGATACCTTGGGGCCTTCTGAGATTTCTCCTGGGCCTTCATGGACCCTTGAGAAATAGTTTTAAACGTTCCCCGTGTCTGGGTGTGGGAGCCATATGCCAGCTTTCTTTGGATTCAGTCAACGTTTCTCACATACCTGCCAGGTACCAGGCCCCATGCCTAAGCACTGGTGAGAAGTGAAGATGGTACTGGGGGTGGGGAGGAGGAAGTTGGGCTTGACTCTGCATCTCCACCCCCATCTTGAGCATTAGCCAGGCCAGCAGCTGCCTTCCATATACAAGTGAACAGACAGATTGGTGAGAGAGATGGGGAAACTCCCAGACCAGCTGGTCCCTGACAACTGGGCAGAATTTTAGGAGTAGAGGGTCCACGGCACCTCCTCCCTGCCTCCCTCACTGGGTGAGCATTCTTTCCTGCTTCTTTTCCCCCCTTTGGCCACGCTGTGCAGCTTGTGGGATCTTAGTTCCCCCACCAGGGATCGAACCCGGGCCACAGCAGTGAAAGCACCGAGTCCTAACCACTGGACCACCAGGCAGTTCCCTAAGGAATATATATATATATATATATAATTTTTTTTTTTTTCGGTATGCGGGCCTCTCACTGTTGTGGCCTCTCCCGTTGCGGAGCACAGGCTCCGGACGCGCAGGCTCAGCGGCCATGGCTCACGGGCCCAGCCACTCCGCGGCATGTGAGATCTTCCTGGACCGGGGCACGAACCCGTGTCCCCTGCATTGGCAGGTGGACTCCCAACCACTGCGCCACCAGGGAAGCCCAGGAATATATTTTTAAGGCTATATCCATAAGAAGTCTTTATCCATGAAAATATATTCACTATTTTTTAACTTTTTTAATCCTGAAAATTTCAAATTTACAGAAAAATTACTAAAATAATAAGTATGTTGAATACCTGTACACCTTTTACCTAAGTTCACCAATTTTAACTTTCTGCCACATTTGAGGCCTGCGTGTCTCTCCCTCTATGTATTTGTGTATATGTACATATATATACTTTTTGTATATACACACACGTACATATTGCTATATTTTTACTAAGTCATTTGAGTGGAGGTCGTAGGCACCATTGACCCATCCTCCCCCCACATACTTCAGACCTTCTCCTAAGAACAAGGGCATTCCCTTACATAATTATCCATTGTATCTTACAGTGTAATGATGATATTTAGGAAATTTAACATTGACACTTGTATTCAGTGTACAATCCACATTCGAATTTTGCCAGTTGTCTCAACACTGTCCTTTATGGCAGTTTCCCCCTTGATCCAAGATCCAATCCAGGATCACACATTGCATTGAATCCTCACGTCTCTTCGGTCTCTTTTAATCTGTGCCAGTTCCTCAGCTTTTCATTGTCCTTTATGACCTTGACATGTGTGAAGAGTGCAAGTCAGTTAAGGAAGCATGCCCCTCCGTTGGGGTTCTACAGAGGGTTCCTCTTCCTTAGGTTGAAGTCATGCATTTTAACCAGATAACTGATGCTGTGTCCTTCTCTGTGCATCTTACTGGTAGACACAGGATGTCAGTGAAGTGCTCCCTTTATTGGGGATGTCAACTTCAATTATTTGGTTAAAGTGCAGTCCACTCTCTCTGCTGTAAAGGATTTTTTTTCCCCTTTGCAGTGTAACCAGTTTGAGTCATCTGTGAGATATGAGTCTGTAAATATCCTGTTTCCAGCAGCCTTTCACTGACTCTAGCATCCACAGATAATTCTGTGATGGCTACAAAGTGGTGATTTTCTGTGTTCTTCCTGCTGTATTTATTACCTGACTTTCCTGTGTAAGGAAGCACTTCTCCCCCATGTGAGAATATACTCTCGATAATTGAAAAATTGCTAGCAATCTGTTTTTCTCAAAGCTCTCAGTCTCCTTTCTGTCCTGCCTACCCTCCCCCAGCCCTTCCCCATCTCAAGTCAGAGACAAAGTGACCATTCTTTGAAAAGCTTTTACAAAGACAAAATGACAATCAGACAGTTAACACCAAGGAGTTAAAAGAAGCAAGTAAATTTGGCAAGTTGGCCATTCCGTGAGATAGTTTATGGCCGAGTAATCCAGGGCACCAGCCCCATCTCCACCCTGCAGCTGTGGCCCAGCCCAGGCTACTGGCTCCTTCCCGCCGATCCCAGAGGAGTGGGAGCCTTAGCTTCATCTTGCAGGGCAAGTTTGGGGGTCAGGTAGGAAGCAGTGGGTCCAAACCCTCTTAGGACTCTTTGACGCTTGTCTGCCCCACACGTACCAGCCAGGTAGAAGGAGAGGTCTGTCCTCCATGGCAGAGACAACGCTCTGTTGAACAGGAGCCCCCGAGCATCTAGTATAGGGGGGCAAACACCTGGAGGGCATGCCACTTTTCTCCAGTTCCACACCCATAGGGGGCAAGCATTGTAATTACTATAGAACTCTTCCCACCAAACCAGAATTCGGTGTTCCCGCCAGTTGCCACCTGCCGATCACACAAGATAGAATGGTTTGCCCCACGCTCCTGATCTGATCCCCTTGGCCTTGGTTTCCTAGTGGGGTGAGCAGGGGTCTGACCACCGCTCTATGCCCACAGAGTGGACCCAGGCTGCATGAGCCCGGATGTGAAGAATTCCATCCACGTTGGAGACCGGATCCTGGAAATCAATGGCACACCCATCCGGAATGTGCCCTTGGACGAGGTATGGGTCCTGAGTCTGGTTGGATGTGGTGCTCCCCTCAGAGCACCACCCCTGAGACTCACCTGTCCACACTCCTGCTCTCCCCAGATTGATCTGCTGATCCAGGAAACCAGCCGCCTGCTCCAGCTGACTCTTGAGCATGACCCCCATGACGCACTGGGCCACGGGCTCGGGCCTGAGTCCAGCCCCCTGGTCTCCCCAGTTCACACTCCCAGCGGGGAGGCGGGCAGCTCCGGCCGGCAGAAGCCTGTCCTGTAAGTCAGCCCTGCACCTTGATGTACTGTATCTTGGTACTTTCACTGATGCTGGGCCGCAGGGGGCATGGGACCTGGTCCCTACCCTCCGGTAGCTCACAGTCTGATGGGGGAGTCAGCCCTGCAAAAAGAAGGAGGCCGGCAAGGGGTGAAGGGGGCTAGAAAGAGGAAGGAGAATGAGGAGCAGACGGGGAAAGCAGCACCCCCAGCTGGGGATGACAGCGCTTCCAGGGTGGACCAGCGCCCTGGCTTCGAGGAGCAGCTGGCTAGCAGCTCAGGATGCTGGGGCATTGGATGTGTTGGGGAGTGATGGGCTCTGAGGCAGAAACTCGTGGCGGGGTCTTCGGGCTTTGCCCATCCCGGGGCGCCACCGAAGGGTGTTGCAGCACAGTGATGTGTTTCACAGAGACCACTCTGGTCCCCTTTGCAGGGAGGTGCCCAGGACCAGAGACAGCTGGGGGACTGTTGTGGTGGTCCAGGCCAGAGGGGCCAAGTGCTCTGTACCCTCTTAAAGAGAGGTGGGGAGGCACCAGGAAGAAGCCTAGAAGCAGGCTGGTCCTCGTGCCACTCACTGCAGGGGTCTGCTCAGGACTCCTGGTCAAGGCTTTGAGGGGGACACCTGGGATGACAGCCTTTACGCTAAGAAACAGTGGTACTGAAGGCATGTGTTTCCTCCTCCCTTGCATTTGTCTGGAGCTCAGGCTACCCTGCAAGGCCACCTGTGGGCATTCTGGGCAGGTAGTCTGCCTCTGCACTCCAAGGCCTGGGACTCAAATGCTGGGAGACAAAGCATCTGATCCAGGGTCACCAGGCAGAGAAGGCCTAGGGCAAACATTCCTACCTTAACAGGAAGTCCAAGCCAGACAGGGCACTGGGTGCTGGCATCAGGATGGGGCAAGAGCCTTATGACTGCCCCAGAAGAGCTGTCCTCTGCCGCCCTTTCTGGCTGTACAGGTGACTGTACATAGACTGGCATCGATGGGGCATGGCGGGTAGGGGGAAGGGGGCAGGGCCAAGACCTGGCCTCCCCCCAAGGGGGCCTCGTCCGGGTGCCCACCTGGTGGCAGCGGGCACTGGGTGTGTCCCCCCAGGAGGAGCTGCAGCATCGACAGGTCCCCGGGCGCCGGCTCGCTGGGCTCCCCGGCCTCCCAGCGCAAGGACCTGGGTCGCTCCGAGTCCCTCCGTGTGGTCTGCCGGCCGCACCGCATCTTCCGGCCTTCGGACCTCATCCACGGGGAGGTGTTGGGCAAGGGCTGCTTCGGCCAGGCCATCAAGGTACAGGGCACGCCAGGCAGGGATGGGGCCATGGGTGGGAGCAGGGGGGCAGTCTGTGTGTGACCCGTTGGTCCTCCACCCTCCTCCCACCAGTGTCCCCAGGAAGCCCTAGTGGACGGGTATCTGGCTTCCAGACTTGCTGGCCAGAGCTCTCCTCCACCTGGGCCTCCCTGAGCTAGTTAGGGGGAGGGGACTTACTATAGATAGACCACGAAAAGTGGCTCCTCAGGGTGGGGGATGGGAGGGCAGCCCGGACTGACCCTGAAGGCTCCCTCCCCCAGGCCCCCTTACTGAGCCCAATACCAGCCCCCTCCTGGCCTCTGGGCTGCTCACCCCCTTCACACTCTCCCACAGCAAGACACAAGCCCTTCCCTGGCTCTGATGTCACCTGGCTATGACCAGACTGGAAGGTTCAGAGTTACACAAAGGGCACCAGCCAGGTTGCCCACATGTGCAGACAGGCCCCAGCCCCTGTCCCTGGTCAGAATCTCTGGTAGAGCTACCATTTGACTTCCAGGAGACAGCCCAGCAGAGCAGAGGAAAGAGAACTGGCCTCTGGGTCAGGCAGTCCTGGACCCAAGCCCTGGCACCCCCCTTCCTGCCACCTGGGTGACCGTGGACCCTGGTGGGAAACCTTCTTGAGTCTCAGTTTCCTCACCTGTAAAGGACTTAAGCCCCACCCCCTCGGGGGCTGCGAGCATCCCATGAAAAGTCTGCGAAGGGCTTGAAGCCGTCTGTCCATCTGCCTGGGGTGGGGATGGGCCTCCTGCAGGGCGGGCCTAGAGCAGAGCACGTGCCTGTGCTGAGTCTCAGCCCCTGGGCGTCCCCACGCAGGTGACACACCGGGAGACAGGCGAGGTGATGGTGATGAAGGAGCTGATCCGCTTCGATGAGGAGACCCAGCGGACGTTCCTCAAGGAGGTGGGTGAGGGGCCTGCTGCACCCTCTGCACCAGACTCCTAGGACCTGCCCCACCCTTCGCCATTGAGAGGGGGTGGGGTGGCAGAGGGCTCCAGGAGGATGTGTCGCTCAAGCCCACGCTGGAAGAAGAGAAACTATCTGCCAGGAGGGCGAGAGGGGCAAGGACGTCGCTGGGGGTGGGAGCAGCCCAAGCAAAGAGCACGGCAGCCGGCAGGTGTGACCCCGGGGGCTTGAAGGCTCCTCCATCTTTGGAACTGTCCGTGGTGGCCTCTGGTGGGAAACGGGGAGAAGGAGACGTGGGCCCAGCCTGTTTGCACCCCACCAGGTGAAGGTCATGCGATGCCTGGAGCACCCCAACGTGCTCAAGTTCATTGGGGTGCTCTACAAGGACAAGAGGCTCAACTTCATCACCGAGTACATCAAGGGTGGCACGCTCCGGGCCCTCATCAAGGGCATGGTGAGTGCCGGGCAGAGCCCCTGCCTGAGACCCGTCCCAGCCGCTCCTGCCCTAGGACCCTGGGCCCAGCGGCTCCTCTGTCGGTCCCAGTTTGCTCCCAGGCTCTTCACTGGGGATCGGCCTCTGGTGTCAGAGGCCCTCCAGACCCTGATTCTGAACCAAATAAGGGAGCAACTGACTCCATCTAAGGTGGGGGGGGAAGCTGGGGCCCAGAGAAGGGTGGCAGCTTTGCTGAGGGGATGCACAGGCTGTCAGGTTAACCCCGTGCACCTGCCATAGGTTACCTCTCCCAGAGGGTGTTTGTTTTGCTTCTAAGCAAAACCAAGTCACTTACTGTTTGCCATGACATATAAAATTCAGAACTTGCTGTGACAGCTTGGATGAAATTACCGATCCTCCTCTGAAAAAGAAGCGTTTGGAGGGGAGCTTCCAGCTCTCCTGGGATGCTGACAGTGCCCCGGGATCCGACACTCAGCATCACCACCCCAGCATCACCCTCAGACCCGGAGACCCTGTTCCCTTCCGTCGCCGCTGAGTCCTCCTCAGTCCCTTAGGTTGGATTACCTGCTGTCACCAGAGTATGGTCCCTGCAGGCTCCGGACAGGTGTAACTTCTCAGAGGGATTCTATGGTCCAGTGCAACTTAGAAATGCTGGGCTGCACCAGCGCAGGCTTCCTGGCTGCACCTGAATCTTTAATACGTTCTGATGTCCTTGCTCTCCCATTTGAGGTCTCCAAGGAGATGGGGGGAGAGAATGGGGTGTTTCCCCAAATGATTTGAGCCCAGAGCCCTGTTCTCCAGAGTGACTCACCGCAGCTCTCTGCAGGCGACCTTGCCAGGCCCGTCTCTGCTGGGCCATGAAAGCAGGTTCAGGTTTTTTAAAAACTTGAAAAAATGGGATTTTGTAGAAGAGAGAGTTTTTGTTCTCAGAGGAGGTGGGTCAGGAACTATAGAAGAGTATCTCCCACCCCGTCACTGTTTGGAACCAGTTCTGTTAGAAAATTGTTTTGAATTATTCACCCACAGCCCTTAGAGGGGATAGTTGTGAGGGACTTCCTTGGCAGTCCAGTGGTTAGGACTCAGCACTCTCACTGCCGAGGCTGCAGGTTCAATCACTGGTTGGGGAGCTAAGATCCCAGAAGCCACATGGCAAAAAAAAAAAAGAAGGGACAGTTGTGGGTGTAGAAGAGAGTTGGGGGTGTGTCATCAGACCCTACAGGACAGTCGCCCCTTCCTGTCTCTCTCTCACCCAATGTCCTGCAACTGTGGCCCCGTTGGCTCATCCTGGTCATTCTCCCCACCTCCAGGACAGCCAGTACCCGTGGAGTCAGAGGGTGAGCTTTGCCAAGGACATCGCTTCGGGGATGGTGAGTAGGCTCCGATTGCCGCGGGGCGTGTGGGCTGGGTGATCAGGCCCCACTTATAAAAGCATCTCGGGGCTTCCCTGGTGGTCCAGTGGCTAAGACTCCGCGCTTCCACTGCAGGGGGCGCGGGTTCCATCCCCGGTCGGGGAAGTAAGATCCCGCAGGCCACGCGGTGCGGCAAAAAACGAAAACCAATACACGTTCTCCAGCGCTCACCTAAACTGCACAAGTTTAGAAATGGAAGGCGCAGGAAGCTTTGAGAGAGGACAGAGGGGATCCAGTGGGAGGGGGAAGGTGGGAGCCTTGGGGTGACCAGGGCGGGGCTGGGGGCCCTCAGCACGGCTGCCCCCTGATCCCCGTGCCCCCAACCCTCAGGCCTACCTCCACTCCATGAACATCATCCACCGGGACCTGAACTCCCACAACTGCCTGGTTCGTGAGGTGAGCGGCTGGGCCGGGAGGGGACAGCGGGGGCCCCGCCCACCACGCTGCTAGACGTGCGGGGGCGGGGCTCTGCTGTCAGCGTGGCCTTGACGGAGAGCCGCCCACACCAGGCTGCACCAGGGGCTGCGGGCCCGGAGGAGGGCCCGGGTGTGTGGACTGGGGTGGTCAGGGCAGGCTTCCTGAAAGAAGCTTTGGGGGGGGATGTATTTCAATGGGGGACAAGTGGGCCCAGGGAGCCCGGCTCTAAGGGGCAGTGACTGAGGGACCACAGGCTGTGGTCGAGGAGGGAGTGGGCAGGTGGTGCCAGGGGCGTGTCTCAGTGTGGCTCTACTTCCGGGTCACCCAGAACAAGAACGTGGTGGTGGCCGACTTCGGGCTGGCGCGGCTTATGGTGGACGAGAAGACGCAGCCCGAGGACCTGCGGAGCCTCAAGAAGCCAGACCGGAAAAAGCGTTACACGGTGGTGGGCAACCCCTACTGGATGGCGCCCGAGATGATCCACGGTGAGTCGGCAGCCCCGCCTGGCACATCCCCCAGGGCCCCGCAGTCCCAGGCGGAGCTGCAGGAGGCGAAGGTCCTGCCCTGCCCCTCTTTGAGTCCTGTCGTTGGTTTCCTTGTGCTGCTGCAACCAGTCATCACACACTTGGCTTAAAAAACACAAATTAGGGCTTCCCTGTGATGCAGTGGTTGGGAATCCGCCTGCCAATGCAGGGGACACGGGTTCGAGCCCTGGTCCGGGAAGATCCCACATGCCGCGCGCAGCAACCAAGTCCGTGCGCCACAACTACTGAGGCTGCGCTCTGGAGCCCGCAAGCCACAGCTACTGAACCCCACGCGCCTAGAGCCCGTGCGCCGCAGCAAGAGAAGCCACCGCAAATGAGAAGCCCGTGCACCGCAACGAAGAGTAGCCTCCGCTCACCGCAACTAGAGAAAGCCTGTGCGCAGCAACGAAGACCCAGTGCAGCCAAAAACAAAATAAATAAGTAAATAAATTTATTTAAAAAACCCCACAAATTATCCTGTAGTTCTGGAGGTCAGGAGTCCAGTATCAGGCTCACTGAAGTCTGAAGTCTGGTGTCAGCAGGGCTGCATTCCTTCCGGAGGCTCAAGGGGAGAGGATCTGTTTCCTTTCCTTTTCCAGTTTCTAGAGGCTGCCTCATTCCCTGGCTCCTGGTCCCTCCTCCAGCAAGGCCAGCAGCGTAGCCTCTTCTCTCTGACATCTGTGTCCATTGTCACGTCTCCTTCCCTGACCCTGACCCTCCACCCTCCTTCATAAAGACCTTTGTGATCCCATAGGGCTCAGCTGAAAGATCCAAGATAATCTCATCTCGAGATCCCTAACTGAGTCACACCTGCAAAGTCCCGTATAAGGCAGCGTGTTCACAGGGTCCAGGAATTAGGATGGGGACACCTCCAGGACCGTTATTCAGCCTCCCACAGATCCCCTTTCTCCCACTCCATTTCTTATTTTTTCAGGCCTGTTACACAGCGGTCCCATGTGTGCCCAGACTGGGGCTTTATAAAGCCTCTCCACAGGCAGGGGACACGCAGACACAGGGTCAGGGCCGCAGAGCCAGGGTCACCTCAACGCCAGCTCTGACCAAAGTTAACCCCCCCCCCCAATAGCTTAACCTGTAAATTGGGGTTAATAGTCCCTATCTCTAAGGAGTAATGTGAGAATTAGATAAGGTTTGTAAGCTAGTCAGAATTCAATAGAGAGTGGCTGTCCTGGTTGTCAGAGAGAGGGTATTGTTTCCATTTTACAGCTGAGGCAACTGAGGCTCAGAGAGTCTGTATCAGTCCTTGAGGCTGCTGCAACAAATTACCACAAACCAGGTGGCTTAAGAACAGACACTTATTCTCTTATAGTTCTGGAAGCCAGAAGTCTGAAATCCAGTAGAGCCGTGCTCCCTCCGGGGATTTTAAGGGAGAATCCATTCCTTGCTGCTTATAGGTTCTGATCCTGGCGTGTCCGGACTTGTGGCCACATCGGTCCAATCTCTGCCTCTGTCTTCATGTGACTGCCTCCTCCTCTGTGTCTTTTTCTTTTTAGTCTCTTTTATAAGGACAACTGTGATGGCATTTAGGGCCGCCCGGATAATCCAGGACTGTCTCATCTCAGGATCTTTAACTTAATCGTAACTTCAAAGACCCTTTTTCCAATAACATTCACAGGTTCCAGGGGTCTGACACAGTTCTCTTTCGGGGTCACCACTAGGTCCATGACCTGCCCAGAGTCACATCGCTGGTTAGTGACCGAGCTGGGCCTGGAACGCCTTGCCCAGGGCTTTCACCTTTACCCACTGCCTACCCCCGCCAACAGGTTGGCTCAGACTGGGTGGGCTCGGGTAGTATCAGAGCCTGAGGCCTGATGCTACAGAGGTTTCCAGCATCTGCCTCCTGTCCTGACCTGCTGGCCAGGGCATCCCCCCAGTGGGCGGGTCCCTGGCCCAGCACCCTCACCAGCTGACATCCCTGGCCCCGTGCACTTGCTGACAGTGGTCTCTTCATCCAGGCCGCAGCTACGATGAGAAGGTGGATGTGTTTTCCTTTGGAATCGTCCTGTGCGAGGTAGGTCCAGGGTGGGCTCACACTCCCAGGCTGCAGGCTGAAGTCTGCAGGGGCCCCAGGCCAGGGAGGCTCTGGGAACGGGGCTGCCCACAGCCACCTGCATTCCCAGGGGTGTGGTGGTCCAGGGGGCGCCAGGCCCGGGTGTGACCTGCCCTCGAACCCACCTGGGTGGTGCCCAGTCCCAGGGGCCCTGGGTAACTGCTGGGCTTCGTGCTGGACAGATCATCGGGCGGGTGAACGCTGACCCAGACTACCTGCCGCGCACCATGGATTTTGGCCTCAATGTGCGAGGCTTCCTGGACCGCTACTGCCCCCCAAACTGCCCCCCAAGCTTCTTCCCCATTACTGTGTGCTGCTGTGATCTGGACCCTGAGAAGAGGTGAGTGGGTTGGGGGCTTAGGGTGGGGTGGTCCCCAGCAGAGCCCGAACCCACCATTCCCCTGCCTGTCTCCCCAGGCCCTCTTTCGTGAAGCTGGAGCAGTGGCTGGAGACGCTCCGCATGCACTTGGCTGGCCACCTGCCACTGGGCCCACAGCTGGAGCAGCTAGACAGGGGCTTCTGGGAGACCTACCGGCGCGGCGAGAGTGGACTGCCCGCCCACCCCGAGGTCCCCGACTGAGACCGGCCCGCCCAGCTGCCCCTGTCCCCGACTCGGGAGAATCCACCCTGCACCAGATTCCTCTGTGTGCGGTGGCCAGGTGTGGCACCCTCAGCGGGGCAGCGGACACCCAGACCCCTCCCCAGCGCCAGGCCCTAACTTGCCTTCTACCCTGTGGGCCGTGGCCCCTGCCCTTCCTCTGCCCCCGGCCCCAGAGCTGGCCTGGCTGCACAGACACCATCACCTCGCCCTGCCTTACCTCTGTCTTGGTGGGACCACCCCCTCACGCTTCTCCTTGCATGAGCTGGAGGACCCGTGTGAGCTGTACCCCATCCCATACCCGGTACCCTACCCCACACCCGCTGCCCCGGCTGTCCTATGCACACTCTACCCGTCTGCAGCTCCTCTGAGGCTGGGCCAGAGGACAGACAGCCTCAGACCGTGGCTCATCACTATTCCCAGGAGCCAAACAGGGAGTCTGGGGCCCATCACCCCCCCAGGGGGTGTCTAGGTAGCGTCAGGTATTGATAATTATCCAAACCCCCAAAGCAGAGAGAGGTCGTCTCCTGTGGAGTGGAAATCCCCGTGGCTGGGCAACAGCCCTCCCTCGCTTTGGGTCTTTTTGTTTCTTTATTGAAGCCACTTTAGTGAGAAGCAGGTACCAGGCCTCAGGGTGAAGGGTGGGTCCCTGGAGGGAGAGGGGAGCTGTGGTCCCAGGGCCAGAGCTGCTGGGAGGAGCAGCAGAGGGAGGCTGGGCAGAGTGGACGAGGCAGTGTCCACCAGCATCCCAGCCCCCTGAAGTTCATCTCAGCACCATCCCGGGCCTCTCCCCGAGGCTCCCTGCCAGTGGCCAGAGCAGCCCCTGCCCCTCCCCATGCCCCTCTGTCCTCTGGGTTCTTTCTGTGTAATCTATTTTTTAAGAAGAGTTTGTATTATTTTTTCATACGGCTGCAGCAGCAGCAGCTGCTGGGGGCTTGGGGTTTTATTTTTTTGGCGGGCGGGGGTGGGGGGGCCATTTTGTCACTTTGCCTCAGTTGAGCATCTAGAAGTATTAAGACTGTGAAGCCTTCTCAGTGCACTTTGAACCTGGAAAGCAATTGAAACAGGCCCATGGGACTATGACTCAGGGAGGTGGGACACAGTCACCTCCATCTAGGAATCACGATGTCTAAGGAACAAAACCCAGACTCAGAATAATAAAATAAATTCTGTACTCCCCACCAGATCCCGCTTTGTGACATGTGTCTGGGGGCCCTGAGGAAACAGGAGGAGAGAGGAACTTTTTGGATTAGAAGCCTTGTGGGAAGACAGGAATGGAGGTGTGGGAATGGAGGTGTGGACGGAGGGCCTAGAGGGTGGGGATGGAGGTGGTGGCCCAGCTGGGACAAGTGAGGACTTTCCAAAGCTGGGTTTGGTGGTGGGGGGAGGATTGGGGAAGAGTGGGAGAGACTAGGGAATGGATTGCTCTTATATCATGCTTGCTTTTTTTCTAAAATGTAAAGGGTCCAATCAGGAAAGCAGAAACCACGCTAGTTATTTCAAATATAGGTCATTTAATCCAGGGAATTGTTTATACAGGTGGCGAAAACACAGTGGAAGGGCGAAAAGTGGATACTGAGATAACCATTTCTGAGGAACTGCAGGAAGCAGCTGCTACCCCTTGGCTGGGGCACTTAAGGAAAGAGGAGGTTAGTTTAGTTATCTGGTGTCGGGTAACACTTCACCCCTTAAATTTGGTGGCTTGAAATAACAGTGATCACTCATGGATCACAACCGCTCTGTCAAGGATATGGGAGCAGCTTGGGTGGGTGGTTCTGGTCTGGGTTCTCTCCTAGGGTTGTGTTGGTGTTTGGGGTCTGGGGTCTCTCCTAAGCTTGTGGTCAGATACTGCCTGGGGCTACAGACATTTGAGGGCTCGAGTGGGACCAGAGGGTCCACTTCCAGGGGCCCTCTGTATGTGGCTCACACCCGTGGCCACAAATTGATGCTGGCTGTTGATGAGAAGCCTCAGTCCCTGTCAGGAGCCTCACCATAGGGCTCCTTGAATGTCCCTACAGCATCCTCTAGGCGTGAGTATCCCCTAGGGTGAGCGCCAAGAGACGAAAGCAGAGGCTTCACTGCCTTTTAGGACCTGCTGTCAGAAGCCACACAGGGTCACTTCCACTGTACTTCACTGGTCACACAGACCAACCCTGATTCAACGTGGGAAGTGTCTACACAAGGCCACAAGTAGCGGTCCAGGAGATACCACTGGGGTCTTCTTGGACACTGGCTAGAGACGTGGAGGGTGGAGCCCCAGGAGACCAGTGCTTGGATTTTTGATTTTATGGGGGAAAGGGTTGGATTCCAGTTGGTGCTGGAACCTCTAAGAAGGTAGATGCAGAAATAGTGCTAGAGCTAAACATTTGCTCCTGCTGGACTGGAGGGCATTAGAAAGTCCCTCCTCCACATTCCAGTCTCCCTCAGCTGGTCCCTATTAGCAGGCCCACCTCAACAGGAATCCAGTTGCAAGGGAGCCTGGGAAATGTAGTTTTCAGTGGTCCAGCAACTGTTTCACAGAACAGAAAGTGGACTGGGCTTGAGGCTGAGATACCACAAGCAAGCAGCACAACCCACCCCTTTGGCTACTCATCACCCATGCACATCTTTCTACCATATTTGATATCCCTACAACTCTAACAGCTTCATGCCTCCACCTAACAAGACGCAAGTATCCTTTGTACACAGATGTGTCATTCTCTTCCTAATACTGAAATCAGAAATAGTACAAGAAGAGGAAAATCACACACCATTATCATTCTAGAAATATCTAAAAAGAATAATATACTATGACCAAGTAGGGTTTATCCCAGGAATGTAATAGTGTTTCAGTATTTCAAAAGTAAATCCGTGGAAAACCACAGTGAGATACCACTTAACACCCACAAGGATGGCAGTAATTTTTTTAAAATTTTATTTATTTATTTATTTTTGGCTGCATTGGGTCTTTGTTGCTGTGCGTGGGCTTTCTCTAGTTGCAGAGAGCGGGGGCTACTCTTTGTTGCAGTGTGCAGGGCTTCTCATTACGGTGGCTTCTCGTTGTGGAGCACAGGCTATGGGCGTGCAGGCTCTAGAGCACAGGCTCAGTAGTTGTGGCGCACAGGCTTAGTTGCTCCGCAGCATGTGGGCTCTTCCCGGACCAGGGATTGAACCCGTGTCTCCTGCATTGGCAGGCGGATTCTCAACCACTGTGCCACCAGGGAAGTCCCCATAATTTGTAAAAAGAAAGAAAAAATGTGTTGGTGAGGATGTGGAGAAATTGGAAACTTCATTCTCTGCTAACGGGAATATAAAATGGTGCAGCTGCTGTGCAAAACAGTCTGGCAGTTCCTCAAAATGTTAAACAGAGTTCTGACCCAGCCATTCCACTCTCAGGTATATAAACAGGAGGAATGGAAACGTACACACAGAAACTTGTACATGAAGGTGCATAGCAACATCATTCATAACAGCCCAAAAGTGGGAATGACCCAAATGTCCACCACCTGCTGAATGGATAAACAAAATCTGGTCTGTATGCACAATGGAATATTACTCAGCCCTGAAAAGGAATGGAATACTGATACGTGCTACAACATGGATGAACCTTGAAAACATTATGCTAAGAGAAAGAAGCCAGACAGAAAAGGTCACATGTTGATGATTCTGTGTACATGAAATGTCCAGAATAAGCAAATTCATAGAGACAGAAAGGAGATTCGTTGGGGGGAAGAAGGGTGCATAGGGAGTGATTGCTAATGGGTATGGAGTTTATTTGGGAGATGAAGAAAATGTTCTGGAATTGGGCAGTGGTGATGGTTGCACAACTCTGTGAGCATGTTAAAAACCACTGAATTGTACATTTTAAAATGGTGAATTTTAAGGTATGTGAATTACCTCAATTTTTAATCCATCAGTCAATGAAATCCATCATATGACCAGATCATATCACATGATGTTGATAGTGTCTGACAAAAATTCAACATCCATTCCTGGTTTAAAAAAAAAAAAATCTCAGCAAACTAAAAATAGAAGGTAACTTCCTTAAGCTGAGTGAAGGCAGCTACAAAAAAAAAAAAACAACCAAAAAAATCCCACAGCTCACACTATACTTAATGGTAAAATAATGCACGCTTTCTTCCTAAGATCAGGAAAAAAGGCAAGGAGGTGTAGCCTCACCACTCCTATTCACCATTGAACTGAAGTCCTGGTCACTGCAGGAAGAGAAGGAAACAGACAAGAAGTAAGATGTGTACAGATTGGGAAGGAAGAAATAAAACTGTTCCTATTTCAGAAGACATGATTGTCTAGGTAGACAATACTAACAAATCTACCAAAACAAACAAACAAACACCCTCCTAAGAACTAACTTCAGCAAAGTCAGAAAATAAAAAGGTCAAAGTCAGCGTGAAAAATCAGTCTACATACTACCAATGCACAATTGGAAACCAAATTTTTTTTTTTTTCATTTATTTTGGGCCATGCCACGTGGCTTGCGGAATCTTAGTTCCCCAACCAGGGATCAAACCTGTGCCCTCTGCAATGGAAGCGTGGAGTCCTAACCACTGGACCGCCAGGGAATTCCAAAATATTTTTAAAGCACCATTCACAATAGTCCCTCCCAAAAGGAAATAGATCTAACAAAATCTAAAAGTTACAGATCTAACAAAATATGTGTAAGATCTGTATGCTGAAAACTGTAAAATGCTGAAGAAAGAACTCAAAGAAGACCTAAATAAATAGACATAGTGCTCATGAACTGGATTACTCAATACAATTAAGATGTTAATTCTCCCCAAATTGATCTGTTGATTTCACACAATTCCAATAAAAATCCCAAGAACATTTTTTTGTAGAAATAGACAAGCTGAGTCTAAAATTTATATGCAATAGCAAAAGGACTAGAAAAGTTAAAGTACTTTTGAAAAAAGAAAAAGTTGAAAGACACACACTACCCAATTTCATGACCTGTAGGAACTATAGTAATCATGACAGGTTTGGTGAAGAGATAGACGTGTGCACCAATGGAACAGAAGAGAGTCCAGAAATAGACCCACGTGTATATAGCCAATTGCTTTTTTTTTTAATTAATTTCTTTACTTTTGGCTGTGTTGGGTCTTCGTTGCTGCGTGCAGGCTTTCTCTAGTTGTGGCGAGCGGGGGCTACTCTTCATTGTGGTAGGCAGGCTTCTCATTGCAGTGGCTTCTCTTGTTGCAGACCACGGGCTCTAGGCACGCGGGCTTCAGTAGTTGTGGCACATGGACTTAGTTGCTCTGCGGCATGTGGGATCTTCCCGGACCAGGGATCGAACCCGTGTCCCCTGCACTGGCAGGCGGATTCTCAACCACTACACCACCAGGGAAGTCCAGTTGCTTTTGACAAAGATGCAAAGGCAATTCAGTGAAGGAAGGCTAGTCTTTCTAACAAATGGTGTTGGAAAAGTTAGACATCCATAATACCCTAAGTAAATAAAGATCCCAACCTAAACCTCAAACTCTATAGAAAAATTAACTCAAAATGGATCATAGAGGGACTTCCCTGGTGGTCCAGTGGCTATGACTCTGCACTCCCAATGCCGGGGGCCCAGGGTTCGATCCCTGGTCAGGGAACTAGATCCCACATGCCACAGCTAAGAGTTCACATGCCGCAACTAAAGATCCCGCATTGCCGCAATGAAGATCCCGCATGCAGCAATGAAGATCCCACTGAGACCCAGCACAGCCAAATAAATAAATAAATATATTTTAAAAATGGATCATAGATCTAAATGTAAAATGTGAAAGTATAAAATGTTTATACGAAAACGAAGAAGAAAATCTGCATGACTTGGGTTAAACAAAGATTTCTTAGATGTGACACCAAAAGCACAATCAAAAAAAAAAAGGTTGATAAATTAGACTTCGTCAAAATTAAAACACTTCCTCTATAAAATACAATGATTGTGGTGGTGGTTATATGTATCTATAAATGTGTTAAAACACCTAGAACTGTCAGTGGAAAAAGAAGGTAATTTTACTCTGTGTACATTTTTAAAATAATTTTAAAAAATCATACCAAAGCAGATGGCAAGCCAGAAGAAATATTTGCAACATACAGAAAATATTTGCAAACCACGTAATAGTCAAAGAATTCTATAATATATTGAATATAAAGTGTTCCTACAAAAAAAAAAAAGATTGTCAGATGGGATTCAAAAAATAATTTATATGCTGCTTACAAGAAACCAACCTGAGGGCTTCCCTGGTGGCGCAGTGTTTGAGAGTCCGCCTGCCGATGCAGGGGACACGGGTTCGTGCCCCGGTCTGGGAAGATCCCACATGCCGCGGAGCGGCTGGGCCCGTGAGCCATGGCCGCTGAGCCTGCGCGTCCCAAGCCTGTGCTCCGCAACGGGAGAGGCCACAGCAGTGAGAGGCCCGCGTACCGCAAAAAAAAAAAAAAGAAAGAAACCAACCTGAAATGTAATTATATAGATAAAGTAAAAGGATGAAACGATACACCACACAAACACTAGTTTTTTTTTAAAGCTGGACTGGCTATATTTAGATTAGATGAGATAGATTAGATTAATATCAATCAAAGTAGACTTCAGAACTGGGAAGATGATTAGGGATAAAGAGAATTACATGATAATAAGAGAATCAACTAGCCAAGAAGACACGAAATGTGTATGCATCTAAAAACGTTGTTTTGAAATACATAAAGCAAAAATTCCTAGAACTGAAAGGAAAAATAGATATTATAGAAGTACCACCTTTACAGCCATGTGAAGTAGTACCTTTGAAGTGGATTCACCAGCCCTAAATTGGTGACTGTGGTCCCAGTCAATATCTTGACTGCAACCTTATCAGAGACGCTGAGCCAGAACTGTCCGGATAAGTCACTCCTGAATTCCAGACCATCAGAAACTGATAAGTGTTTATTAATATTTTAAGACACTAACTTCTAGATGAATTTGTTACACAGCAATAGATACCTAATAAAGCCACCATAAAACCTCTCTGGTTCTTTGACCATGACTTAAGCTGAGAATTAAAGCCCTAAGCTAGTCCCTTTCTTCCTGTAACTCTGCAGTGCAGTCAGAAATAGCCAGCCCACCTCACCATTCTTATAGTTTTCCGTAGCTATTTGTTTTCACGTGGCACTGGGCACTTCTCAAGCAACCACGAGTGGTAATCAGTTTATCTGAGATGTCTCTTTATGCCAGGGGACATGAGAATCCCATTTACATTGGCAAGGTGCTCAGCACTGAGTTCAAGGTCGGGGGCGTAACGAAATCAGTTTCATGGTCCCACCTTTTAAAGTCTACTTTTCTTGCCAGCTGGCTTCCTTCTAACTTCTGACAACGGGAATCACTAAAGGGACCTTGGAAGATGGACAAAGAGGAAAAAGGACTCCTTCCAGCTTTCCAGGGATTGTCTGTATTTCTCAAGCAACAGCAAACACTTGACTTCTGCCCCCAACTACTTGCAGCAGGCATAGCCCAGGCTGCCCATAGCTCTCTCTTCACAGGTCTGAGTACCAGCCACATGACACAGCCTCCGCAGTAGTCTGGGTACCACCCAAGGGCTCCCTTTCCTCAGGGTTCTGAACACCAGCTACATGGAGATACAATGTAGAGCTCCTAGGTCTTGGTAAATTATAAGGTTTGGTTCCCATTATCCTGACTAGTCCCTGATTGATATAGTGCTTGGTACTGGAGTGGGGTTGAAATATTTGCTGGATAGGGCTTCCCTGGTGGCGCAGTGGTTGAGAGTCCACCTGCTGATGCAGGGGACATGGGTTCGTGCCCCGGTCCGGGAAGATCCCACATGCCGCGGAGCGGCTGGGCCCGTGAGCCATGGCCGCTGAGCCTGCGCATCTGGAGCCTGTGCTCCGCAACGGGAGAGGCCACAACAGTGAGAGGCCCGCGTACCGCAAAAAAAAAAAAAAAGAAATATTTGCTGGATAAATGAACAGAATAATGAATAATTGAGCTTGTAAGATCTAGGACTCCCAGCTGCCATCTTACTCTCAGGAGGAGCAACTAAATTATTCCTTCAGTAATTAAATCATTCAACATCTGCTCTTTGTCTATGTTAACCTCTTTACCACTCCATCAAACGAGTCCATCAACGCCTTTCTGCTTCCACCTCTTGGCCCGATAAATTTATTTTTTTTAATTTATTTTACTGAAGTAGAGTTGATTTACAACGTGTTGATTTCTGCTGTAGAGCAAAGTGAGTCAGTTATGCATGTATATGCATTCTTTTTCATATTATTTTCCATTGTGGTTTATCAGAGGATATTGAATATAGCTCCCTGTGCTATACAGTAGGACCTTGTTGTTTAATCCGTTCTATATATAATAGTTTGCATCTGCTAATCCCAAGCTCCCACTCCATCCCTCAACTACCCCCCTCCCCCTTGGCAACCACAAGTTTGTTCTCTATGTCTGTGAGTCTGTTCCTGTTTCATAGATATGTTCATTTGTGTTGTATTTTAGGTTCCACATATAAGTGATATCATATGGTATTTGTCTTTCTCTGTCTGGCTTACTTCACTTAGTATGATAATCTCTAGGTTCATCCATGTTGCTGCAAATGGCATTTTTTCATTCTTTTTTATGGCTGAGTAGTATTCCACTGTATATATGTACCACATCTTCTTTATCCATTCATCTGTCGATGAACATTTAGGTTGTTTCCATGTCTTGGCTATTGTGAATACTGCTGCTATGAATATAGAGATGCAGGTATCTTTTTGAAGTATAGTTTTGTCCATATATATGCCCAGGAGTGGGATTGCTGGATCATATGGCAACTCCATTTTTAGTTTTTTGAGGAACATCCATACTGTTTCCATAGTGGCTGCATCAATTTACATTCCCACCAACAATATAGGAAGGTTCCCTTTTTTCCACACCCTCTCCAGCATTTGTTATTGGTAAATTTTTTAAAAGATGGCCATTCTGACCAGTGTGAGGTAGTACCTCATTGTACTTTTGATTTGCATTTCTCTAACAGTTAGTGATGTTGAGCATCTTTTCATGTGCCTGTTGGCCATCTGTATGTCTTCTTTGGAGAAATGTCTATTTAAGTCTTCTGCCCATTTTTTTTTTCTTTTTTTTTTTGCGGTATGCGGGCCTCTCACTGCTGTGGCCTCTCCCGTTGCGGAGCACAGGCTCCGGACACACAGGCTCAGCGGCCATGGCTCACGGGCCCAGCCGCTCCGCGGCATGTGGGATCTTCCCGGCCTGGGGCACAAACCCGTGTGCCCTGCATCGGCAGGCGGACTCTCGACCACTGCGCCACCAGGGAAGCCCTTCTGCCCATTTTTTGATTGGGTTGTTTGTTTTTTGTTGTTGTTGAGTTGTATGAGCTGTTGTTGTATATTTTGGAAATTAAGCCCTTGTCGGTCACATCATTTGCAAATATTTGCTCCCAGTCTGTAGGTTGTCTTTTTGTTTTATTTATGGTTTCCTTTGCTATACAAGAACTTGCAAGTTTGATTAGGTCCCATTTGTTTATTTTTGCTTTATCTCTGTTGCTTTGGGAGATTGACCTAAAAAAACATTGGTACAATTTATGTCAGAGAATGTTTTGCCTATGTTCTCTTCTAGGAGTTTTATGATGTCATGTCTTATATTTAAGTCGTTAAGCCATTTTGAATTTATTTTTGTGTGTGGCATAAGGGAGTGTTCTAACTTCACTGATTTACATAAGGCTGTCCAGCTTTCCCAACACCACTTGCTGAAGTGACTGCCTTTTTTCCATAGTATATTGTCAGCTCCTTTGTTGAAGATTAATTGACCACAGGTGAGTCGGTTTATTTCTGGTTAGCCCAATAAATTTAAATAAGACTCAGACTCTGCAACCCTCTGTTTGAATAAGAAATCCAATAGGTTTGGAGTTTTATTAAATTTTTGCAGGTAGGGAAAGGAAAAAATTGCCAATGATCCTTTCTTGACTTAATAAAAAGATTAATTATGTATATCTTTCAGAAAGCATATACATCAAATTAAACACTATTATAAGCGCAACAAATTATTAAATGAGATAACCAGAGGACTTTCCTGGTGGCACAGTGGTTGAGAGTCCGCCTGCCGATGCAGGGGACACGGGTTCGAGCCCTGCTCCAGGAAGATCCCACATTCAATGGAGCAGCTAAGCCTGTGCACCACAGCTACTGAGCCTGCGCTCTAGAGCCCACGAGCCACAACTACTGAGCCCACGTGCCACAACTACTGAAGCCCCCGCACCTAGAACCTGTGCTTCGCAACAAGAAATGCCACCGTAATGAGAAGCCTGTGCACCACAATGAAGAGTAGCCCCCCCTTGCTGCAACTAGAGAAAGCTGGTGTGCAGCAATGAAGACCCAACGCAGCCAAAAATTAATTAATTAATTATTTTAAAAAGGTAACCAGAATGTAGACTTTCAGGGATTATTGGTTACAGTTCACACAATATAGTGAAAGACCCTGAAGTCTGAGTGTCTTAAAAGACTCATTTGGGACTTCCCTGGTGGCACAGTGGTTAAGAATCCGCCTGCCAATGCAGGGGGACATGGGTTCGAACCCTGGTCTGGGAAGATCCCATATGCTGTGGGGCAACTAAGCCCATGCACCACAACTACTGAGCCCACATGCCACAACTACTGAAGCCCGCGTGCCTAGAGCTTGTGCCCCACAACAAGAGGAGCCACCGCAATGAGAAGCCCGCGCACCACAACAAAGAGTAGCTCCCACTCGCTGCAACTAGAGAAAGCCCGTGCACAGCAGTGAAGACCAAACACAGGCAAAAATAATAAATAAATTTAAAAAGTAAAAAAAACTCATTTGAACAAATACCATTTCTAGAAGAAGATTATACATTTGCAAACTGTCACATCAGATAGGAGTGCAGAACTGATACTTTGGTGAATGCTCTATCAGAAATAGCTTTATGATCCTCAGTGATGGTCTGCATCTCTGCAGCTGTAGGACAAGGCAACATATACTTCTCTTACATTTTCTTTACTAGCAGCATTTTCAAACGTACTCCCCAGAATTCCATTAATTAGCACCGAAAAACAGAAGAGACCTAATAAACCTAAAACATAAAGTAGGGAAAAGAACTGCCGAGATAATTTTTAGATAAAATCTACACACAAGGGCTTCCCTGGTGTCGCAGTGGTTGAGAGTCCGCCTGCCGATGCAGGGGACACGATGCCCCAGTCCGGGAAGATCCCACATGCCGCGGAGCGGCTGGGCCCGTGAGCCATGGCCACTGAGCCTGCGCGTCCGGAGCCTGTGCTCCGCAACGGGAGAGGCCACAACAGTGAGAGGCCCGCGTACCGCAAAAAAAAAAAAAAAAAAAAAAATCAACACAGGGTTATATAAAAGAATCTAGAGGGGCTTCCCTGGTGGCGCAGGGGTTAAGAATCCGCCTGCCAAAAAAAAAAAAAAAAAGAATCCGCCTGCCAATGCAGGGGACACAGGTTCGAGCCCTGGTCCGGGAAGATCCCACATGCCACGGAGCAACTAAGCCCGTGAGCCACAATTACTGAGCCTGTGCTCTAGAGTCTGCAAGCCACAACTACGGAAGCCCACACGCCCAGAGCCCGTGCTCCGCAACAAGAGAAGCCACCACAATTAGAAGGCCATGCACTGCAACGAAGAGTAGCCCCCGCTCGCCTCAATTAGAGAAAGCCCGCACCCAGTAACAAAGACCCAACACAGCCAAAAGTAAATAAATAAGAATCTAGAATCTCTTCAACATAATATTCACAAGGTTCAGGATAAAATCCAAAATCTTCAATATAAAACCAGTAGGAAAATGTGACCAATCTCGACAGAAAAGAAAGTCAATCATCCAAGGCCAATCCCCAAATAATCCAAACGTCGACATTAGCACTAAGGAATTTTATTTTAAAGTAGCTATTATAATGATGCCAATGAAGTAAAGGAAAATTTTTTCATGATGAATTAGGAAATCTTAGTGGAGAAATGGAAACTATGAAAAAGAAACAAATTGAAATTCTAGAACTTAAAATATCTAACATAAAAAATTTGGGAATTCCCGGGTGGTCCAGCAGTTAGGACTCCGCGCTTCCACTGCAGGGAGGCTGGGTTCAGTCCCTGGTCGGGGAACAAAGATCCTGCAAGCCATGCAGTGAGGCCAAAAAAAGGGAAAAAAAGGAATTGAATTCAGAAGGAGTTGCATTGTAGCCTTGGTTACTTTGGCTTCACTTTTTTTTTTTTTTTTTTGCGGTACGCGGGCCTCTCACTGTTGTGGCCTCTCCCGTTGCGGAGCACAGGCTCCGGACGCGCAGGTTCAGCGGCCACGGCTCACGGGCCCAGCCGCTCCGCGGCATGTGGGATCTTCCCGGACCGAGGCACGAACCCGTGACCCCTGCATCGGCAGGCGGACTCTCAACCACTGCGCCACCAGGGAAGCCCTAGCTTCACTTTTATATTTAACTCTAGTAGTGTCCTAGAATCTAAGCACCACGAGACTGTGCCACCTCTCTCTGCTTTGTAGCCTCAATCCCATCACCCCATACCCAGCAAATTCCCCGAGAAAGTAGGGGCTGTAGGCTTGTCAGGTTGTTCAACCTATTTATCTGTTTTTAAGAAATGTATAATCATTAGAACATAACACTTTTTCAGGAACAAATCTACCTTACACATATTCTACACACCAACTTGTTTCCAAATATAAATAGTTACCCACATTTTGTTTAGTTAAAATGTTGTTTTGGGGACTTCCCTGGCGGTCCAGTGGTTAGGACTCCGTGCTTCCATTGCAGGGGGCACGGGTTCCATCCCTGGTCGGGGAACTAAGATCACACATGCCGCGAGGTGTGGCCAAAAATTAAAAAAAAAAAAGTTGTTTTGGTTGTAAAACCAATCTTCTGTTTCCAGAAATAATCAAATTCTTCATGTATCTGAACTGCTTTTACAAATGGACTAATAAACCTTAAGCTAAACAAGATTTTATACATGTATTTTCATTTAGATATAATTCACATAAAATTCATTCTTCTACAGATAATCAAGCATTTTTTTAAGTGAATCATGTTTTTTAAAAATTCCATCGGTATTTTTATTTGTTTGGTTGTTTATTTCTTTATTTTTGGCTGTGTTGGGTCTTTGCTGCGCGCAGGTTTTCTCTAGTTGGGGCGAGCGGGGGCTACTCTTCCTTGTGGTGTGCAGGCTTCTCATTGCAGTGGCTTCTCTTGTTGCAGAGCACGGGCTCTAGGTGCACAGGCTTCAGTAGTTGTGGCATGTGGACTCAGTAGTTGTGGCTCGCGGGCTTAGTTGCTCCGCAGCATGTGGGATCTTCCCAGACCAGGGCTTGAACCCGTGTCCCCTGCATTGGCAGGCGGATTCTTAACCACTGTGCCACCAGAGAAGTCTCTCAAGCAGTTTTTAATGTATTTACGAAGTTATATTTACAACCATCAGCACGATCAAATCACAGAACATTTCATCACCCCTAAAAGAAATCCCATCCACACTAGTAGACACTCCCCATTCCCCTGCTCCACAGCCTCTGAAAACCAGGAATCTACTTTCCGTTTCTGTGGATTTTCCTATTCTGGACATTCCAGAATCATACAGTGTGTGGACTTTTGTGTCTGGCTTCTTCCATTTAGAATAATGTTTTCAAGTTTCATCCATCTTGTAGCATGATTCATCCATTCCTCTTTAGGGCTGAATAATGTTCCATTGTATTCATGTACTGCATTTTGTTTATCCATTCATGAGCTGATGGACATTTGGATTGTTTCCACCTTTTGACTATTATAATACTGCTATGGACATCTGTTACCAGTTTTTGTATGAACACGCATTTTCAGTTCTCTTCAGCATATACCTAAGAGTGGATTGCTGGCAGATATGGCAACTCTATGTTTAACTTTTTGAAGAACTGCCAAACTGTTTTTCAAAGTGCCAAGAGTTTTCTAGTTTCAGATCTTACATTTAGACCTGTGATTTGAGTTAATTTTTGTATATGACATGAGGTAGGGGTCCAGCTTCATTCTTTTGCATGTGGATAGTGAGTTGTCCCACTACCATTTGTTGAAGAGACTATTCTTCCCCCATTGAATGATCTTGGCACTCTTGTCAAAAATCGATTGACCATATTCGTATGGGTTTATTTCTGAACTTTCCATTCTATTCTATTGATTAATATGTTTATCTTTATGCCAGTATCAACAGTCTTGATCTCTGCTAATTTGTAGTAACCTTTGGCATCAGGAAAGGTGAACCCTCCAACTTTGTTCTTCTTTTTCAAGATTGTTTCCATATGAATTTTAGGAACAGCTTGTCTGTTTCTGGGGCAAAAAAAAAAACCCAGCTAGGGTTTTTTTGTTTTGGTTTTTCGGTCTGTTTTGCTGGGGGGGGGGGTTGTTTTTTGTTTTGGGATTTTTGTTGTTGTTTTTTGGGGGGTTTCTGTTTGTGTTTTTTTGGCTGCTTTGGGTCTTCATTGCTGTGCGCAGGCTTTCTTTAGTTGCGGCGAGCGGGGGCTACTCTTGGTCGCAGTGCGTGCGCTTCTCATTGCAGTGGCTTCTCTTGTTGTGGAGCACAGGCTCTGGGCACGCGGGCTTCAGTAGTTGTGGCACTTGGGTTCAGTAGTTGTGGCTCCTCGGCTGTAGAGCACAGGCTCAGTAGTTGTGGCTCGAGGGCTTAGTTGCTCCGTGGCATGTGGGATCTTCCCGGACCAGGGCTTGAACATGTGTCCCCTGCATTGGCAGGTGGATTCTTAACCACTGTGCCACCGGAGAAGTCCCCTAGCTAGGGTTTTTGATAGAGATTGCTTTGAATCTGTAGATCAATTGAGGAGTATTGGAGTATTGATATCTTAACAATATTGACTCTTCTAATCCATGAACATGTCTTTCCATTTATCTGAGTCTTAAATTTCTTTCAATGACGTTTTGAAGTTTTCATTGTATAAGTTGTGCACTTCTTTTGTTACATTTATTCCTAAGCACTTTGTTCTTTTAATGAGATTGTTCATTTTGGGGGGGGGGTGTTGTTCATTGCTAGTGAATGCAAATACAATTGATTTTTGTATACTAATCTTGTTTCCTTGCTGAACTCTTTTATTAGCTCTACTAATTTTTTGTGGATTTCTCAGGATTTTCTATATACAAGATCATGTCATCTGCAAATAAAGATAGTTTTTATTTTTCCCTTCCAGTCTGAATGCCTTTATCTGCCTTTCTTCCCTAATTGCCCTGACTAGAACCTCCAGTACAATGTTGAACAGACGTGGCAAGGGAAGACACCCTTGTCTTGTTCCTAATCTTAGAAAGCTTTCAATCTTTCACCATTACATATGATGTTAAGCTGTGGGTTTATGCCGTTTATCAGGCTGAGGAAGTTTCCTGCTGTTCTTAGTTTGTTGAGTGTTATCATGACAGGGTGTTGAATTTTGTCAAATGCTTCTTCTGCATCTATTGAGATGATCATGTGGGTTTTGTAACCAATATTCTAAGTAGAAAGAACTCTATTTTTCAAATAAGTTAGTTTCTGTGGTTTACATGCATACATTAACTTTCTCTTTTATAAGAAACTTTAAGTTGATCACTTACATTAAGCATTATAAAATAAAGGCAAAGTGGGCTTCCCTGGCGGCACAGTGGATAAGAATCTGCCTGCCAATGCAGGAGACACAGATTCGATCCCTGGTCCGGGAAGATCCCACATGCCGCAGAGCAACTAAGCCCGTGCACCGCAACTACTGAGCCGGCGCTCTAAGAGCCTGTGAGCCATAACTACTGAAGTCCGTATGCTTAGAGCCCGTGCACCGCCATGAAAAGAAGCCCCCGCTCGCCACAACTAGAGAAAGCCCGCGCGCAGCAGCTAAGACCCAACGCAGCCAAAAATAAATATATAAATTTTTTAAAAAATTAAAAAAACTTTTAATTAAAAAAAACTATTAAAAATATAAATAAATAAAGGCAAAGCTAATTGCCTATTAGCAAACTACTCTGTATGCAACAATTGCCAATATCAGAAATACTATTTAGTGGTTGTCAATTACATGCCCTGAAATAGGAAACAAAATTCACTTACTGTATTGTTTTTCAGATAGCCCCTGGCCTTCAGAATCAGAAATAGGGACTTACCTGTCAGTCCAGGGGTTAAGACTCTGCACTTCCACTGCAGGGGGGCAGGTTCGATCCCTGATTGGGGAACTAAGATCCCACATGCCACATGGTGCAGCAAAAAAAAAAAAAATATATATATATATATATATATACACATACATGTATATATACATATATATACATATATATATATGTATACACACATACACATACATACAGAATCAGAAATAAGGATTTCCCATAAATAAGAACCACTGCAGTGCATCTAGTGGTTAAGTCAGTTGTTATTTTCCCAGCTGTGGCACCACATTATTAAAAGCGTTATGCACCTAGGAATTATGCTGCAGTTAGTTGATAAGTCAAATAATGCCTGTCTCCTTTTAAAAAGAGTGTTCTGTGTTCACAATTACTTCAAAATGTGATTACATTCAAATAATTGATATATCATGCTCTAGCAATTACCGAAGTGTGATTTTTGACACACGGCAATTTTATAAATTAGGCAAATGTAAAATGCTAAAAGATGTGAACAGCTGTTCTGTTTAAGCTTAGAGTGCTTCGAAATGTAGGCAATAGATTTCAGTTAACATAATCAGCCTATAATACAGCCTTCTAAATCATAAAGACTTTTGGAAATACAAATATAAACAAGGGAATTACTTTTACAAATTACAAAATTTTGGCAAATCAATACAGTACTTTGTAATACAGTAAAACTGTGTTGTATTTGTTGGAATCATATATCACTTTAACGGTAATTCCCACCACAAAAATACTATTTAAGTATGAAATCAAATTACTAAGTCTTTTTATCAGAGTTTATAGCAGAACCAGCTGTTTTATATAGATTAATATGGCTTTTAAAATTATATACTTTCCTTCTTTTAGAGTGCATTCCTTCTTGTAAGCTGCTGAGTTAATACAGCAAAGCAATCACATGTATGTAAAATGGGCTCCGTTTCCTTCTGAGGTTGGCCCAAAACCATTCATGAAAAGGTTTAAAATTCTACTTTAAGAAGCTCAAACCTGCCAATAACTAATTTTGCAAATATTGTTAATTCTTCCATAAATAGGAAAACCCTCAATGATAGATGATCACATATATAGTTTTTTTTTTTTTAATTGTGAACCAACATGACCTATTTCAAGCCCAACATCCTTAGATTATTTTTCTGGTTTCGATGTACTGGCTAGTACCACCTATACAGTGTTGAACAGAAGTGGATATTGGACAAGCTTTTCTTGTTCCTAATTTTAAAAGGATACTTTCAATATTTCTCTTTTGAAAATTATTTTTATTATAGGATTTTGGTAAATACTCTGTATCCAGTTAAAGAAGTTCCCTGCTTTCATTGTTTGCTAAGAGGTTGTAACATGAATAGATTTTGAAAAGTATGAAATATTTCCTATTCATCTATTGGGGTGCTTATGGTTTTTCTTTGTAAAACTGACAATGTGATAACTTACATTAATTTTTTAAGATTATTTTATTTTATTTTATTTTGGCCACACCACGCGGCATGCAGGATCTTAGTTCCCCGACCAGAGAGCGAACCCACGCCCCCTGCAGTGGAAGCACAGAGGCTTAACCACTGGACTGCCAGAGAAGTCCCTACATTAATTTTTTTAAATGTTAAAAACCTTGCATTCTTGGAACAAACCCAATTTTGCTATAATGTGTTCAGTTTTGTACATACTGTTGGATTTTATTGGCTAAGATTTTTTTATGATACTTACACCCATAATTCAGAGGAAGATGGTCCTCTAGCTTTCCATTCCCCTGTTATCCTTTTTTTGTTTTGGCATTGAGCTTATACTAGCCTCATATAATATTTGGGTACTATTCTTTTTGTGTTTTCTTTTTCTATTCTCTAGAAGACTATGTATTACGCTCTTGTGGAATTCCTTGAATCTTTGGCAGAAGTCACCTATAAGGCTGCTGTAAATGTTGTCATTTTTTAAAGACTTAACATACCGTTCAATTTCTTTCATTGACTGAAAGAAAAGCACACAACGTTAAGAGCTGTGAGTTGAGTTTTATTCAGTGTTTTGCTGAGGACTATAGCCCAGGAGACAGCCTCTCAGACAGCTCTGAGAAACTGCTCTGAAGATGTTGGGGGAGAAGCCAGTATATATATAATTTTGGCTAAGGAGCACATGCAATCAGGCATACATCTCAGTAGGAAGTTACTGGTAGTCACAAGGAACAGATATCCCAGTTAATGATTCTAGTGCTTTTCTAAGTATGGGAAGATGCAAGAATCTGGGTTCATAAAAATGTTTCCCGAAGTATAGCTAAGTATCTAAGGGCCTGTTTTCCCAAAGTACAAAGTGCCTCGTCCTATTCTTGGTCTTGAATTCCTTTCAGGCTGCGCTGTAGGTCAGCGACTGCAGTGGCTAATGACTTGATTCTTGGAAAACTGTATGGTATGCAACATTTTTGTTTTACACTTTGATGATTTTCTACGTCATCTTGAGTCAGTTTTGATAATTTGCATTTTTCTAGAAAACTCACCATTCGACTTAAGATTTTAAATTATTGTTAGAAAATGATAGATAGTTTAAATCTCTCTGTCCTCTTTATCATTTCTGAAAATGTTAATTTGTGCCTCTTTTTCTTCTTGATAATTTTCCCACAGGTTTCTTTTTATAGATCTTCTTTATTATTTATTTGTTTGATGGTTCATTAATTTTTGCTCTTGTTTAGTTTCCTTCCTTCCTTCTGATTTCTTTTCATCTGCTCCATTTTTCTTTTTCTACATTTCTGAGATTATTTGCTCTTTCTTATTTTATATATAATTTAGTTTTAAATACAGGTATTTATGGTTGTACATTGAACTCCTATAGCCACATCCTACAGTTTTTATTTTTTTTAATATTAATTAATTTATTTATTTGGCTGCGCTGGGTCTTAGTTGTGGCATGCGGGATCTTTTAGTTGCAGCATGTGGGATCTAGTTCCCTGACCAGGGATCGAACCTGGGCCCCCTGCATTGGGAGTGCAGCGTCTTAACCACTGGACCACCAGGGAAGTCCCTACAGATATTTAGTGTTTGTATTAGTTTCCTATGGCTGCTATAACAAATTGCCACAAACTTGGTGGCTTAAAACAACAGAAATATTTTCTCTCACTGTTTTGGAAATCTGAAAATCAGGGTCACTGGGCCAAAATCAGGGTGTCAGCAGGTTTCCGTATAACACTTACAAGTCCCACAAGTATCTCCAAGCCTGTAAGTGCACAACATTAAATAGCAAATTAAAAAACACCATGAAAAGTCAACACATTTTCATGGAATAAAGAAAAAGTCCTCACATTTTCATTTTGCACTGGGATCCACAAATTACATAGCTGGCCCTGCTTCTGGGACTCCCGTTACATGTATGTTGATATACTCGATAACGTTCCACTCAACAATTTTTCTTTATTTTCTGTCTAGTCTTCAGACTGGATCATCTGTATGGACCTATGTATCTTCAAATTTGCTAATGCCTTCTTCTGTCAACTCAAATCTGTTGTTGAGTCTCTCTAGTGAATTTTTTATCTCAGTTACTGTACTTATCAACTCCAGGGCTTCCCTGGTGGCGTAGTGGTTGAGAGTCCGCCTGCCGATGCAGGGGACACGGGTTCGTGCCCCAGGCCGGGAAGATCCCACATGCCGCGGAGCGGCTGGGCCCGTGAGCCATGGCCGCTGAGCCTGCGCGTCCGGAGCCTGTGCACCGCGACAGGAGAAGCCACAAAGGGGAGCCGCCCGCACCCCGAAAAAAAAAAAAAAAAAAAAAAATCAACTCCAGAATTCCTATCTGGTTCTTTTTAAGCCATTTCCATTTCTTTATTGATGTTCTTTATTTGATAATTGTCATACTTGCCTTTAATTCAATAAACATGTATTCTTTAGTTCTTTGAACATATTTATAATAGCTGATTTAAAGTCTTTGTCTACTAAGTCCAGTGTCTGGGCCCCTTCAGACAGTTTCTTATTACTTCTTTTCCCCCTGTGTTTGGGCTATACTTTCCTGTTCCTTTGCATGTCAGTCAGACCAAAATTTGTGTGTCAGTGCAGCCGTGTCCTAGCTGTGTGAAATTTGTGTGTCAGTGCA